>NC_056749.1:476414441-476786941 GCF_019279795.1 Protopterus annectens | reverse complement strand
TAGCGTTCTCTTACATTTTTTTTATTTCTGCCTTACACTCTTATTTTCTACTCTCTTTTTCTTTTCTTTATTAATATATAGAAATGCTTTTGATCATATAGACACAGTAAATAATAAGATTTGCATAAAAATTGAGTTGGGACAAAAATATTGAGTTTTATTACTTATTAATAATTTTGGGCTTAATTTCACTTACATAGAGGCTGTAATAACCTGTAAAATACATTGTGAAAGGTTTTGTCATGTTTAGATGCATTTACACTGCTAAATGAATGTTTGTCACTAGTTTTTAATAAGTTTCCCGCCAAAATGTTAAGGGAGACAATCTGGGATGTGGGCTGTCTCATGCACAGTGTCCATGAGCTACTTCAAAAGCTTCAACTCTCAGAATTCTCACAGAGAAGCTGAAAGCAGTCAGTCTAACCTTTGACCTAGATATCACACTGACACATCACAGATTCAGGAAGAACACTCTTCCAGGAAGTAGAACTGATGCAAATGCGACTATGTGAAGGAAAATGAACTCTTTAACATCTATATGTGAGTTATTTTATATAATTACTTAAATATCTATGTTATAATTCATAAAATATGTCAGTTATAATGAGTTTAAATGATGCAGTTTCTTGTAGTAAGTAAATGTTTTATTTTAGAAGGCATAGAAAATGAAACATTTATTCAAGTGTTTTTGAAAATCTACTTAACAGCAGCATAATAATCTGTGTTAAAAACTTATGTTCCAAACATATACATTACTATAACTCATTTAATTCATCTGATTGACAAGCATAAATAATTTTATAACTCTATTCTGGAAGAAATTGTCATGTGATATATTTTAAAGCAGTAGTATAGCATGGTTGTAAAATCTGGTTACTAAAATGTGTTTGCTGTGCATTATTTTGTATAAAGCAGACAGATTTATTGTAGGGACAGTAAGTAGGATAGTGCTCAGCAAGGACACAACTCAGTGAGATCATATATATATATATATATATATATATATATATATATATATATATATATATATATGTGTGTGTGTGTGTGTGTGTATGTGTGTATGTGTGTGTGTGTGTGTGTGTGTGTGTGTGTGTGTGTGTGTATATATATATATATATATATATATATATATATATATGTATGTGTGTGTGTGTGTGTGTGTATATATATATATATATGTGTGTGTGTGTGTGTGTGTGTGTGTGTGTGTGTGTATATATATATATATATATATATATATATGTGTGTGTGTGTGTGTGTGTGTGTGTGTGTGTGTGTGTGTGTGTGTGTGTGTGTGTGTGTGTGTGTGTGTGTGTGTGTGTGTGTGTATATATATATATATATATATATGTGTGTGTGTGTGTGTGTGTGTGTGTGTGTATATATATATATATATATATATATATATATGTGTGTGTGTGTGTGTATATATATATATATATATATATATATATATATATATGTATATATGTGTGTGTGTGTGATGGCTTCTTTTTTTTTTTACAATAATGCAAGTGTTTCTGAGAATCTGCATAACTATGCAGTATGATTTATAACAATTTCTATGAATACAATATTTTATTCTATTGACAATAATGAGTATGAGTAAATGCTCATATACAAGCAATTCAAGGTTTTTTTTGGAAGCTGTTGACTGCATTTACATGACAAAAAATAGATGCATCTTAATATATGTAATGTCTGAATCATATTAGCCAAAGTTTTTGATTTAAATGAATGTTAGAACTTATTTTCTCTCCTCTTGATTTCTAACACCAAGATTATTTGAATGCTATTTGAATACAAGTGTTTTATATTACATAGATGTATATAGTAGTATGAACAGTTTTTAAAAAAAAAATATTTTAGTTTATATGATGCTGTTTTACCAAATGTGTAGTCTTGTCTTGCTAGATAATTGAATTGAAAACTGTTAACCTCAGTTAAATATAACTAGTATTAAATTGATAAGGTGGTAGCTGAGGTACTGCTGCTTAGGGTAGAGGGTTAACTTGAGTGGTAAATACTACTCTAAGTTGGAGTTTAAAACTCCAGGCTGGATGCAAGGTTTAATCCTTACATTATTTTCACTTGTTCATTGTTATATGTATATAGTTTTGACATCCACAATATATTTTGTACACTCATTGTCACTACAAACAAAATTGAATCCTATACAAAATCCCATAAGAGATTCAATAAATACAGCTATATTTAAAGGTACACCTAAAGGAGGAGATGTAACATTACTTATCTTGTTATTTGTTATTTTGATCATAAGATTCTTAAGTTTTAAAAATGCCAAATGACATCTTTAAAAGGAATTTCTTTAAACATTAATGGATTGAATAATCCATGTAAAAGGGCAAGCCTAATAAGATACATTAATTTACATAAGGCCAACTTAGTCTTCCTGCAAGAAACCCATCTCTTGAAAAAAGATATTGATAAACTAGCCACAAACAAATATACAGTATTGGTTAGTTCAGAGCACACTCAGAAAAAAGAGGAGTGGCTATTTTATGGAATAAAAGTATGCCCATTCCTAAAACCATTAAGTCTTATCAGGATGACAAAGGAATGTTTTGTATGGTTACAATACAAATTAATGGGAAGACTTCCACTTTAATTAATGTATATTGGATACCTGGAATTGGTATTAATACAGTGAAACATCATCTTGATAAGATCATATCATTATCTATAGGAGATATTATTTTAGCTGGTGACTTTAATTGTATACTACATGAAAGTGATATTACCACTATAGGAAAAAGAAGAATTACATCTAATGCAAAACATTTAAATGATTTTGCTAATTCTTATCATTTGAATGATATTAATAATCAGATAGATTCAAAATCATTACCATACACCTTTTTTTCTAACAGATACAAAACTTATTCAAAAATAGATAGGGTCTTTATTTCTAACCAGATGGTAACAGATTTAATTAATTCCAAAATCATTTCATGTCCTATATCTGATCATAATTCAATTGTTTTGAATTCATGATAAAAAATACTCATAATGTTCAGATCAAAAGGATACCAGCATACTTAACTCAACTAAAAGACTATAAAGAATATATACTTTCAGAAGTAAAACATTTTTAGACATAAATAATACTCCTGAAGTCTCCATTGTTTATGTTTGGGATGCCTTAAAATCATATCTATATGGACAAAGTATCAGATGGTATAATAATAAAAGGAAATCTTGGGATAGGGAATTGTTAGATATTCAAAGTAAATTAGACTCTTATAAACATAATAATAAAGAAAATATTATGGACAAGAAAGTTATTGAAGAAATAAACAAACTAAATGAGAAATACAAAGAAATTTTAACTCATAAAGTTAAAATAACTTTAGAGAAATACAAGTTTTTGTCTTATTCAATAAGCCCCAAATACTTACACAGACTTAAAAATAAAACAAAAAGGTTGAATAAACAAAACCATATCAAAGAAATCTTTTCTCTAAGGAAAAGAAGAATGTTTCTAGTATACCAGAAATACTAGATGAATTTAGAAATCACTTTCACAAAATTAACCATAATAACATTAACATGGAACCTAAAGATAAAATAAAGGAGTTTATAACCACAAACATGAATAAAAAGCTTAATAAACAACAGATTAAACTATTGGACAAGAGTATTTCATATACAGAGGTTATTACACAAATAAATAAGCCTAAATCAAACAAAGCACCGGGTAATGATGGTATTATACCAGAGATATATAAAATCCTTTCTAAAAGTACATATTCATTAATACATAAGGTTTTTATTTTGGCCCAAACTGAGTTAATAACCCCCCCATCTTGGCAATATACATTTATTTCGCCAATTTTAAAACCTAATAAAGATCCAACTAGATGTACTTCATATCAGCCCATCTCATTACTTAATGTTGATTATAAAATGTTTATGAGTATTTTTGCTGATAGATTGAAGGCAATCATCCCCGGCATTATAGATATAGATCAGACAGGCTTCATTGTAAATAGAAATACTTTTGATAATATAAGAAGAACTTTAACATTAATTGATTTTGCAAATAGGAAAAAGAAAGATTTAACACTTATTAGTCTTGATATAAGTTCAGCATTTGATTCAGTAAGTTGGGACTATCTGTTTACCTTACTGAAGTGCACAAACTTCTCAGATGCATTTGTAAATCTAATTGAGCATTTATACAAAGGAACTTTGGCTTATATTAAGGTAGGAACATATGTTTCACAAAAATACCCATTTTAAAGGTACAAAACAAGGATGTCCACTTTCTCCCCTATTATTCACTTTAGTAATGGAGCCTTGGGCTAATTTGATCAGAAACAGTACTGACATAGAGGGTTTTGAAATAGATGAAATATAACATCCAAAATTCAACTTTTTGCAGATGATGTTCTAATTACATCAGCAGGATCTAATTCTTCTATGCAGTCTCTATTTGATAAAATGATTAATTTTAAAAGTATTTCTGGTTTAATATTCAATGAAGAAAAAACTAAAATACTACCTATATATACACGAAAAAATATTCTCATTAGTGATTTTACTAAATATGTACCCAATTCAGGTCAGATAACTTATTTAGGTATAATACTATCTAAAGATATTAAATCTATTATATATAATAATTATAATACCTGTTTTCTTAATATACAAAACCTTTTTAATACCTGGAATAATATGTTTTTACTATGGAGGAGAGACTTACAATTATTAAAATGATAATATTCCCCAAGATTTTATACTTAATACAATCAATAATACTTCCACCTACAAAAATAATTATCAAGAAACTGAATACACTAATGTTAAATTTCCTATGGGCACCTAATAGACCTAGGATTGCATTAAAGAAACATACTAATAGCTGGTCTCAAGGGGTATTTCTTTTCCAGACTTTAATTTATATACTATCTCTTCTATTGTAAAAGTTATTACTTTATTAATAGATCAGTCATATGTTGCAAAATGGAAAGATTATTGGGAGCTAATTAGTATGCACTTCATGAAAATCTCCTTAACACATAAAAATATGATTGTAAATAACTCCATGTTATGGTTACTAAAGGAATTTTGTACTTCACCTATTACACCTAAACATATGGTTTGTTACCCATTAAACATTATTATTAGCTATCGTAACTTTATATTCATGTACCCTAAGTATAGGGAATGGAATTTTATTATATTCCTATAATGTATACTCAGGGTATGCTTTTGTCATCTACTTCTGAAGGAACTCATTTAGCTATAGATAATGATCTAAAGTACTGGTATCAGTTGATATCTGATAATAAAGTTAAAAATCTAGATTTCTTAAAACAAGAATTTGATCTAAGAGAAACTTGCTGGTTAGAGGTTCAGACCTTTAGACAACATCTCATTAATAAAATAGATCTAATGTCTATAACAGTTAAAGAATCTATTCCAACACTGATTGATTACTTGATATTAAATTTACAACATAAAGTTTCTGATAAAGGTAAACTTTCATACATACATAAAATTATCAGACAAGAAACTTTTTACAGTGTAGATTCATACTGGAATTATTTCACTTCTATTAATGGGGACCTACCAAATCAACAAGATAAACAATATATATTGGAATCTGCTTATAGAACTACGTCTTCCATTGTCTGGAGACTTTATACATGGAAATTTTACATAGATCTTTTATACACCTTTGATGATGAATAAAATAAATAATAAAGATAATTTATGTAAGAGATGTAATGTAGAAATTAATGCTGACTGGGCTCATATGTTTTATGACTGTATAAAATTGAAAGAATACTGGAAGTCAATTAATGAATTTTTGCAGGCTCTGTTTACAGATAATTTCATTATTTCTAAATCTCTTATATTATTCAACACACCTGTACCTCAAAGTGTTAAAAAGGTTAAGCTTCCCTTGTTATGGTCTATTCTAGCAGTGGCTAGGAAAATAATAACCAGAAATTGGATTTCAGATACACCTCCTTCGTTCAATGAATTTAAAAATGTTATGAATATAGTGTGCCATATGGAAATAAACACAATTAGGACAAGAACAACTAGAAAAACATCTTATTATATTGTATGGGATAATTTACAAAATTTGTTAAAAAAATTCTAATTTCAATAGCATGGTATTTTAGTTTAATTAATTGATCTGATTGTAGTGGATGTCTTTGTAAATACTTTAGTTGTTTTGTTGAATATTATAATAATATCTATTTTTAATTACTTGTATAAAATTGTTATGATATTTCTCTTATATGTTAAAACAATAAACCTGTTTTGAAAAAAAAAGAAGTTAATGCAATTTATTTGAGATTGTGCTAAACCATGTTGTTGTTACAGGGTAGTTGATTTATTGTACTAGTGTGCAGTATAAAGTACTAGGGTGCAGTTCGTAATTTTGTGTTTTTCTTTGTTTAGCATTAATTTGCTAGGGTGCATATGTACTACTAGGGTATGTAGTTTTGTGTTCTTTGCTTTAGCTTTAATTGACAACAAGTCTTAATTTTATACTTGGCTTGTATGTGGTATGTAGATTTTTTAAGTTTTCTTTCTGAATAGCAACGGTTGGTTAAACAAGTGTCTGTTTAATGAGTAGTATGTCTTTAATTCCTTTAAAGTTTATTGTTACAACTGATTAGGGTGTGTGTGTGCAGTAATAGTTCACTTCATTTAAATGGTTTGAGTTTTCAGTATGCTGTAATGTCACAATGTTGCATCCATAACTAATGCTGCATCTCCTTTAACAACTCTGGTGATGTCGTGGTGGGGGTGTGGCCAGTGTCAGGTTGGCCACACCCCTATCCTGTTGACCACACCCCATGTCCCACTTTGCCCTTCTTAAAAGGTGGCAACCCTATTGAGAGTTATTTGAAAGAGAAACATCACTTAAAACATGCTGCAGGCTTGTGGAAGCCATTACAGCCCCACCAGCTGCCTGCTGCTGATGCATGATGATGTCAGAAGGGGGTGTATTCAACAAGGAATCCACTTTGAGTGACAGGGACTGTACTACTGAATTCAAGGCAAGTACAGTTTGTTGTAGAGTCTCCAAATCAGTGTTCTGAGAAGAAAGTGGGCTTGATGAATCCCTGCTATCTTCACTGGCCATCTCAAACTCAAAAAAGTCACAAAGCACAAACTGAAGCAGATAAACACAAAAGCCAGAAGAAGTAGCTGAATTGAAGCCACTCAAAGTATTGCAGGCTGCAAATCACCACACAGTTGTAGAATGCAGAATCCACTTTATTAACTTCAGACAAAAAAATCCAAGGATGAGCACTTTCGTCCAGAAAGATCTAGACTTCATCAGACAATTTACCCCATATAGTTACTTCCTTCTTATACAGTCCAAACAGGAAGTTCCACCCAGTTATAAACCAATTATGTCATTAAAAGCACAATATTTACAGTCACTGAATTTAAAACGCAGACAAACTATACAAACTGAAAAAGTTCATGGAACACACCACCCTAAAAACACACTATATATAAACACTGCTTCATAAAAATGACAATTTACAATAAATATTTAAATATGTTGAATGTGTTAAAACAATAAATATGTGTGACTAAATACTAAAAACTAGATATAGTAGAAAATGTTAAGAGAAATAAATACACTGAACATGATATTAAAATGTTAAAATGCATAATGGAGAAATATATATTTATATAGGTACATATATATATATATATATATATATATATATATATATATATATACATACACACACACAAATACACATTTTATCTTTCTAGTGCCTTTAGTTTTAAAATTGGGATAATTGAAATATGCTCATTCAGGCCTGGCCAGTTCCCGGCATTCAAACGTAATTGCCAGTATAATTCTCTTTTCACAAGTAATAGTGACCATGCACCACCCCTCATGTTGGTACTAATATTGTCTATAATAAAAAATTGGAACTTATGGTCCTTATACTCCAAAACATGTTTGCTAAGAGAATTTGTTTCTTTTTTATTCCTTATGTCATATAGGTGTTCGTATATGCGATTTTTTAACTTTCTATCAGTCTCGCCTATGTAAAAGCAAGAACAGGTGGTACACATGGCACAGTAAATCACTTTCTCCAAATTACAGTTGTATTTCTGATTGATTCTGATTTCAATATTATTAATGTCAAAAATATTGCCTTATTTAATGTAACTGCAATAGTTACATCTGCCACATTTGTTCATAGAACCTGACCTGTGGTTTGGGTAAGAGTTACTACTCTCAAATATGTTTTTCATATTCTTGCCTTTCCTATATACTATAATAGGTTGCGGTCCTATTAGTGGTCTGATGTTCTTGTCATGTCTCAAAATAGACCAGTTTTTTGTTAAGATGTTTCTTACTATGCAACTATCTTGAGTGAATACAGTGATGAAAGAAGTCTTATAATCATTCTTACTTGCAACATTGTCAGTTTCTTGATTACTGGTGAAAGGCCCACTGTCAGTCATACTACAAGAAAGTAAAGGTACATAAAACCCACACTCTCTCTTGTTAACCACCTCAATCATTCTATCACTAACGAACTTACAAGGATAGCCTCTTTTTTGAAACATATTTTTCAGGTTGTCACATTCATCTAAAAATTCATCAATACCAGATACCATACGGGCTGCACACACAAACTGCCCCTTAACTATTGCTTTCTTTTGTTTGACTGGGTGTGTACTAGAAAAATGCAATAGTGAGTTTGAAATCGTGCTTTTCCTAAAGATTTTTGAAACAAACCTCTTATTTTCATAATCCTTTTCCAGAAAGAACTCTAAGCTTTCTAGTAGGAACTCTGACATGAATGAGAGAAAGGTAATGGATGAAATAAAAATCTTTTCACAAAATGTTAGAATTATGAAACCTGATAAAGGTGGAGGTGTTGTCTTGATGGACTATGAGGACTATAACAAGAAAATGTTTTCTATTCTAGAAGGAAAAGCATATTTAAGGTCATCCATTAATGAACTGAACACTTCTTACCAGCATATAAGGAATGAACTCCAAGATTTATTTATAGAGGGTTCAATTTCTATTAATGTGCTTAATTTTCTCTCTGTTCCCTGTCCTAAAATATCAGTCATGTTTGGGCTGCCAAAATTGCATAAAAATCTTAGCCAACCACCCATGCGACCCATAATAGACTCCAAGGGGTCCATTACCCACCCCCTTGCAAGATATCTGGACAATAAGTTAAAAGAATACATATTGAGTGAGACACATATTTGCAAGGATTCATGGAGCTTCATACAAGCTATGGATGAGATAACTTTCAAGGACAATTTTGTTTTTATTACTATTGATATTAAAGACCTTTATTCAGTCATACCTCACACAATTGGTTTGGAGTGGTTTACAGATTTCTTATATGAAAAAGATATCTCACACTTCCAGACCTTGGTCTTTTCACAACTGATGGAAATTGTCCTTAAAAACAATTTAATTTTGTTTAACAAAGAAATGTACTTACAACAAGAACGGTTGGCTATGGGGTCTGCATGTGGTGGTTTATATGCAAATATTGTAGTTAGGCAATGGGAGAAGAAATTGATTTTTTTTTCATGTTATTTTGAGCACATCAAATTTTACACAAGGTTTTTGGATGATATGTTTGTTCTGTGGGATGGACCTGTTAATGCTATTGATGATTTTATAAATTATATTGGAACCACCACAGAATTTCTAAAGTTCACCTATACCAGAGACCTTGACAAAATTTCCTTTTTAGACGTCTTTCTGGAAAAGGATTATGAAAATAAGAGGTTTGTTTCAAAAATCTTTAGGAAAAGCACGTATTCAAACTCACTATTGCATTTTTCTAGTACACACCCAGTCAAACAAAAGAAAGCAATAGTTAAGGGACAGTTTGTGCGTATGGTATCTGGTATTGATGAATTTTTAGATGAATGTGAGAACTTGAAAAATATGTTTCAAAAAAGAGGCTATCCTTGTAAGTTCATTAGTGATATAATGATTGAGGTGGTTAACAAGAGAGAGTGTGGGTTTTATGTACCTTTACTTTCTTGTAGTATGACTGACAGTGGGCCTTTCACCAGTAATCAAGAAACTGACAATGCTGCAAGTAAGAATGATTATAAGACTTCTTTCATCACTGTATTCACTCAAGATAGTTACATAGTAAGAAACATCTTAACAAAAAACTGGTCTATTTTGAGACATGACAAGAACATCAGACCACTAATAGGACCGCAACCTATTATAGTATATAGGAAAGGCAAGAATGTGAAAAACATATTTGAGAGTAGTAACTCTTACCCAAACCACAGGTCAGGTTCTACGAACAAATGTGGCAGATGTAACTATTGCAATTACATTAAAGAAGGCAATATTTTTTACATTAATAATATTGAAATCAGAATCAATCAGTAATACAACTGTAATTCAGAGAAAGTGATTTACTGTGCCATGTGTACCACCTGTTCTTGCTTTTACATAGGCAAGACTGATAGAAAGTTAAAAAATCGCACATACGAACACCTACATGACATAAGGAATAAAAAAGAAACAAATTCTCTTAGCAAACATGTTTTGGAGTATAAGGACCATAAGTTCCATTTTTTATTATAGACAATATCAGTACCAACATGAGGGGTGGTGCATGGTCACTATTACTTGAGAAAAGAGAATTATACTGGCAATTACGTTTGAATTCAGGGAACTGGCCAGGCCTGAATGAGCATATTTCAATTAGCCCAATTTTAAAAATAAAGGCACTAGAAAGATAAAATGTGTGTGTGTGTGTGTGTGTGTGTGTGTGTGTGTGTGTGTGTGTGTGTGTGTGTGTATATATATATATATATATGTATGTATATAGTTTCATAGTTTAGTACCAGGCTATCTGCCCTGGGGCATTTATAAGCCTAGCCATAGTGATGTGGCTTTCGCCACCCCATGTAATGGTACAAAAGTGTACAGAATAGATTTAGAATACTGTGCCTCTGCCTAGTAGTCACACAGTGAAGACCCCTTACATAATAGAATTAGTTTACTGTGCCTCTGTCTGGTAGTGACACAGAGATGACCCCTGGGGTAAACCTACGATCTCCCATCCACTCGTCAAGATTTCTCTTGAAGAGAGTCAGTGAATGGCTCTGCCTAACATGAACTGAGATTCTGTTCCAGAGTATGGGAAACCTCTGAGTTATGAATCTGTCCCTCCAGCATGTCCTATTCATATTTGTGCTGAGGTTTAAATCTTTAGCTCTCATGGTTCTGATGGATTTGGATTTTTTGAGGTGGAGCATGTCCATCAATTCCTGACTGGACATGGCCTTGTACGTCAGGCACAGATCACCTCTGAGTAGGTGGTATGCTACTGAATAGAGCTGGAGTTTCTTTAGTCTGGCAGCATATGACATATGTTGGAGACCCTTGATCCTCTTGGTGAAGTACTTTTGGGGTCTCTAGCTGTTGCAAGTGCCGGGTGAGGTACATACCAAATGGGGCATTGTACTCAATCATGGGCCTGATAAGGGAGGAGTATAGGGGTACAATGACCTCCTTTGATCTGGATGTGAATCCCTTCATGATAAGGTGGGCAAGGTAGAAAGTCTTTCTAACCACTTTGGCAACGCATGGTGTCAAATGAGAGGTCACTATCGACTTGGGTCCCCAGGTCTCTGATTACTTTTTCCGTACTCAGTGGGTTACTGTCTATGTGATAATTTGTGGGTACTTTGTTTTTCCCAAAGAGGATGACTATACATTTTTTGGCATTTAGTTTAAGGCCATGACTCCGGCACCAGTTGTCCGTTTCAGTGAGGCTTTTCTGTAGGATGTATGTGTCAGCTGGTGTATCGACTATGACACCTAGTTTGCAGTCATCTGCAAACGTTGTCAGCCACAACCCTCCCATGTTTGCTTTCACATCTGAGAAATAAATGCCGAACAAGAGGGGTCCCAGGACAGAGCCCTGTGGGACACCACTTGTGACTGGCTTTGAGTCTGACATGGCTCCAGCGATTTTGACTTTATGGGTTCTATCCTTTAGCCAGTTTGCAACCCATCTTGTGACATATGGATTTACATTTAAGCTGTTGAGCTTGTCTATGATGCCAGAGTGGGGTATTGTGTCGAAAGCTTTAGCCAAGTCCAGGTAGACTGTATGGACTGCCTTGCCCTCGTCAATGGCTCTAGTGACTGTTTCGAAAAAGTCAACCAGGTTCTAAAGGCAGGATCTGCCCTTTACAAAGCCGAAATGGGTAGGATCAAGTGTCTGTAAGACCCCAATATCTCTGTTTATGAGTTCCATAATGATTCTTTCCATAGCTTTGCAGACCAGGCTGGTTAAGCTTATGGGGCAGTAGTTACCAGGGTCTGTAGAGGTGCCTCCTTTGTGGAGTGGGACTACTGTTGTTGTACGCCAGTGTTCAGGTACGTATCCTGTAGTAAGACTAAGGTTAAATAGCATTTTTATGTGCGGGTTTAGCTCCTCTTGGAGTTCACATAGCACGCAACCCGGGATACCGTCAGGTCCCATTGATGCTGTGTTTTTAGCTTTGCTGAGGGCGGTTCTCACCTGGACATCTGAGATGACAGGGAGGTTACATTCAGCTGGGATAAATATTTCTTCTTTTGGAGGTGAGGGAGGGGAGAAATTTGCACTGAACCTGTCTGCCAGGATGTTGGCAATATCTGTGGGTTCAGTGTATTTTTTGTCATTGTGAACTAACTCTGAACATATCTGAGGGTTTCACCAGGTTTCTAACATAGCAGAAGAAGGCCTTGTGGTTATCTTTAGTGTCCATAGCGATTTTTCTTTCAAAGTTGGCCTTGGATGTTTTTATGAGAGAACATAGCTTTCTACTAGTGCTGGTCAGAGATGCCTTCTCTTTATGGGATTTTGCTCTGTCATGCAGTAGCTTCCTTCTTTTGTTATACAATTTGTTTATGGCTGGGGTCCACCAGACAGGACGCCTGCCCTTGGTGGAGAGGGTCTTGGTTTTATTTGGGATTGCATAATCCATGCATTTTTGGAGATGTCCGTAGAAAGCATTTGTGAAGGATTCTGCATTGTACATATATATATATATATATATATATATATATATATATATATATATATTTCTCCATTATGCATTTTAACATTTTAATATCACATGTTCAGTGTATTTACTTCTCTTAACATTTTCTACTATATCTAGTTTTTAGTATTTAATCACACATATTTATTGTTTTAACACATTCAACATATTTAAATATTTATTGTAAATTCCATGGTAGTCCGAGCTACAATGAAGGCTGTCTTCCTAAAAAATACACCATTGCACCATCACCACGTCCAGAAGTTCAAAAAATAATTCCAAAGATGTCACAAAACATCTTTATTAACAAATGGATTTAGTGCTTTCATCTCCAGAAACTGGAGACCTCATCAGAATAAAGATGTTTTGTGACATCTCTGGAATTATTTTTTGAACTTCTGGACGTGGTGTTGGTGCAATGGTGTATTTTTTAGGAAGACAGCCTTCATTGTAGCTCGGACTACCGTGGAATTTGTATGTTTTACTTGTCTTTGGTTCCTATTTATTGTAAATTGTCATTTTTATGAAGCAGTGTTTATATATAGTGTGTTTTAGGGTGGTGTGTTCCATGAACTTTTTCAGTTTGTATAGTTTGTCTGCTTTTTAAATTCCATGACTGTAAATATTGTGCTTTTAATGACATAATTGATTAGTTTATAACTGGATGGAACTTCCTGTTTGGACTGTATAAGAAGGAAGTTACTATGTGGGGTAAATTGTCTGATGAAGTCTAGATCTTTCTGGACGAAAGTGCTCATCCTTGGATTTTTTGTCTGAAGTTAATACAGTGGATTCTGCATTCTACAACTGTGTGGTGATTTGCAGCCTGCAAAACTTTGAGTGGGTTCAAGTTCAACTATTTCTTCTGGCTTTTGTGTTTATCTGCCTCAGTTTGTGCTTAGTGACTTTTTTAAATTTGTATGTGCCGCTGTTTTAATTGTAAACTGCCTTTTATACTTTTAGCTACTAGATGGCAGCATTGCTTTTAGTATATAAATGTTTTTACATGGAGACCACATGTATCTGAAGAAGTTCAGTATAATTTTAAGGATGAAAGCACTTATACAATAAATTTCTTGTTGTAAATGTATGGCATATCTCTCAACTGTCCGGATTTTCGCAGAATGTCCAGATTTTTGCCTCACATTTTTGGTCTGTCTCTCATAAAATTAGTGGTTTTCTGGCAAATCAGTCAGGACTGAAGTCACTAAATAATGAGTGCCATTTTGGTTTCAGTCTTCATAACATTCAGAAAATGCATGCATGATTACTCTAGCAGCTTTCTAAGTTTGTAAGAGGAATATTTAAAATTTGTCCCTGTTTTTGGGCCTTTGTCGTCCCATTATTTTAGGCTTTGTCCAGATTTCTTGTGCTACAAGGTTAAAAGGTATGGTGTATGGGCATCTGCAGTTTTTTTTTTTTTTTGAGTGTAATTTGTGTCTGCAGTTCGTTGCTGTGCTTATTTAAAAAAAAATATAAAGCATTTGTTGGGCGTACACAAGGTGAGTTTGCATGCATTTATATTTCTCTGATTGCCACCTTCAGAAAAGGCAACAAACAAAAACTGCACTGCTACTTGTTCAACCCCTTTCTCAAAGTACTCTACTCCTTGTTCCACCTTTAACCACCCCTCCTTGTCCTACATAATGTACCTTCATTGCACATATTTTATGACATACATGGGCAGGTTTGCTGAACACTGTAGGTAAGCAGACTGACCTTTTTTCTGTACTCTCACTCAGATGCAATTCTATTACACTGTAGTGATGCTTGAACAAAAACAGATGTCTGGAGGCAGGAACTTTACAATCTCTGGTGCTGTTTGCTGTGTCAAATAAAACACCAGAGTTTGTAGAATTATTTTCAGGCTACAAAAATCAATGTTCAGTTTTCTGGATAATCACATAAAAATGTGCTGGCGGCTACCTTGCATATTTCTAAATCTTTGGTGTCCTATCACATAAATTACTCATTTTAAACAGACAAAAAGAAATACCATACTGGTCCACTTACAGAAAACACAAAGACACTGGATCACCAGTGTGATGCAATAACTTTTATTGGGCCAAAGGAGATTTTGCTATTAGTCAACATTTTTAGGCTAACATGAGCCCTTTGTTGGTGATTATTAATTTACTGATTTTAGATACAGATCACTAAATGGAGAAAAAAATATTCTCTTCTGTTAAGCAGCTGTTACAGTTCACACATGGGAGTGTTAAAGCATTTCATTTCCTGGAATGAACAGTTTTTTATGTCCTATAGGTGTTGGATCTCTTGTTTTAAACTGTAGCAACTGCTACACAGTGCTAAAGCACTTGAAATTCTAAAGTTCTAGAACTGGACTTTCTGGGGAAAAAAAAAACTTTTTCCATTTAAATTCTACTACATTTGTAGCAATCAGCTGCTTAAGCAATAACCGACAATGTGGGGTGGTATATTGAAGATTTACCCATGAATGGCGTGGTTTAATCACAAGGGTGAAGCCCGAGTAATTAAGTAAAGCCAACCGTGGGTAAATTTCAATATACCACAACCACGGAGTCAGTTATTGCTATTATATAATGACATTATTTAAGAAAAAAAAAACTTATTTTTCTTAAATAATGTCTTTGTATAACAGCACCGTACTGTCCTTCTGCAGCTGGTGGTATCCTGCTACCTTGTTTTGATGTACTGCGCATGTGTATGGGACTTGCGTTCCCACACATACCCAGTACATCAATGGTTTGAAAAGGAAACAACGGAGAAAAGAAAGTCTCCATTGTTCCGTTTTTGTTTCTTTTTTTTTTTTTATTAAAAAAAAAAAGTTTTGGCTACTTTAGGGGTAGGAGAGAGAGAAGCAGAATGGAGGAAATGCAAAGAAAATCAGGTACATATCCTTAGTTTTAAATAACGTACCTGATTTTCTTTGTATTTCCTCCATGCTGAATCTCTGGTACGTCCAGAGACCGGACTATAGATTTTTTTACTTTATGTAAAAAATAAATAAATAAATAAAAGTTATAGAATCATTTTCTATGATTCTTTGTAGCTCATGTTTCCACTGTTTTTCAGCCACGTCAGTACCATAATGTTTGCACAATCTCTAGTGTAACAGTCTCACCACATTATTATGCCTTTCAGTATACAGTCCCTCTGTCATTAGTGCGTTGCAACCAGCAAAAAGGTGTGTGACTGTTTCCAATTCAGTTTTACAAAACTTACATATACCTGTTTCTCTCACATGTTCAATGGATTTTGTAAACCAGCATGTACGTAGCCCACTATCTTGGGCTGCCAATATTAACCTTTCATTTCTTGATGTGAATTTACCTCTCCTTAACCATTCCTGTGTTCGTGCTTGATCAACATGAGGCTCTTCCAGTAGTTTTCAATACTTGCAACTATATTTATGTTTTTTTCATATTTCTTGCCTTCTCATCTGGTCCTTCACCTTATATTCTTTCTTTTGTTTTTAGCATATTCAGTTGTCATAAAACAATAAAATACTTTCAAGACTATACAGAAAGTTGCCTAGTTTTAGACATTGTGTCTTTTTGCTTCCATAAGGTAATTTAATTTCAGCTATTTTTCTGAAATTTTCCTAAATCCTGGTCTATGTTTTTATATAGCTAAGAAAATATAAATTAATAGTTTTTATATAGCTGAGAATCGAACAGGACAACGTCTTACTGTGAGGCGACAACGTTCACTATAATATTTGATAATAGAACTAAACTCAGATGCTTTGGCCACAAGACAGGATTTACTAGAGATGACTCTGAAGAAAGAACAAAGACAAAAGAAGAGGAAGGCAGAGACTAGGATAAGTAAACAACATTACTGAAGTGATGAATATGAATTAACAAAAACTTAAAGAAGCAGTTCTTTATATAGAGGCTTGGTGTGCCAAAGTCCTTGAGGTTTTGAATAGTCAGACTCTACTAAACAACAGAAATAACAACAAACATCAGACTGTGTGACCACATGCAGATTAGACAGTGGAATTCTGTTAAAAAACATGATTATTTTTTCCAGCCAAGAAAATTCCATTAACATTGCTTCGTATGTTTACAAGGGGTACCTGGTCATTAGTGGTGCACCATCTAAGTACATAGCAGAGAGGGTTGGAGCTATTACTGCAGCCCAGCTAACTGGAGTTCAAGTAGTAACCAGGACACTGGAGCAACCACATAGGGTGGGACAAGAGTGAAGGGGTTTAGTCACTTTCACCTCTCCCATGGAGCGGAGAGGATTGCATGAACTTGGGGGGCACATACAGAAGGTTTGATTTCTCCTGTGGAAACCAGGGAAACTTTTAGTTATGTACTCACCATAACTTCAGATGTTTGGGATCCATCTCGCCTACATTCTGAATGATGGGTTCGGAGCCGATCCCTCGGCTCCGACTCGGCACGCTTATGCCAAAGAGCGAAGTCTCTTATTGGCTGAGCTTACTATATCCCAGGATGCACCACCAACAGTCCCCCAGATCTAGTTTGTCCGCATACATGCACACATGCATACCCTGCTTATATAACATCGTCAGATGAAACAAGATAAAAACAGTGGAGCTCAAAACCGTTCTATCTCTTCTGATCTGCAAGGCAGGGGAAGGAGGGTGGGTATCAGGAATGTAGAGATGGATCCCAAACATCTGAAGTTATGGTGAGTACATAACTAAAAGATGTTATGTGATCCTATCTCGCCTACATTCTGAATGATGGGACAGCGTCCTAGCACCTGAATCCTGGGTGGCTCACTGGAAAACACTCCTGAGTACCGTGGAACCAAATGAAGCTCGTCCTTTAGATGCCACATCCAATTTGTAGTGGGAAATGAAAGTGTGGGTTGGACCAAGTAGCCGCAGCACAAATTTCCGAAATAGCGAGCTTGGAATGAAAAGCTATAGAAGTAGCCATAGCTCTGGTAGAATGAGCTTTGATAGATGATGCGAGTTGCTTATTTGAAGAAGAATAGGCCTGAGTTATGCAATCTCTGATCCATTTTGAGATTGTAGCTTTTGTGATGGTTTGGCCCAATTTATTATCTGAGAAGGACACAAACAACTGGTCTGACTTACGAAGTTGCTGGGTCCTGTCTAAATAGAAGCGTAATTGCCTGTGAACATCCAATTTATGGAGAGTGTATTCTGCCTCATTAGAGAATTTTGGAAAGAAAACTGGTAGTTCTAGAGATTGTTGAAGACAGAAACTAGAGCAGACCTTTGGGACAAAGGATGGATTAGGCCTAAGAGATACTCTATCTTTGTGGAAAATCAGATATGGTGGTTTAATAGACAGGGCTTGAAGCTCTGAGACTCTTCTTGCTGAAGTAATAGCCACTAAGAATGCCGTTTTCCATGACAGATATTTTAATTCGCATGTAGCAGCCGGTTCAAAAGGGCGAGATGTTAATGCGCGAAGCACTAAATCAAGATCCCACGGAGGTGCAGGATGAAAAACTGGTGGTCTTAACAGACTCGCACCTTTAATGAATGTTTTGCATAGCCTGCTGCTCATCAAAGGAGGATCCGTGGATTCATGGAATTTAGAGATAGCAGCTAGTTGAACTTTAATAGTTGAGACAGAAGATCCCTGATTAAATAGGGATGTTAAGAATTTCAAAACCTCTGGGACAGGAGCAGTGATAGGGTCTAAGCCCTTGAGTTGAGCCCAGATAGCAAACCTCTTCCACTTACTGAGGTACAATTTGTTAGTGGTGGGTTTATGGGCCGAAGACAAAATGTGAACAACTTCCGGGTCTAGTGTGTGGTTTCTGACTAAGGTCGGAAGTGGAGGAGCCAAGCTGTCAATTTCAGAGATTGAAGGGACTGATGCCAAAGTCCCGACTGATGGATTAGCAAATCCGGGATCAGGTCTAAGGTCCACGGATCGTCCACCGCATGCTTTTTCAGGTAAGGAAACCATATCTGACGAGGCCAGTATGGGGCAATCAGAATCATTGAAGACCTTAGCTGAGAAGCTTTTTGAATGACTTTGGGAAGGAGTGGGATTGGTGGAAAAGCATAAAGCAACCCTGTTGGCCAGGGTTGAGCTAGAGCATCCATGGCCGGTACTTCCTGATGTGGAATCAAGGAGAAGAACCGTTGGCACTTGGTGTGTGGTGGAGTCGCAAATAGGTCGCAGCACGCGTCCCCATCTCTTGAAAACCTGGGCTGCTACTGTGGTTTAGAGACCATTCGTGAGGAGAGAGAATTGTCCTGCTTAAGTTATCCGCCAATACATTTGACTTTCCGGGATGTGGGTCGCTACCAAGAAGCGGTTGGTAGCTACAGCCCATTCCCACACTCTCATGGCCTCTCTGCAAAGGGGATACGATCTGGTCCCTCCTTGTTTGTTCAGATACCAAACCACCGACATGTTGTCTGTGTGGATGGCGATGATACCCTGAGGAAGGAACTTGTGTAAGGCCTGTAGGGATAGAAGTACAGCCCTCATCTCCAACACGTTGATGTGGAGAAGAGCTTCGTCCGGAAGCCAGGAGCCCTGAACTAGCCTGCCCAGACAATGCCCCCCCCACCCTATCTGGGAGGCATCTGTCGTCAGGGTAACCGCTGGAGGGGGGAGAACAAAGGGTTTGCCCTGATCTAAGTTGGATTTCTGAAGCCACCAGCGCAGGTCCCTTTTGCATATTTCCGTAATCATGATGTGATGATTGAGGGGGAGATCTTGAAAGGTCCATTGAGTTGATAAGAGCCACTGAAGAATCCTCATGTGTAACCTTGCTAGAGGAACTAAAAGTACCGTGGCAGACATTGAGCCTAGAACCTGTAGGACCATCCTGGCTGGGGCTTTGGATCTCGAGATCAGAGCTTGAACTTGGCCCTGTAAGGTTCGGATCCTTTCGGCAGGAAGAAAGACACGCATCAATCTTGAGTCTATCTCTGCTCCTATAAACTTTATGCGCTGAGAGGGTAGCAAGACAGACTTTGACCAATTGAATGTAATCCCCAGGGAAACACCCAGGGAGATGGTGGCTTTGAGGTTGTCCATAAGTAGATGCCTGGTGGTGGCAGTCAGGAGCCAGTCGTCGAGATAGGGAAACACTTGGAATCCAAGGCTCCTCAGGTGAGCCGTCACTACTGCCAAACACTTGGTGAACACCCTGGGGGCTGTGGTGAGACCAAAGGGCAGAGCACAAAATTGGTAATGACTGGCTCCCAGGCTGAAGCGCAGATACCTCCTGGACGCCTGATGTATCGGTATGTGATAATAGGCGTCCTTGAGGTCTATGGAGCACATCCAAACATCCTTCTCTAACAACGGGAGAATGGATTGCAACGTGACCATTCGGAATTTGGATTTCGTCGGATAGGTTCAGTCTGCTGAGATCCAATATTGGTCTCAGGTCCCCTGTCTTTTGGCACTAAAAGAACCTGGAGTAATTTCCTGATCCGATTTGGTCTGTGGGGACCGGTTGGATGACTCCTTTTGTAGCAGCTTTGAAGCTTCTGCGGCTGCTATTTCCCTTTGACTGGGTGGTGGGTCCGGGATTCTCTTGGACGGAGGGGTGAGTATTTGAATGGGATGGTGTAACCTCCGGCAATTATCCGAAGCACCCATCTGTCCTGAGTGATTGACTCCCAGGCTTTTAGGTGCTTGGCAAAGCGACACCCGACTGGCTCCGAGCAGCACAGCCGGGCAATCCCTCATGTCGTGGGAGGCTGAAGAGCCACGAAAGGACTCGCGGTCTCCAGAATTGCGGGGCCCTCTGCCGCCTCTGGGACGGCGTCTCCTGAAAAATTTCCCGCCCTCTGCCTCTGGAGGGATTCTTCCTGCTGTTGGGAGAAAAACTTGAGATTTCGAACCACATTTTCCCCCTCCTTTGGCCTTGGGGTAAGGCCGAAGGGAGTGGAATAACGGGCCCTACGGCAGATAACGTTTTCCCTCTTGCTCACAGCGGGTAAGGGTGTCTTTCACCTTGGGTCCAAACAATGAGGACCCATCAAAGGGAGCGTCGGCGAAGGAAGACTTGAAGGCCTCCGAACTGACACAAGCGGAGCCAGGCCTGTCTCACGTGAGCCACGCCTGTGCCTGCCGCTCTACCCGCTTCGGCCGCATAGGATATGAGCCTCATGGACGAGTTAGCAATTGGCGTCAGGATAGCCAACTGAGAGCTAACGGACTGGGCTAGCTGCTCAGGTAGGTTACCCGAGAGGAGTCTGACAACTCCTTGACCAGATCCCTCTGAAGCCTAGTAAAATGTGCCAAATAATTCAGAGACCTTAAGGTAAAGGCCGCTGAAGTCAGGGTGCGCTTCCGTGCCTATCCATACTCCTAGACTCCTTATTGGGAGGATGGATGGACGTTGAAGCCTCTGCCACGTCCTGCTGTGTAGCAGATGCCACCACCATGGCATCTACAGCCACGCCTTTAGTAAGGAACTCCTTCTCGGGGAGCAGATAAGAATTTGTTTGGACGAGAAGGGACTGGTTCCACAGTATCCGGTGTTCCCACGCCGACAAACTAAATCCAGAAGCTCGTCGGGCGGAGACACCCAGGAGGCGGAGGGCTGAGCCCCAAAGGCCTTGAGGAGCACTGATTCGTCCGCAGAGGGGTTTGGACATCCAGCCTCGTTGTTTGAGGATCTCTAAGATGTCTGCAAAGGAGACATCATCCGAGGACGACTGGGACCCTCTGCATCATCCATATCCGTGTCCGATGTGATAGACTCGGGAGTCCACGTGCTTCCTCTTGCACGATCTCTTCCTTGGGGTTCCTCTGGAGATGACTCCGAAAACCCTCAGGAGGGGGAACCCCACTGGGGTAACCTCAGGCCTCGGGGCTCCGCTGGCCACAGACAGGGAACTACCAAAGACCAGTCTCCACGCCCAGGAAGGTGCTGGTAAAACCGGAGAGATGGTCAAGAGGATTTGGCCAAGGCACTCCTCATGGCTCTGAAAGCCGGACCTCCAGAATCCTGGGAGCGTCCAGTCTCCGGGCCATGATAGTAGGCGGAAGTCCCAGCGAAGCACCGAGAGGGAGGCTCGGAACCGAAAGCATCGGTCCCAAACATCACCCTCGGGTCCAGCCGAAGAAGTCCACGTACCAAACTCGGACCCGAGGCCCGGGTTGGAGTAAGGGTCGGAGCCGACCCTGAGATCTCCACCGGCTCCAAGAGCACCTGCTCCGGAGCCGAAGCAGTCGGAGGAGGAATAGCAATGGGATGGGTCATGGCCAACGGCTCCGAAGCCAACTGGGTCGGAGCCGAAACAAATTTTTGGAAGACTGGGGACTGGAAAAGTCTTTGGAGCACCCTGTCTATATCAGAATCCGACATTCTCAAGACCGAGAGGAAACAGAACGGGTTCGAAGACCTCTCCCTCGGCCCCAAGGGACTAGGGGACCGGCTCGAGGCGACTCGATGAGAATCGGCGCCGAGGAACACACACCAGATTCCATCGGTGCCGAGGTAGACTTCGGCGCCGAGGAGGAAGTGTCTGAGCGGGCGACCTTGTCGGCTCCGAGAGCAGTGGAGCCGGCGAAGGTGACCCGCCTCTCGATGCCCCAGCCATCGGCTCCAAAGCCCGAGGAGTCGATACTGGTGGCATCGAGGCAGACCGTTCGACCTCGGCTCCAAGTCTTTGGAGCCGAAGGAGGCCTGCCTAGGTCTCTTGGCAGTCGGATCCGACGGACTGGTCGGAGCCGAAGCCCTTTTCTTTGGCAGGAGTCGGAGGAAGACAAGGCTTCTTCAAAGAGGGTTTAATCAACCCTTTAAGAATTAACTTATTTTTCCTCTCCTGGAGGACCCTAGAGGAAAAAGCGTGACATACGCTGCATGACTCCTGCAAGTGCTTAGCCCCTAAACAATAAACACAAAGTAGATGGTCATCAGTAACAGACATCTTAAAAGCACATTTAGTACATTTTTAAAGCCCGAAGGCCTAGGGGCTTGAGACATAATGTTAACAATTCCTGACAGGAAATTTAACCACTGTAGAATCGCTATGACAAAAATCAAGGCTTACAGAAACTGTGTAAAACACAACCTTAGGTGTAATAACCGGAGCTTTAAAACACTAAAAGTTCAGTTATAGAGTTTGACCGAAAGGCCCTGGATTGAAAGGGCCAAAACAAACTCTACCCAATCACACACAATAAATTCCAGTACACAATCGAACACAATTAGCAATAGCAATAGCAATAGCAATAGCAATAGGCGTTAAACCGGCTTTTGTGAAATACAAGCACAAAAACTGACAGAAAAAGTAGTTAATAAAAGCTACTCAGCCCAGCCAGCTCGAGACCACGTCCTTGCAGTTAAGCGGCAAACGAGATCTGGGGGACTGTTGGTGGTGCATCCTGGGATATAGTAAGCTCAGCCAATAAGAGACTTCGCTCTTTGGCATAAGCGTGCCGAGTCGGAGCCGAGGGATCGGCTCCGAACCCATCATTCAGAATGTAGGCGAGATAGGATCACATAACATCTATCTCTTTTGGAGTTGGGGAGTGGGGCTGTTTGTAGGCTACATCCCTTGCAGGAGGGATGGAGGGGTGTCTAGCACAGACAACCCATTGTATGCCCCAACCCCTTACATAACCATGCATGTGTGTGGGTGTAAGACAGCATGAAGAACCTCCAAATTATCTCTGATTGCTACCCAAATGATGGCTCCTCTTGGCAGACTCTCTCACTTAGCATTGAGGGAATAAATGGGCCAACTGGTTGAGAGGGGCTGATGACTACAGGCAGTAGGGGTTAAAATGACCAACAAAAAAAGTAAGGAATCAATGACTGCTTAAGTATTATAAGTGTTTTGAATTTAATGTATCAGTGCATTAAAAAATGTTTCATTTTGTTTAGCCTAAGTAAAGATATTTTTTCATGATATTTAATCTGCAATGTTTTAACTGGCTGAGTTTGATATGTGATGTTTTTTAATTGTAATTAAGCTATGTTGTTTTCTTTGACTTAATTTTGAAAACTGTTGATCCAGAGATCAGTTGTTACAGGAGTTTTTATTTTGTTTCATTTTAGGAAGTACTAATTCTTTTTTCATTTATAATATGGAGTAGGGCCATGATCTTCAGAAATGTTTAGTGGGCAGGCCATTAAACGAGAAAACGTTTGGTTGTCTTTGTAATACCTGTATCAGTGTAAAACACTCTCTGTCCATGAAATGTCTGAAGAGCTAAAATTACAACTTGAATGAGTCTGGGGCAGTAAAATGTATATGACTGGTTTTGGATAAGACTTGTGTTCATTTCATCTCCTTATATTCGGTAGCTATTATTCAAAAAGGAGGAAAAGGACAATGTAATATACTCCACTTCTTTCTTGCACAGTTAATGTTTGGGATGTACAGTTTTTGATGCAGGCTATTACAGACATCTTCCCATTTAAGATACATTTTGACTTCTAATCCTAGTGTTTGTTTTTCTTTTGGCTTTTCCTGGTTAGGGGTCGCCACAGTGGAACTTTGGTCCACTAATGATTGGCAGTAGATTTTTATGGGTGCCGAGGTGCCAGCTCGATGCCCAACCTTCAACAAAGGCACGCCCATACTACACATGTCTTTTGGACGCCACTCGACCACGAGGAGGACATGCAGACTCCACACAGAAGGCGTTCCAGCCGAAAATCGAACGGGAGAACCTCTTGCTGTGAGGCAAAAACTCTACCGCTGCACCACCATGGCTACTGGGTCTATATTAGATAAATGAACGCTGACATGATCGAAAATCCCAGAACTCGAAACTGCAATTGTGGGGGGTGGCTCCCCCCTCACCCCCCGCTAATTATATATTCCAACTCTGAGATCACACTACATTGAGGAAAGGGCAAATATTCCCATCTTCATTGTACCATGATCTCACAATTCCAGTTTAGGTTTCTGGGATTTTCACTCATGTCAGCATTCAGTAAGATAAAATTTCATTTATATAATATAGACTCTAGTGTACTCTGGCTGTACTTTTATGTGGGGAAATGTTTGTGGCAGGGATTCTTTTTTCTATTTTACAGTTTGTATGTGTTTAACGTCATAGCATTTATTTATTTTTATTTTTATTTATTTTACATTTGTTGACCGGGCTGGTCCAGCTGGATATATTTCCTTTTTCAGTAGAGGCCCGGGGAGAAAATATCCACATATAAACAACCACCACCACACAAAAAATGTTTATAATAAACAAGAAAGGTATTATAGTTTAAATTCTGGGAAGACTATGTGACACACTATAAAAAATACATCATACACCTACAGATCATTTTACAGTATGAATATCTAGGGCAGCCCCAAGACATTAATAGAATACATTTAAATCCTTGGTTATTCTAGTTTACTCCAGACAGTTACTATTTCCAAAGGGTTAGACAGTAACAGTAGAAAAAGGAAGAGGTATAAAGAAAACGGCAGGAATACTACCTTCAGGGTACATTCATAGCCAAGTAGAAAAGATATGTAATTGGTGCCTAAGTAGTAGAGATAAGTTATAGGTGCTATTAATTCAGAGGAGTAGACAGGAAAGAGTGGAGGAAAGTAGGAAGTCAAGAGATGACAAAGAAAAATCCAGAGGATCAGTCTGGGTAACAGCAAGGGCATAGCCAGTGAGTTTTAAGGTGCTTCTTAAGACTTTGTTTAAAGAGAGGAAGGGATAGAAATGAGGTAAGATCAGATGGCAAGAGGTTCCATTGTTTTCCAAGGGTATTTGAGAACAGTGAGTCACCAGCTAAGTTGTTAGACTTGGTGGTACTGGCTAGAAGTTTGTTGGAGGAGCGTAAGGAATCAAGATTCCTACAGGGTGCTATAAGGTTGTTTAGTACTGGAGTATTGTTAGGTTTGTAAAAAATCTTATGAACGATGGTAAGTTGGGAAAGTATCAGAAGGTTTTTTTAGTTCCAGCCAGTCTAGTTGGTGAAGGTTAAGACAGTGGTGAGTTCTATATGGGTTTCCAGTGGCAAATCTAGCAATACTATTATAGGTGTTGGCTAGTTTGGTAAGATTTTTTTTTTTTAGATTAGTGTATATGGGTGCTGCATACAGAAGAGTTAAAATTAGATGGGAGTGGGTAATAGTCATTCTGGCTGTTGGAGTTAAGAAAGATTTTATCCTATATAGGGAGCCCAGTTTTTTATTAACAGATTTAATAGTGTTATTAATGTGAATGTCAAAGGTGAGTTTATTATCAATTGTAATTCCTAATAGTTTGGTGGAAGAGTCCGGGGATATAAGGGTGCCATTACTGGATTGAATGGAGAAATCTATGGGGGAGGACTTACTGTTTGTTGTAAACAGTAGTAGCTTGGTCTTTTTGGTGTTCAAAAGAAGGCACCGTTTATAGAACCATGCCTCTACTGTATTGAAAGCTGTCTGGGTTAAAGACTGAAGTTCAGATAAAGAGTTGGCAGAGCATATGATAGTAGAATCATCAGCATATTGTATACAGGTGGTTTGAGGAATGGCTATTTGAAGGTCATTGATGAATAATGAGAAAAGAAGAGGACCAAGAATGGAGCCTTGAGGGACTCCCAGGGAGATAGGAAGGTGAGATGATAGCTGATTCTCCCAAAGAACTGCTTGCTGTCTATTACTAAGGTAAGACTTGAACCAGAGAATTGCTTTGGTGTCAAGAGAGAGGGATGATAGAGTGTTTATGAGTAAGAGATGGTTAACCATATCAAAGGCTTTAGACAGGTCGAGGAAGAGTGCTGATGAGAGGGTGCTATTATTGCAGTTATTATTAATGGTGTTGGTGAAGGATAGGAGAGCTGAGGTGGTACTATGAAAAGGCCTGAAGCCATGCTGACAGTTTTCTAGAATGTTATGTTGAAGTAAGTAGTTCATTAGCTGATGGTGAATACATTTTTCCATAATCTTGGCTAATGGAGAAAGGAGAACTATAGGCCTGTAGTTAGAATAGTCATTAGAGTTACCTCCTTTGTGTAAGGGAATAATGTGGGAGATTTTCCAGAGATCTGGAATGGTTCCCTTCAGTTATGGTACGGTTTATCAGGATGGATATAGGATAGGCGACTACTTTAGCTACTTGCTGTAGGTATTCAGATGGTAAGTTATCGGCAGAGGGGGTGCAAGGCTTAAGTTTGTGGGCAAGTTTTTGGATGTAGGAGGTAGGGATAGGTTGTAGTTGGAATGTTGGCAGAGTATGAGGTGAGGAGTTAGGTAGATCAGAGTTGTCTGTAGCTAGTTGATTGGCTAGAGTTTGTATGGTGTTTGTGAAGAAAGTGTTAAAGGCATTGGCAGTTTGATGGGAGGTATTGTTTTCTGACCCTAGAGGGGAAGGAGTGCTAGAGTGGCCTGGACGAAGGAGGTTATTCACGCATGCCCAGAATTTTTGTGGATTATTGTGGTGAATTTGCTGCAGCTTGCAATAGTAGCTTTTTTTGTCAGAGAATAGCTTTTTTTGTAGCATTTCTCAGCTGTCTAAAGGTTTGTTGATCTGGGGTATTTCTGGTTGCTCTTCACTTAGCCCAAGATTTATTTCTAAGTAATATTTTTTGTCTGGTATCTTTTGAGAGCCAGGGGGCAGGTTTGGATTTTGTTCTAACAGATCGTTTAGGTGCATGCCTGTCGAGGATTGTTAAGAATTTGTTATTGAAATTTATAGCAGCTTCTTCAAGAGGGAGAGTTTTTAGAGGGTTCCAGTCACAGGCACTAAGTTCCATTTGAAATAATACAGGCTGAAAGTTTTTCTTGGTTCGAGAAGTCCTATAGTTGGGGGCATTGGTAATGTCATTCTTTTGTCTAATGATGTAAGTAAGCATGTGATCACTTACATTGTCAGGCAAGGTCCCTACTTTATAAGTATGTTCTTGTTTATTGATTAGTATCCAATCTAGTATAGTTTCTTTATTATTTGGTTTGTTAATTCTAGTGGTGGTGGAGATAGTTTGATTAAAACCATGCAGATTAATATGAGAAGAAAGATTATCTGTATTTATACTATTCCAGTCAGTATTGACATCTCCTAGAATAATAGTTTATTGTGGGAAAGTAGTAGATATCCAACATAGGGTATCCTCTATTGTAGTAATGTTATTACTGGGGGTAGGTAGACACAGATTATATAAAGTGCTTTGGTGGGACTGAGTTGAAATCTAGTGATTAAGAGTTCAACTTTACTATTTTCAGGTGGGTTATAAGGTATAGAGGAGACGTGTAGTTCATTTCTGAACAGTAAGGCTACTCCTCCTCCTTTGCATTTTACTCTGTCATGTCTCAGTATATTATACCCTGGGGGGATTATTTCATTATCCTTAGTTGTGGGTTTTAACCAGGTTTCTGTAAGACAGAGGATATCAAAGGAATGAATATCTAGAAGGGCATGGAGATGGGCAACTTTGTTGTTAATACTGCGGATATTGAGATGACCTATTAGTAAGAAGTTAGAGAGACTGGTCTGGGTAGTAAGGGTGTTGGGGGAGGTACTACGAATAGGTGAAGTAGAGAGATTAGAAGGGCCTGGGTTATGGTGGATGTCATTATCTTTTAAGGTGGGTGATTTTAGTACAGCAAGAGGGTAAGAATTAAGGCTAGGTAGATATTTTAATTTTTTTATTTTTATAGCATACCTATATTAATGCAGGTGGGCTGCAGACTCTCACTCTGCTTCATCTCGTTTGGTGAATTTTTTTTTTTTTTTATGAATTTAGACTCTAGGGAAAGATAATGGCAATATCTATTCACTCTTTAGGCAGCCACTTCTTAGCTGGAGGTAGGGGTTATGTAAAAGTAAGTTATGTACTTACTGAGATGTTGGAGTATTCTGGTCTATGTCTGGACACTGAAACAGCAGGACTGGTCTTGCTGCTAGTCTCTTGTTATGACAATGAACTCCTCATAAGCTTGATCACCTTCCTACCCATAATCCCCCAGCTAGTGAATCTTCAAAATCAAGTATGTCCCCATTATATACTACTAGGCCTAGGAATGAAAAAAGGTTGAGACATTATACATCCTCCAAATAACCCCAACTAATCTTTCAGTAATGGAAACATTTTTTTTTTGGAGGGGGATGTCCAGTGTCCAGACACAGATTTGAAAAATCTAACGTTTCCATAAAAACATAACATACATATTTCTTAGCTCTTGTCCAGACACTGGTACAGTAGAACAGAATATCCAGTTGGCATGGATGGCCCACCCAGGATGCCGTTTAATATGGCTGTCCCAAACATGCCATTGCCCTTGAGATAAATTCAAGGGTGCAATGTTTGGCAAAGGTGTGCAAAGAAGACCAAGTGTCTGCTGTTGTAATATCCTGACATGGAAGACTTCTGAGAAAGGACATAGACATGGCTTGAACCATGACAGTATGTGCTTTTGGGGGAACAGGTGATTTTGTTCCTGCCTTGTAACAGAAGGAGATACAGTCATTAATCCATTTTTCCAACATAGTTTTGAAGAATTTAAAAAAACCTGCTCATGTTTCCTGAATGTCTTAGTACAATTCAAGTAAAGATGTAGTTGCCTGTGAACATCGATACAATTTAACAAGTACTCCCCTCTATTAGAATACTTAAGGGAAATTCTGGTAAGCGAATGCATTGGTTCAAATTAGGCTGTAAGAACAAAATACCCCAAATGATGCCACTTTGGGTAAGAAAGCTAAATTAGTTCTCACAAAAACTCTGTCTTGATGGAAAAGTATATATGGCAGTTATGAAGACAAGGCCTGATGTTCTAAGCTCCTTGCAGACATAATGGCTACCTGGAAGGTTGTCTTCCATGAATGAAACTTGATGTCCACTAAATTGGCTGATTGAAATGGGGGTCCTGTTATAGATTCTAAAATACAACTGAGATACCAAGCATTGGTCTAGTTAATGGAGGACTCAAATTAAATCCTCACTTCAGGAAGGCTTTACCTGAACTATGTGCTGCCAAGGAATGGTTGGAGAAAGCTTTATGGAAGGATGAGATCACAGTGAGGTGTACCTTAATAGAAAAAATCTTGCTACTTTGTTGTACAGTTGAATAAGGAACAGTGAAATGTTTTCCAGCTGTGCTGATATTGGGTAAATGTCTCTGGGCCCACAGTGTAAACTTTTTCCATCTTCCAGTGTAAATCTTTTTAGTAGAATTCTTCTTGGATACTTTAATAAGATCCACTACTTCTGGTGGGAACTGTGGGCTCCTGGCCATCATAGGAACTGGAGAAACCAAGAGGTAAGATCGAGGGATTGACTGTCTGGGTGGGGAATCCCAGATGGGCATGAAAGCAGAGCAGAGCTCTGTGGAAGAGATAGGGGTGTCTTTGTTAGATGAGTGCACAGCAAGAGGAACCAAGCCTGATAAAGTCAGAATGGTACTATGAGAATTCTGAAGGAGGCTGGGGATCAGAAGCAATGGAGGAAAGGCTCAAACGGGACTGGGCGACCAATCAAGGGACAATGCATCCCTTTGTGACCATCCTTCTGGATGAAGTATGATGAAAAAGAAGAGGTACTTGGTGTGTTGAATGAAGCAAAAAGAACACAACAAGGGTTCTCCATATCTTGAATAAACGTTGGGATTGAGAGACCATTCATGAGGGAACAGAATCAGTCTGCTCAATTTGCCTACAATCACCCTGGACACCACCAGTATGTGCATTGCTGTTAAAAAGTGGTTAGAGGCCAGCACCTATACCCATACTCTCATGACTTATCTGCACAGAGGGTAAAATTGGGTTCTTCCTTGCTTGCTGATGAACCATATCATTTCCTTGTTGTCTGGATGTATGATACTCATACCCCAAGGGAGTATGCCGTACAATACCTGCAGTGATAGGAGGATTGCACTCACCTCAAGAGCACTGATGCGCAGGGAGGTGTACTCTGATGTTCAGGAACATTGTACCATCTTGTTTATGAAGTGCCTCACTCATACCATCCCCAATCAAGGGAAAATATGTTCATGATTAATGTTGCCCTGGGAGTCAGCTTAGTGAAAGGTTCCCAGTAGAGAGGTTCTGAAGGTTGGTCCACCATAGAAAACTGTTTTTGACAGCCTGACTGTGTGATGCAGGGACAGGTATACTTGGTGCCACTGGATTCAGAGCATCTGCTGTAGGATCCTCATGTGCAGTCTGGCATGGTTTACCACTGGAATGGATGCTGTCATTAACTTAGCAGTATTAGAATTCTCACCAAGAGTGGCCCTAAAACTTTGTCTACTAATGCTGACATTCTCTTGAGGTAGATTTGCAAGCTGAGAAGTTACATTGATGTGACTGCCTATGAACACCAGATCTTGATATGGATGCAGGTAGGACTTGGCTATGTTGCTTGGGATTCCAAAAGACCACCAGTTATGGATTAAGTACTACCTTGCATTTAATACGTGTGACAAAGAGGTGGCTGCCAAAAGCCAATCATCCAAACACTGGAAGATCTGTATCCCTATAAGTCTCATATGACCCACAATTGGTGCCATACATTTGGTGAACACCCAAGGAGCTGTGGTTAGCCCAAATAGCACAGAATGAAATTGAAAATTACTGGCTCCTACTTGGAACAGAAGGTACCTCCTGGATGCATGATATATTTTTTATGTATAGATAAGCATCCTGGAAGATGCATGTCAGGACTGATTGCACATTGACTATCTGTAAGAACTGCTGAAATCCAATATCAGCCTGAGGTTCTTTGTCTTTCTGGGCACTAAAAATGACCTGGAATAAAATCCAGATCCTCTCTAGTCTGTTGGGATCTCCTGGAATTCTCTCTTGTTTAGGAGGGCTTGCACCTCCTTTTCTGCCAGACTTCTCTGTCTTGGTGGCACTAGTGGGTAATCGGAGGTTTAGGCAGGTGATGCCTCAGAAAACAGAATGAAGTATCCTTTGGATATATTTCTCCTTACCCATGAATACAACAAGATGGCCATCCATGCTGGAACGTACAAGGAGAGACATCCCCTGACTTCCTTCAGAGAGGAGCAGTCAGGCAACCCTTTAGGGTCTGTAGAAACAAAATCCCCAAAAGGATCCAATACTTCCATGGTTATTCAGGCCATCTATGCTTCTAGGCAGCAGCAGGACTAAACTTTTCCTCTACTGTGGGAGCCTCTGTCCGATTTCTATCTTTGTTGCATCTGTTGAGATTTATAAAACCATTAGATCTTAACCCATTTCTGGTTATACTTTAGCCTTTGAGGGGTGATGAACTTGATCCAAACAACTGTAAGCATCTTACCCTCTTGCTCACACGTTAATCTGTTGTCCAAACAGCACTGAGATGTTGAGGGTGATACTGTCAAAGGCCACCTTGAAATGGTCTGAGAAACCCACTAGGCATAACCAGGCCTGTCTCCTCATGGTGAGATCAGATCCTACTGCCCTAGCTGCAACATCTGTCATATTCTGACTCAGACACATGGACAGAGAAGAAACAGTACTCATAGCCATCGCGGTTTCTACTTGAGAATGTAGCTTACCCTTGGAAACTGTTTCAAAGCCTCGCCTGTTTTTTTGCAAACTCTCCCTTTGAAACCTTACCATATGCACAATGTAATTCAAAGCTCTAGCTGAGAATGTACTGGATGCATAAATATACTTCGCCAATCTGTCCATCATCTGGGATTCATTACTTGCGGGATGGAAGGACTATGTCCTCAGGAATATCTTTCTTTGTAGCAGCCACCACCACAATGGAGTCAACAAGGGGTCCTTTACTCCAAAATGATCAGTCTTTAGGAGTCCATAAAATTTTGTCGGGCTTACTGGGAATCAGGTCAGCCATATACAGCTCTTTTCAGATCTTGGAACAGACCATGTGCACAAGTTTATCTAGAGTGGCCACTATCCATGCAGTTGGAGGAGAGGAATTGTAGGCCTCCTGTCAGATTTACTCTTCTGCTGGCCATGAACCCCTCTCCCTCATCATCTCCAGTATTTCAATAAAGAAAGGACATTCCAAAGGGAGTTTGGGGGTTCTGTTGGGGAGTCAATGTGATTCCTTTTTTTAATTCCTCTACTGGGGGGGGACTACCCTGTTTGCTCTCACCACAACTGCCTGAAGAAGAGAAAAAGTACAGCTGTACAAAATCTTACCATAACAGTAAATGGCCTTCCTTTCATTGTTGCAGTATTCTTTACATAAGAGATCTCCTACCAAGTATAGACGAATGTCCAGCTAATATTTCAAAGCATTTAGGTCTTATAGGCACTGTACATCACATGTATGCTCCCTGCATAAGGTATAGGGCATAAAGGTTACATAGAGATGTAAACACTCAGAACTGAAAGCCTCAGGAGGAACAGAATACCTTCAGAAAGAAAAAGAGAATATGTACATCCAGAAGAAAAATAAAGAGACAGAAGGACAAGGAATAAGGCCCCCTTGGCCAGGAGGGCAACAAAAATACAGGGCAAGAGCTAGAAAAGAGAAAGAAAGAGGGAGGGACTGAATATTGCAACAGTGAAGAGAAAGTCTACTATTATGTTAAGATTGTATACAACTGTACTATATCCTTCCGTATCACTGTTGCAGATTTCTTTACATAACAGAGAATAAAAGAGTAAAGAAGAAGTCTGGAATGAGGAAGGCACAAAAGAGCCCTCTACAAATCCATGCAGAACAACCCTAGCAAAACCTGCCCTGGCCCTGAAAATATTATTCAATTTGCAATGTTTAGTGAAAGTATGAACAGAGGACCAAGAAGTAGCCTCGAGTGTGGAGTTGGTGTCCAAACCCAAGAAAAAAGAACCAGAGGAAGCAACCACACTAGCAGAATGTGCCTTAATACACAAAGAAATAAATTTGTCATGAAAAGAATATGAGCTTTAATTGAAGAATATGTCAACCCAGCACGGGGAAGATCACACAAGTAACAGAAAGCCAAAGTAACCTCCATTTTTAATTTCTCCAAATCTTTTGGGATTTTAATACCATGACGGGAATGGACCCCATTCCTAAGTCAAAGTATGATTAAAGCTCAGGAAATTAGTATTGTTCCAATCTTCGATGTCAGCCAAAAGTGCTCTTTGCAGCACCCACAATGTGCCCACTAATGACTCCTTCTGCAATTCGCATGGCGTTACATGTATCTGTAACATATCTAATAAGATTGTAAATTCTTTTTTATAAGACCTGTTGCTCCTACTACTTTTGGATCTAGCTAGGCATTGCTCTAATTTCTGCCTACAAATCCTGACATTTTATGATATTGTGTCTATCTGTACAAGATACTGTAGTCACTGGGTGTAGCGATTTCAATGATCAATGCTGCTTTTGTCTTCTTTTCATGGGCCACTATATCTGCTTTTCTCAAATTTATCTTGTGAGCTGTTGCTAATGGGTGATCCCATGTGATGTAGACTTTATCATTTTCTATGATGCTTTTTGGCCAGTGTTTTTCAGCTACTTCAATATTATAATGTTTGCACAATTCCCAGTGCAACAGTCTTGCCACATTAGTATCCATTTCAGTATACAGTCCTTCTGCCATTAGTATGTCACAGCCAGCAACAAGGTGTGCAACTGTTTCCAATTCTGTTTTACAAAATCTACATTTGTCTTTCTCCCACATGTTCAACGGACTTTGTAAACCAATGTGTATGCTTCTGGTTTGAATTTGCCTCTCCTTAATTATTCCTGCATTCGATTGCTCATCATCCTGTGGTTGTTCATAGGTTCATAGGTTCATAGGTTTATACTAGGCTAACTGCCCTAGGGCATTTATAAGCCTAGCCCAAAGTTATGTGGCTTACGCCACCATATGTTAGAAATACTGTGCCCATTAGTTTGTTGTGCCTCTGTCCAGTAGTGACACAGAGATGATTCCCGGGGTAAACCTACGATTTCCCATCCACCGGTCAAGATTTCTCTTGAACAGAGCCAGCGAGGTGCTCTGCCTCACATGGACCGGGATTTTATTCCACAGCATGGGGAGTCTCTGGGTGATAAATCTATCCCTCCAGCACATCCTATTTATATCCGTGCTAAGGTTTAAGTCTCTTGCTCTAGTGGTTTTGGTGGATTTGGATTTTTTGAGGTGGAGCATGTCCATTAATTCCGGATTGGTCATGGCCTTGTATGTCAGGCACAGGTCACCTCTGAGCAGACGGTAAGCAACTGAATAGAGTTTGAGTTTCTCTGGCAGCATATGACAGGTTTGAGTTTCCCTTTATCCTTTTGGTGAGGAACTTTTGGGGTCTCTCTTGCTGCAGTGGTGGTGTGTGAGATACTGAATGGGGGGGGGCATTGTACTTTCATCATTGGTCTGATAAGTCAGGTGGGCAATGTAGAAGGTCTTTCGAACCACTTTAGCAACGTGGAGTCGTCAGCGAGAGGGCCACTGTCACCCTGGGTCAGGTCCCTGATAACCCCTTCCTTCTGTGCTTAGTGTTGCCACCTATATGAGTAGCTTGGGGTTACCTTTTTTTTCCCGGGTATGATGACCTACTTTTTTTTAACTTAACTTTCCATGGCTCTGGCACCAGCAGCTCCTTTCGACCCCTCTGTCTGGTCTGTGTGATGTCCTGTGTACCACTATGGCATCCAGTTCCTTGTCATCCTTCAAACTTTGTCTGTCTAGTCCCCTGTCCTGTTGCCTGTGGAGTGACTTGAGAACAATAGAACAAGACAGGCCTTCTGAGGGACTGGTGGATGTGGCTTCTGTGGGCTTGATGGCTGACATGGCTCCAGCAACTCTAACCCTGTGGGTTCTGTCCTTTAGCCAGTTTGCAACCCATCTTGTGTTCCAGGAGTTTTCTATACTTGCAACTATACTTATGCATTTTCCACATTTCTTGCCTTCTCTTCTCATCTGATCCTTTACCTTATATTCTTTCTTTTGTTTTTTTGGCACATTCAGTTGCTGCCTGATTTTTATCTACTTCTAGTTTGATTTCATTCCTGCTTGACCCAGTATACTTCTGCTAGACTAAGCAGGGAAGTCATCTTAGATTTCTTCTCCTCATGTTTCAAAACTTTCACTATCTTTGGGTCTTGCGAGATCAGCAGATATGCATACAGTCCATGACTGCAGATCTATATGGGCAATCAATTTCAAGGAGGCCCATACTTCCTTCGGAATGGGGAATATATAATCTTGGTTTGTACTGTTTTTTATAAATTATTTGATAAGCATGAAGCATCCTTCTTGTTTTCCTGTCTAATCTATCCTAAACCATTTGGGGCCAGTCAATCACCCCAAAACTGTAAGTTAGGACAGGAAGAGCAAATTGGTTTATAGCTTGAACTTTGTTCCTAGATAATGCTGTTTTCAGGATTAATTTAAGTCTTCTAAAATATTCCTTAGTGATTTTTATTTGCATTTGTTCATGTTTTATTGTTGATCCTTCATCAATTTCCAAATATTTATACACTCCCTCTTGCTCAAGTTCTTTTATATCACATTCTTGTCCCATACTGATGTTTTCACGGTGCTGCAGCTTTTCTGCTTTAATGGTTGCTTTTGCACATTTATCAAGGCCAAAGGACATTCTTATATCATCTGAAAAAGTTTTGACTACTTGCAGTTGTGCTTTCAGTTCCTCATATGATCTGTTCCCTCTTCTATACTCTTATAACAGTGACACTTCTTATCTTAATTGCTTTATAGTTTTTTCTATTCGATACTTCCATGATGGTATTCAATTTTTCCCCTTCCTTTCCTTCACTACCCTGTGTTCTTGTGGTAGAACTTTATCAGTTATTAATTTAGCTGCACAACAATATATCCTGTTTACTACTGTTATATCACATGGATCTCTATGGACAGTCCTAATTACTGTGTTTATTTGTTTTATCAGACGTCTGACTTTTTGGGTTTTATTGACCTTTTGCAATCTATTTCTTTCATTGATCTTAATTTGTCCATCTATCTCTATTAAATCAAGCAACTTTTCTTTAGCTCATTTTCTTCTAAACTGAGAGCACATTTTTTGTTTGTTTTTCCATTTCCTGCAGGCATTCTATAGAAAGTTCTATAGCATCTTCCTTTGGCACATTCTCTTCAATTTCATCCTATGCCATATGTTGCTCTGTCATATGGGAACTCACTGGCCTATCATTTCTTAACAATGACTGTGTCAGTTTCCACAGTTTCCTGTTCCTTCCCTTGTTGTCCAGCTTCAAGTGAATGTTTAAATTGGTTTCCTGCGGAAGGCTCCAAAATATCTTCATATAGCACCTGACCAATTGCTTCCAGTTCCAGTGGTTTCCCCTTAATTTGGATGTCCGTTACTCTAACCTGTTGTGGTGCTTTCTGAATTAGATTTTCTACATTGAATACTTCACTTCACAGGTACTCCATACCCTCAGTTTCTACTGCTTTAATTTCTCCATTACTAATCTCCTTTTCTAATTTTCCTCTTTGTTTTCTTATTTTTTGTATTGTAAAGTTTTCCATGTCTGGATTCCTTTGCCTGTATTTCTCTTCAAATATCTTTGGTGCTGCTCTGTTTGTACTGATCAGTTTTGCTTTCTCCTTTGCAAAGATATTGCACTATACTAAATCTCTTTTTCTTTCCCGTGTCCATATTTCTTCTTCAGATGTCTCTTGATTTTCCTGTTTCTCTTTACTTTGAGGACTCATTCCATCATATTGTAATGTAACATGTGTTAGACCTTCTACACCAAGTCCTTCACTTCGCAGAGACTCCATAACTTCAACTTCTATTTTTTTTTAACTTCTACTTTACTAATCTTCTTTTCTACATTCCCTCTTTGTGATTTTTTTTATTATGAAATTTTCCATATCTGGATGCCTTTGCCTGTGTTTCTTTTCGACTACCTTTGGGGCTATCATTTTTATATTGATTAATTTGTCTTTCGCCTTTGCATAAATATTGCACCATATCAAATCTCTCTTTCTTTCCCATGTCCATATTTCTTTGTTATACTTTTTAAAAATATCTAGGTTTTGTTGTTTATATTTTTGCACTTGCTCAGATGCTTCTTTTTCTAAATAGATCAAAGTTTCTTGGTCTACATAATGTTTTTCTCTAATCTGTTGTATTAATGAACATGAATTTTTATTTGAGGCTTCTGACAGTCTTTCTTGTGGAAGTATTTTTCTTTCCTCTAATTTCTCTCTTAATTTTTTGTATATCTTGTGTCTGTGTCTGGAAATTCTGTGCTTTTGCATAATAGTAACAATACATAATGTCTTTCTTCTCCTTAATAGTCCTCCCCGCAGTCGAGTGGCATTCAAAAGACATACATAGAATGGGCGTACCTTCGTTGAAGGTTGGGTGTTGAGCTGGCACCGTAAAAATCTATTGCCAATCATTAGCAGACCAGAGTTCCGCTGTGGCTACCCCTAACCGGGAAAAGCTGAAAGAAGAACAAAATCCTCAATAGTCCACACTTTATGGCTCTTCTCTGGCTTATCACATTTTGTGATTTTTGTGGACTGCTACTTCCTTCTACAACATGGGGGGCATCCTCCACCTGGGCCTGGCCTGACCCCATTGTAGGAATGTTTCCGTATTTTGAGGATTCTACACTGTTATTTTTTCCAGTCCTGGCACTAGTGCACCTACCATGATTGGGAACTTTTTTATCCTTGATCTTGTGCACCCAGCTATCTTTTTTTATTGTTGACCTACATCTGTCCATGACATATGCTATATAAATACAGTCTACACATCAGTGTTGTCTTGGTGAAATTTTGTGAAAAAAATGTGTGGCTTCCTCCATACAGAAAGGATCTTGATGGCAAGAGAGGCACCAGACAGATTTTGTTTTCCATTTGGACATACCAGAGTTTCTGGTAGTGGGTTTCCTGGCCTCCTGAAGAACCCAGAATGTGTCTTCAGAAAAAGGGTGCTAAAAATGAATCAAAACCCTATCACCTACAGTGTCATTTGAAGAGTGGACAGGTGAGGATGGATACCAGATCTCTTGTCTTATGTGAGAAGATCCATCTGGTGACGCAACTTGTGTGATTGCTGCTGGCATGGCCAGATGGTAAAGAAGGGGAACCAATGCTGTCTGGGCCAAAAGGGAGTCACCAGCAAGATTTTGGGGAGTCCTATTTGATCTTCTGCAGAACTCATGGCAACCATGGAAAGGGAGGAAGGCATACAGAAACATTCTCTTCCAAGGAAAAGACAAGACATCCACTTTCCAAGTCAGGGGACTTGGAACTCTGAAACAGAATAGAGGAAGTTGTCTGTTCAGAGGGAAGGTAAAAAGATTTACAAAAAGGTCTAACTGAGGAATACTTCACCAATTTACTACGTCCAGGAACACATCTCAGTGAAGCATTCTTTCGTGAACCTGTGTTCTGGACCTGCTTTAGGAGTCTACCACTATATTCTACTCAGAAGGAATGCAAACAACTGAAGAGTCACTTGATACTTGATAGCTAGATCCCAGACCTGATGATGCTAATATACAAAGGAGATTTGACCTTGTACTCCCCAGCCCATGCTTGTTGACATACCACATCACAGTGGTATTGTCTACAAAGACTTTGAGAGGGCCGGGATGGAAAAGGGAATGCAAAGCTTACAAAGACAGAAGCAGGGTTCTCATTTGTTTTATGCTGATATGGTTTGACCTTTGATGAGGAGGCTAGAAACCCTGGATCTTTAAGGGGCCACAACAAGCTCCCCACCCCAAGTCACAGAAATCTGTGAACAGGTGCAAAGAAGGAACCGGAGCCTGGAAGGGAAGACTAAGATTGAGACAGAGTTGATGAATCCACCACTGAAGCTCATGTTTGAGACAAGGAAGGAATGGATCAGGGAACTCAAGGGGTAGCAGTGTTGAAGCTACACTGATTTAAGTTACCACTGAAATTCCCATATAATGTAGCCTGGCACGAGGGAGCATGGAAATAGTGGAGGCCATAAATCCCAGAACCCCGAGGAACTCCCTACCCCTGAGGGAGGACAGTAGAAGAAGAGACTGAAAAAAGGTCCTGAGAAATACAGACTTGGGAGCAGAAAGACATTCCAACATGGGAACTGCCTGAAGCCTGCACCCAAGGAAAACATGTTCCTGGGAGGGCATCAAAATAATTTCTTGAGAGTTATGGTGAATCTCAGACTGTGTAAGAGACAAGTCGTAAACTGGAGATTCTGCAACAGTCTGCTGGGAGAAGAAGCTTGAATGAGGAAGTCATCCAGATAGGGATAAATCTATCTGCATCCCCTGAAGCCTGCAAAAAGCAATGACAGGAGTGAGGCATTTGGTGAATACCCTTGGAGCAGTAGAGAGGCCAAAGGGCAAAACAGAGAACTGAAAATGCAAGGAAGAAACAGAAAAGTAAATATTTCCTGAATAGAGAGTGAATGGAGATGTGAAGGTACGCATCCTTGAGGTCTAGAGAAATCAAAAAGGTCTGGGGAAGAAGCACAGGAAACAAGGTCTAAAGCGATAACTTACAAAAAGAAGGAAGAAACCTTGAGAAAAGTGTTGAGCAGAGAAAGATCCCAAATTGGTCTCCATGTACCCTCTTTCCAAGGAAGCAAAAACATTCTGGAGTAAAACCCCTTTTCCACCTGGTCAGGTGGAAGAAGTTGAATGGTGCCCTGAACCTTTGAAAAATTGAGGAACTTCATCTTGAGGAGGTTGAGGAATGCCTGAAAAGGGAGGAAGGGATCTCCATACAATGAAATACACCTGACGAATAACAGACAGCACCCAAGAATCTGAGATAATCCAATGCCAATTCGGAAGAGATATAGAAAGGTGGAGAGACAAAGGTACCTGGCCCAGGGGAATGGAAGGACAAATGTCAAATGGATACATGATTGTCCTGAAAGGAAGACTTCTGAGAAGAAAGAGTCTGAGTGGTCTTAGCAGGAGAAATGCGCTAAGATCCCTTCTTACCTTTAGGAGGAGGGTGAGTCTGCCTACAAGCAAAGGCAAGACTTAGAAGGGTAATTCCTTTGGAATTTGGGTGCAGGAGAGACAAAAATATGTTTGAGTTCCTGCAAGGCCTTGCTCTTTATCCTGCAGTGACTTAAAGAATTCAGCAGCAGTTGTCTCAAAAAGATTTTTGTTATCCAGAGGGGCACCTAAACATTTGGTTTTAATATCATCAGGTAAAGCCAGAAGATGTAACCAAGAATAACACCTCATCAAAGAAACAATGACAGCAGCCCTGGAAGAGGCATAAGCAGCATCATAGATGAATTTTATAGAGTGACAGGCAACTTGGAAAGTGCAGCCAAGCAAGGAAAGAGCAGAAGCCTTTAGGAAGCTCAGACACCACCTTAGATACCTGGGAAAGGAGGGACAAAATGTACCTGGTCATGTGTTTCTATTAATTAATGGCCCTAAAAGACAGAGTGACAGCAGTGTAAACTTTTTTACCCAACCTTTCCATGGCTCGACTATCCTTATCAGAAGAAAGCAGCTTAGTAGATGGCAACAGCTTAAAAGGCCTATCAGGAGAAACTGAGACCACTGAAGGATCAGCAGAAGGGCACTTATACAAAAAATTGATGGAGGCTGAAAGTCAGGAGCTAGAGAGGCAGCAAAAAAGTGTCTAAAAGGACTGCCAAAACAAGACGGACAGCTGATGGTTGGGAAGACTCCATTTGTAGGAGCTTATAATACCTCTTTTTAATATCAGAGACCAGGGAACAGTCCACTTAAAATACTCCATTATGCGGACAAAAATATCCTCAAAGGATAATATTACCAAGGGTAAATCTAGTCTTGATGAATCCTCTTCTTCTGAACCATAGTCTAAAGGGGAAGGAATTTGAGAAGAATAAGCAAGTGATTCTTCTCCAGAATCCAAATCCTCATCTGAGGAATTCAATTCCTTAGGCCTCTTAAATGAATGAGCAGAATCCAAGAAATTCAAAGTAACTCCACAGACAAGGAGAACCAAGCCAACAAAAAATAAAATAAAATAAAATAAAAAGCATTTATTAGCCGTAGAAAAACAACAAAAAATGACAAAAATGAGTCAAGCGCTTTTGCCTGGTTAATACCAGGCTTTATCAAGATAAAAACACAATGTAACCCAAATGTTTAAATACATTCTAGTATAATCACATGATGTCTTAAATGATGCATTAGTATACCAATTAATGAGGCATTAAAAACTTAAAAAGCCCCTACGTGAATCTAAAATTTATGTACTACTGAAAATAAATATAACACAGCAGTGATAAAAAATTGTTGTTAATAAAAACAAAAAATAATAATAATAAATGCTGATTGTACAAACATTATTGAAAAAAACTATATTGAAAACTTTACTAAAACCTTACAATCTAGCCATCCTTAACCTAAGCACGCTGCTAATATTAATATTCTCATTGAGGTCAGGGGGTTTACCAGCATCTAGCCTAAGCTGCCATAAAAGTTCTCTATATTCAAGGCAGGTCTCCCAATCCCCCCCCCCCCGGCATCTTGCGTTACCTGCTCAAGGATGGTAAATTTAAGCTGCATTTTTGGGCAACATATAGAATGCTTATAAAAGGCATTTGTTTCTTTCTTTTTAGAAATGTCGTATAGGTGCTCATAAATTCTTCTTCTTAAAGGCCTCTCGGTCTTCCCTATGTAGAACCTGAGGCATTGTGTACATAATCCTAAATAAACAACACCTTTCGTCCCACAATTGTAATATCTATCAGCATCAAACCTGTATTTACGAGATGGAATATATAAAAAACTATCATTAATAATAAATGAGCATTGTTTACACGCCCCGCATTTATGTGTGCCCACTTTACCATGGTTAAGCCCTTGCTCTAGGTAATGTTTTCTCTCAAATAATCCTGTTAAGTTAACATCTCTTCTTTTGACAAAACTTGGGCGCTCCTGTACTAAGTTCTTGAAATCATCATGTAACATCAAAACTGGCCAGTATTTTGAAATAGTTTGTTCCACCTGTTCGGAGTCCTTGGAAAATGTATAAATAAAACTGTTGTAGGGTTCAGACTGTTGAGATTGATCCTTCTGCTCTGTCCCATGTAAACCTCTTCCTAACAACGGAAAATATTTAAACTCCCTACCCTCAATGACCTCTTTGGCCAAATTATTAACTAAGGACATGGGATAACCCCTTTCAATAAAAAGATTCTTTAGGAATTGTATTTCCTCAAGAAAATGCTCATCAGTACTACACATCCTCGATGCACGAATAAATTGACCTTTAACAATACCTTTCTTTTGATGAAAGGGGTGGCCACTGTCAAAATACAGGTATGAATTAGAAAAAGTGGCTTTCCTGTACAACTTAGACTGAAAGGTATTATTATTGTAATCCTTAAAAAGTGTAACATCAAGATAATGAAGTGTCACTATTAACGTTGTAGGTAAAAGACAGAAAATGTGTAGTGGAGTTGATATAACTCATGAAGTCCAAAAAAATGTTCAAGGACCCATCCCAAAGCAGACAAATGTCATCTAGGTACCTCTTGTAATAAACTATGTGTTGGACCCAGGGTGTAAAAAATATGAAATTGTGCTCCCAATAGTGCAACACTATGTTAGCATAAAATGAAGCACAAGAGGCACCCATCGCCACACCCTTCTTTTGCCTGTATAGATCCCCATTAAAATAAATGAAATTGTTATGAAGAACAATCTCCATAAATTCAACTAGGAGACCGATAATGTTGGATCCAAGGCCGGATTCAGAAACTAGAACTTCATTAAACCACTCTAAACCAGTAGAGTGTGGAATACTGGGAAACAATTCAACAATGTCAATAGTGACCATCAAAAGGTCAGAGTTGTATAAACTACAATGTATACCCTTGCGAAAATCCCAAGAATCCTTAAAAACATATTTTAAGGAGGAGGCAAACCATTTAGTAATATGGTCAATAAATTTTCCAAGAGGTTCTGTGATACTGCCTGCTCCAGAGACAATGGGTCTAAATTTTAGTGGTACCAAACCTTTGTGAGTCTTGGGAATCCCAAAGACAACAGGGTCCTAGGTTTTTTAACATGTAAGTAATTATACAACCTTTCGTTAATTGCTCCCTGCAACAAATGACCAGATAAAAGAAAATTGATCTTTGCATAGGCTAAATTCACTTCATTCTTAGAGATAATTTCATATTGCTCAGTGTCCTGCAACATGCTGTAAAGGATCATATCATATTCAGAGGTGTACATCAAAACCACTCCCCCTCCTTTATCAGGTTTCATCACCCTGCAATCCTCATTCTTGAGGAAACTGATTAACTGATACAGTTTAAAGTCCAAGTTCGTAGGTGGACAATGTGATTTAATAGAATACTGCTTCCTCAAATCCCTCTCTACCAATTCTTCAAAGATCTTGAGGGAGGGGTGGGTAAAGTAAAGTTTAGTAAAGTTTTCAATATAGTTTTTTTCAATAATGTTTGTACAATCAGCATTTATTATTATTATTTTTTGTTTTTATTAACAACAATTTTTTATCACTGTTGTGTTATATTTATTTTCAGTAGTACATAAATTTTAGATTCACGTAGGGGATTTTTAAGTTTTTAATGCCTCATTAATTGGTATACTAATGCATCAATTAAGACATCATGTGATTACACTAGAATGTATTTAAACATTTGGGTTACATTGTGTTTTTATCTTGATAAAGCCTGGTATTAACCAGGCGAAAGCGCTTGACTCATTTTTGTCATTTTTTGTTGTTTTTCTACGGCTAATAAACACTTTTTATTTTATTTTATTTTATTTTTTGTTGCCTTGCTTCTCCTTGTCTGTGGAGTTACTTTGAATTCCTTAGGCCTCTTAACAGGGGTGAAAGACCAGGGAGGCAGACACAGACACCCCTTGAGGATGCTTCTTTTTCTGTGGGATGTCCACCATAAATACCCTGAGAGGTTCAGACCTTTGGTGAGATTCAATAATGGTAGTAGGGATCTCCTTCCTCACTAAAATTTAAGAAATCCCCTTCAGTTACTCAGAAATAATCAGCCGAGGTTCCCCCTCAACGTCCAGAGCAGATGTTAGAAAAGCCTCCAAGGACGTGCAAGAGTTTGGGTGCTTTGCTAACTGATCAATAACTCCTGATCCATGGAATAATCTGAGCAGAAGATCCATGGGTTGTATGAGACCATCTTTGAGGTGTGTGACACTAGAAGCCAGTTATCCAAATATGGACAGAGTGATGCCCTGCAGGTGGATATATGCAACTACTGCAGCCATATATTTGGTAAGAAACTGGTAACTAAAGTAAGACCAAACATGCCAATTATTTCCCTTGACTCAAGTGCAAGAACTTTTGGATGTTTTGGCAATTATTGTGTAGAAACAATCACCAGTGGGAGGATGACTTGAAAAAAATGAAGACAGAACCTCCTCCTGAACTCCACCAACAGGGAGTGGCCAGAGTTGGAGGTGTCATCAACTCCCATAGATGGACAATAAACTCCCAGAGATGGGCTCGCAATGCTGCTGGGACTAAGCTGAGTGACAAATACCAGATCCAGCTCTCCCTTTGTTGATGATTCAGCAGGCATGCACAAAATGGCTTTCTCTGTCTGCTTTGAGTCTGAGAAAAGATGCACAGAGAGGAAAGTAATTTCACTCTGGTAGCAGAAAGGGATTGCTCTTTTTCCTTCATGCCTTGTAGACACTGGTCAAATCAGGTCCAAATAGCAAAAGTTCTTTGAAGGCTGCAGCCATAAATGTCATCTCAGTGCCTTGGTGAAGGCGGTGAGACATACCCAAGAGTGTCGATGAGTAACTCTGCTGGAGCCAACTGCCTCTGTGATATTGTAAGCCATATGTGCTATGAAGTTACTGACAGAGGAAGACATGGAAGCCTATCTGAGAAGTTTCTCTTTCACTGATTCATCATGCAAGCCCTTAGTGGTAGCAACATTTCATCCAAAATATCCAATTAAAACAGAGCATCTGCATAAGGCAATTCAGCACTTTGGGAAACAAAAACAAGGATGCAAACCCCAGCTTCTCCAGCCTGTGCAAAACCACTGACTCCTTGTGACTGGGGAGTAGGATTCCTCCTCAGTGTGGCCACAGAAACAGTTACATCTGAACTTTTACTCTCTGGCCTCATAACACAACCTGGCAGGTGTCTGAAAACCTTGACTGCTTTCTTCAACATTATACCACAGTGTCAGGATTATTCCATGTCATATTTACAGTATACTTAAGAATGTAAGCTACAGAAGTAATGGCCCAATAAGATGGCTGTTGCGTCCTACAGACTTGTTATAATCTTTGTTTTTTTTTTTTATATTTTCCTGTGGAAAGGACTGTTCTTTAGTTGGCAAATTGTTTCTTCTTCTCATCATTTGTAAAATATTACTGAATGTAAGGTCTTCTGGGGAAAGGGTGTGGAGGAGGTAAGGGTGGGGATCCCAACTCCTTGTTATACTTGTCTTTTAATCAATGGATCACTCAGGTGAGAATTCTGGAACTCTTTCTAGGTCTCTCCAGCAAAGCCTCCCATGTCAGAAAATGAAATCAGATGTCAAGAAGTTCATTATCTGATTCAGGACAATTCCATACTCCCCTCTGAATGAACTGGAATGGAACCACCTGAGAATCTTACAATGGAGTTAGAGGCAAGGACTGTTTTGGGCCACCTAACTCTGGGGCAGACACTGCCAGTAAAGCAAATGTTAAGGCACCTAAAGCAAACTGAATCTGAATAGTCAGTACAACAGAACCCAGGTTAAGATGTTATAATGTCTACCAAAAATAAAAAAGCATCAAACCCCAGTCCAGAGAACCACATAAAAATAAAATATGTAAAAACATTGATAAAAGTAATTTATTTTCATTTACCTGGGCTTCTTCAACACAGGAGCCACCAGCAATGGCTTACCCTATGCCAGGAAAATTCAGTCTCTGGAAACTATTATTCTGAGGAGTTAAGTGGGAGTGATCAAACTGGCATTAGGTGCCTACACTACCTGTACTGCAGGATACAAGATTCATGAGAAATAAACAATCTTGAAGAAAACTGAACAATCACATCAGTTATCTTCACTCTTCTTGCAAGCTTGAGAAAGGGTAGGGATGAAAACTGTCTGCCTTTGTCAAAAATCTAAAATAGTCCTAGCAAGCACAGCATAATCAACACCCAGCACCACAGGAGACTGTCTGCCTGGAAGGGTTGTCGACAGGACTCCCTGAGCTGTGGCGTAAACAGAGACTTCAGGACAAAGCACAGTTGTGTAAGATGCACTTATCTATAACAGTAGATGTACAAATTCTTTACTGTTGCAGTAGCTTATGGATTGAATCTTGCCAAGAATACAGCAACCAGCAACTTGCCAAAGTTCTAACCCTCTCCCACATAGTCACTCTGGCTGTCTATAGGCTAAGAACTTTTGGAGGGAACTGTAAAAGTAGCCAGAGTGACTAAAATCTTCAGGATGTTCTTGCCCCAAGTGTAAAAAGGGCAAATTCATCCTGACTAAATAACAACAACAAAAATAAAAATAGTTGTAACCCACAATAACTATATACAATGGTGACTGAGTACAGCTACATTAGCAGTGAAGAATTTGAACATCTACTGTTATAGGTAAGAACAACTTACACAACTGTACTATGTTCATCACTATGTTCGTCATTCTCACTACTGCGGTAGCCTATGGGTAGACTACCATAGCTTATGAAACCTGGGAGGAGAAAAGATATGGGTCCAGGATCCCCTAGAATGGTCTTAGGAAAGCTTGCTCTGGATCTGGAGAAGGAATCCAGTGTGTACCTGTAACTTTGTATTTCAGCTCCCTTTCTCCCATTTTCTGCATGGGATCAGGGTGTCATGTTAACTGTCACAATTTCTCTCTCTATTCAATGCTACTCTCCTACCTTTTTCGACTCTCATGCTTGACTGCCATACATCTTCTCTCACACAATCCAACCATCTCTTTGCTGGATGCCCTCATTTCCTCTTGCCTTCCTCCTGTCTGTAACTATTCTTCTTCTTCACCAGATTGTCTTCTGCTTTTCTGCACATGTGCCTGAAACATCTTAAACTGTTCTCTTTGACTTTTTTGTAATAGGAGCTACTTTGGCTTCTGCTCTTATGTCCTCATTTCTTCTTCCAGAAGAACTGAGAAAGAATCCAGTTTGCAGTACTTTGTAAATGTATGAATAGCAGACAAAGTTGTTGCCTTTAACGTGCTTCTAGCTAAGGCCCTGGTGGAATGTGCCTTAACCCTTTCTGGAATAATTTTGCTATGGTGGGAGTAACAAAACACAATAGCCAAGGACAGCCATCTAGAAACCATCTGTGTAGACACATGACAACATTTCTTAAGGTCTATATTAGAACATCGAAGTTTCAAAACTTCGAATGTTCTAATATTGACCCCTATTCAGCGAAAGCTGAAAACATTGAACATACAAAACAGCTAAATTTTTCCTAGGGAAAAAAATTGCTGTTCCAAAACACATACACACAACACAAGCACACCAAACAAACAGCAATCCACACACATACACCTAAAATCTTACACCTAACCCTACACTAAACTATACATACACCACTAACTATCCACTTACCTTAACCCAAACCCTAAGGTCCGTCACTATCGCACACTCACCTCACCCGCGCCCTAACCCTAACTCACCTACCCTGCCTAACCCTCAAGTCCACACAATCGCACACATACCTAACCCATACCCTAACTCACCTAACCCGCCCTAACCCTCACGTCCACACAATCGCACACATACCTAACCCGCCCCTAACCCTAACTCACCTAACCTGCCCTAACCCTCACGTCCACAAAATCACACACATACCTAACCCGCACCCTAACTAACCTAACCCACACTCAATCGCACACTTATCTGAACCCAACCCGTAACTTTCCACCACAGTGCTGAAAATACAGAAGCAACAGAAACAGACAACCAAATTCTTTTCCTAGGAAAAAATTTGGTTTTCTGTTGCTTCGATATTTTCAGCTTTCGCTGAATAGGGGGCGATATTAGAACATTCAAAGTTTTGAAACTTCAATGTTCTAATATAGACCCCATTTCTTAGTGCCAGAATAGGAAATACATAGCTAGCTGTCTATCCTGAAGGATTTGCATCTGTTAAGATACTATCTATGTTGTATACGCTCATCCAGGTTATGCAGAATCTCGTCCCCTTGTTTTTAGGATATGGATAGAAAACTGGGAGACTGATAACTTGATACAAAGTGATATCTGAAATAACTGCCGAGTGACCTTAACCCTATGAAAAAACAGATAGGATTCTCCTACTATAAGAACTTGCAACTCAGATACTGTTTTTGTAGTCATCAAAGCAATAAGAAAGACAGTTTTCCATGTAAAGAATCTTCAAACAGCCAAGGAGGCAAGTTCAAATGGTGACACAGTCAGTTTTTCCAGCACAAATCTGAGATGCCAAGTGAGAGGAATCTGTTTATGAGGAAGCCTCATGTGAAAAAATCCTTTCAGATACTGTTTAACAACAGAGAAGAAAGAGGAGAATCCATAGGTAGACGTGCTGAAATGCCCAGAAGATAAACCTTGACAAAGGCACAAGAGAGACAGTAAATAGTAACTCACACACATATTTGAGTACCAGAGGTACAAATTCCTAGATGGGACCCCTGCTTAATGGCTAGGCACCAACTAGAAAATCTTTTCCACTTGCCAATATATGACCTTCATGTAAAAAGCCTTCTTGCCTCCTTTAGTACCTGCTGAATCTCCTCATAAAAGAGGTGCTTAAAAGGTAACAAACTGAATCATCCAGGCAGTCAAATGAAGTTGTCTGACGTCAGGGTGTATCAAACTCCCCTTGTCTTGTGTGAGGATATTCAGACTGTGAGGAAACTTGTGGTAATTACCTGTGGCCAATTCCTTAAGAACGGAGAATAAGAAGTTATGCACCTACCATAACGTTCCATGTTAGTTGTCTTCATCTCACCTTCTTTCTTGCTGTTTGGGATTGGAGCCAATCCTCGGCTCTGACTTGGCCATCTTCAATAGCTCGAGAGCTGTTTACTGGCTTGAGGCTATCCCTTATCCCATGATGCCTAGCGACAGCTACCCAGATCTCATTTGAAATAGCTAATCCCAGACATAATATGAGAGAAACCAATTAATAAAAAACTGGTAGTTCCATGCATCCTAAAATCTAGAATAGGTTAGGAAGACCTAGGCAGAAGAGTAACAATAAAGAATACTCAGCCAGTGAAGAAGGACTCCTCAAAGAAGGCAAAATGAAGACAACTAACATGGAACGTTATGGTAGGTACATAACGTCTTAATGTTAAGTTGTCTATCTCGCTTTCATTCTTGCTGTTTGGGACAGTGTCCCTAGCACCTAACATCCGGCTCAGTGGAACAGACTCTTCGGAACAGTGGAACCAAATTTAGCTCTGCTCCAGGAAACCATATCCATCTTGTAATGAGAAATAAAGGTATGAGGGTTTGCCCACCTGGCAGCTACACAGATGGAATCCAACCTAGACTGAAAAGCTACGGAGGTGTCTAATGCCCTAGTAGAATGACCTTTCAGTTTAGTTGGTAACTCTTTATTCCATAACTGGTAAATAAAAGTAATAGTGTGTGACAACCATCTGGATAAGGTCACCTTGGAAACTTGGAGACCTTGTTTGTTTAAGGCATAAGAAAGGGATAATTGGTCTGACTTTCTTATTTCTTTAGTTCTATGTAGGTAAAAACGCAATTGTCTATGAACGTCCAATTGGTGAAGCTTGTACTCTGCCTTGTTGCTATGATTTGGGAATAACAGGGAGATCTATAGATTGATTTAAATTATTTTCTGAGCAGACTTTAGGAAGAAATGAAGGATTAGTCCTCAGAGCAACTCTATCCTTGTGAAACACCAGGTAGGGAGGACGAACACACAGTGCTTGAAGTTCTGAGACATGCCTAGCTGAAGTGATAGCAACCAGAAAGAGTGTCTTCCAACACAGAAACTTGATGGAGCAGGATGCTGCTGGTTCAAAAGGAGGCAAAATTAAGAAAGTTAGGACTAAATTAAGGTCCCAAGGAGGAGGGGGATCTCTCACTGGAGGTCTAAGAAGAGATGTTCCTCTCAAAAAAGCTTTACAGAGCTTATGAGACATGATGTTAGAATTTGTCAAACCGATATGAAAATTAGAAATGGCTGCTAATTGTACCCTAATCATAGCGGAAGCAGCCCCGGAGTGAAAAAGTTGTGCTAGGAATTCCAGAATTTCGTGGACTGGGGCTGAGAAGGGATCCACATTCCTAGACTCTGCCCAAAAGAAAAACGTTTCCATTTGCTAGCATAAGTTTTTCTCGTTGTAGACTTATGAGAGGAAACGATAATCTCGCGGACTGCTGGGGAAATGCTGGGAAGCCTGGCTAAGATTGGAAGTGGAGCAACCAAGCTGTGAGCTGGAGAGTTTGGAGGAATTGATGCAACCCGCCTGACTGATGAATCAGGAGATTTAGAATCGGGTCCAGAGTCCAGGGCTGATCGAGAAGGTAATGGTGCAGGAATGGGAACCATATCTGTCAAGGCCAGTAGGGGGCAATGAGGATCATTTTGCAACCCAATGATTTTGCTTTCTGTATGAGTTTCGGTATCAGGGGAAACAGAGGAAAGGCATAAAGAAGTCCCTGAGGCCAGTCGTGGACTAGAGCATCTCTGGGTATGTGACCTGGAAGCGGAAGAAGGGAGAAGTAGTTGCTGCATTTGCTGTTGAAAGGGGTGGCAAAAAAGATCGCAGCAAGGCTGCCCCCATTTGTGGAGGATAAGATCCGCAACTTCCTGATTCAGAGACCATGCATGAGGCATGAGGATAGCTCTGCTGAGCCTGTCCGCTATGACATTGGATCTCCCAGGGATGTGCATCGCAATCAGAAAACTTTGGGAGGAAATCGCCCACTGCCAAAGTCTCAGTGCTTCTCGACACAGGGGGTAGGATCTGGTTCCGCCCTGCTTGTTGATGTACCACACCACAGACATGTTGTCTGTTTGAATTGCAATGGTACCGGAAGGAAGAGAGTCATGAAGGGCTTGCAACGCTAGGAGCACGGCTCTCATTTCTAGGACATTTATGTGCAGATGGGACTCGTGAGGTTGCCAAGTGCCTTGGACTGTCCTGCCCAGATAATGCCCCCCACCCCATCCTATCAGGGAGGCATCTGTAGTCACTGTGGCTACCGGAGGGGGATGTATGAAAGGTCTGCCCTGAGTCACTAGTGGGGAGACCATCCACCAAGAAAGGTGCCTTTTGCATGCCTCCGTGATCAGGATCATGTGAGACATGGGTAGCTCCTGGAAAGACCCCTGCGTGAAAAGAAGCCACTGAAGAATTCTCATGTGGAAATGTGCTAATGGAAGTAAAAGAATGGCAGTTGCCATAGAGCCCAGAGTTTGAAGGACATACCTGACTTGGATCCTTTTGCTCTGCATTAGGATTTGCACTTCTTGACGAATTGTGGACACGCTTTCCAGTGGTAACCTTGCAAACATTTCCCTTGTGTTTAATTCTGCTCCTATGTAAGTGATAGATTGACAGGGCAACAAGGCAGATTTTTTGAAATTTATTGTGATACCTAGCTAGGTGCAAGATGTGATTATATAAACCAGCGCTTGTAAGAGTTGATGCCTGGTGGTAGCAGTGAGGAGCCAGTCGTCTAGATATGGAAACACCTGGAATCCTTGACGTCTCAGGTGAGCCGTGACCACTGCCATACATTTGGTGAACACTCTGGGGGCTGTTGTGAGACCAAAGGGCAGAGCTCTGAACTGGTAATGACTGGCCTCCACCCGAAAGCGAATAAATCTCCTGGAGCGTCTGTCCATCTTGACATGGTAGTACGCATCTTGAAGATCTACTGAGCACATCCAATTGTCCTGACCCAGGAAGGGTAGAATGGACTGCAGTGTGACCATCCGAAACTTTGTTGTTTGCACAGATTTGTTTAGTCTGCTGAGATCCAGAATCGGTCTCCAGTCCCCTGTCTTTTTTGGTACCAAAAAGAACCTTGAGTAAGTTCCGGATCCATGCTGGTCTGTGAGGACTTTCCTGAATGGCTCTTTTTTCTAGCAGTTTTGAAACTTCTATTACTGCTTGCTCCTTCAGATTGGGTGGAACATCTGGAAGGGCCTTCTTTGACTGTAAGGGGGATTGATGGAAGGGAATTTTGTAACCTCCGGATATAATGGACAGTACCTATCTGTCTCTTGTTAAATTTTGCCAGGCTTTTGGGTACAGCGAAAGTCTTCCCCCGACTGCCGCCAGAGGTAAGCAGCTGGGCAACCCTTCAGGGATGCTGGAAGGGCTTGTCAGAGAAGCATTCTCTGTTGTCCTGGTTCTGCAAACCCCCTCTGCCACAAGGGCGGACTCTATTATTGTTGTTTACCCCTCTGTCTCTGGAGGAAAAATCACTACGTGTGTCAGGCAAGGCTCCCTGAGATTTGCAGAACCACATCTTCCCACTCTTCTGACCCTTGGGGTAAGGTCTAGAGGGAGTGAAAAAATGGACTCCCACAGCAGAGAGAGTCTTGCCTTCTTGCGCTCACACCTAGTCAACATGTCTTTCACCTGTGGCCCAAAGAGAAAGGAGCCATCAAAGGGGGTATTGGTAAAGGATGCTCGAAAGGATTCCGCAAAGTGACACAGCCACATCCAAGCATGCTTCCTGAGGGCCACACCCATGCCCGCAGCTCTACTCGCTCCATCGGCTGTATAGGAAATGAGCCACATGGTGGAGTTAACTACAGAATTAAGTCGCTAGATGGGAAGCTACTTTGGCTTGTACTCCCTCAGCTGTGGGATCTTGAAGGGTATCGCCAAGCTCTTTAACGAGATCCCTTTGAAAGGGGGTAAAATGACAAAGATAGTTCAAAGACCTCATGGAGAAGGTCGCTGAAGCAAACATTTGCTTTCCGTACCTGTCCATCATCCTAGACTCCTTGTTAGGGGGATGAACAGATGAAGAGGTCTCTGCTAACTCGTTTTTGGTGGCTGCTGCTACCACCATGGCATCAATGGGCACACCTTTAGAAAGGAATTGCTTATCCTGGGGGGGCTGTAATAAATTTACCAGGTCTCCTCGGAGTTGGTTCCACTGTGTCTGGAGCTGACCAAACCTTTCGAGCCACTACAGACATAAGTGGGTCAAAAGGAGGAGAAACCCAGGAGGTGAAAGGTTGGGAACCTAAAGCATCCAGGAGTACAGGTTCATCCTCGGTGGGACTAGGGGATTCCAGTTCCCCCTCTTCCTAAGCATTTCCAGGATGTCCGAAAAGGAAACATCTTCAGAGGGGGATCTCGAGGACCCTTCCAATACATCTAAGTCTGTATCAGAAGTGACAGACTCAGGGGAATCAATGTGCTTCCTCTTGCACTTCTTCTTCTGATGGGGCTCCTCTGAGTGATCAGGGGAGGCCTCAGAAGAAGAGGAAACACCCAATACCTGGGGGTATCGGTTCCCTATGCTTGCGGTCTGGAGGAGGAGCAGAGGTTGGCACAGAAACTATGGAGTACGGAGCTGGTGGGGCTGGTAGTGGAGCTGTCTCGGGGGAAAGCACACTCCACATGACCTCAAAGGTGTCCCTGCCTCAAGGCAGAGAAAGTTCCGGTTCCGAAGAAATAGGAATCTTTCTCCACGCTGAGGTGTATGGCTCCGAGGCCGATGTTGGAGCTGAGCTCACCTGCGCCGATGCTCCAAGAGGGAGAATGGGGTCGGGCAAGGGTCCAATGCCACTCGCCCCCTTGGAGCCGACAAGGGAGCCCTGGTGTCCAGATGCCTCAATCGAAGGAACTATCGAGGTAATTGGAGCTGAAGTCGGAACCGAATGAGAGATGGTGATCGGAGCCGACGGTTCCACTACTTGAACCCCAATGAACTCCGGCTCCGAACTCAATGGAGTCTGAGGAGGAACAGAAAAGAAGGTGGATGGAGCCGATACCTGTTGAGGAGGGCTAGACAATAATTTTGCTAGTGCCTGTGATTTAAGCAACCTACTTACTACTCTCTCCACATCATGATCCCACAGCCTAGAGGATCGAGAGGAGTGTGAAGAATGGTGGCTACGTTCACTTTGCAATAATGGAGACCGAGGAGCCGAATGAACTGACTCTAATGAAGGGGACCTCAGCCTCTTATGGCTCAGAGATGGCTCCAAAACATCCAATGGAGCCGACAGAGGGGTTGTCTTGTCAGTACCAGCCGGAACCAACATACTCTGCAAATCCTGTACAGGAGTCGGCTCCGAAGGTGGAGCCGATGGTTTAGTGGATTTTGGGGATTTCACTGGCTGGGAACTCTTTGCCGGTGAATCCTGAGACTTTAACAGACCCCTAATGATCAATTTGTTCTTACGTTCCTGCAGGACTCTTGGACTAAAGGCATGACAAATAGAACAAGAGTCCTGCAGATGAACAGCGCCCAAACAATAAACGCAGCTAGTGTGCTCATCTGTCAGAGACATTTTCTGACAGCATGAGTCACACTTTTTAAAGCCAGATACTTAGACATGACCCAACTACAAAAAAAAAACTAAGTACCACAAGGTAAACACAGACAGACAAATAAGTACTATTCTAAACAAGATACACCTATAAATACACAATCTCTGTCTTTTTTTTTTTTTTTTTTTTTTAAGGATAGCAAAACAGGAAAGGAAAGCCTCTAAGTTAAACAGCTATCCTAGGGAGAGGGGGAAGGGAGAGAACTCTCTAACTTAAACGAGTTCTAAATAAAAGGGAAACTAAGAAGAACAAAGTACTTCAACAACACGTACAGAATAAAACTAAGAACAGTAAAATATCTATTAGTTTAAAGGGTCTAAGAGAATATTTTTTCACAAAAAATTTAAATATACAAGCCTAAGCCAGAAAAAGTACAGTTTTGTATCTACCATAAATGTAGATGTTCGAGTGTATACCCTGCTGCAGTCATCACACTTGGGTTATCCTGCCGTCAGGCGGTCCCGCAGTCAGCACGAATTCCAAAGTCTTGGTCTGGTGTCGGTTGCTGTCACTTCTTCCCTGACGTCATAGCGCCAGGGGTATATCAGAGGCATCAGACACCATTTTCTTCAGTTTTTCTTGCCCCAGATGTCAGGTGCCCCTAATAGGTAGGCAAAGGATATATATATATATATATATATATATATATATATATATATATATATATATATTTATATTTACATATACATATAACTATATGGGAAAAATAAAACAAAACCCTTAGGCAAATACACCACAGAGGTAGTATAGAATAGAGTGGTAGAGATAAGTTCAGCTAGTTTACAGGGGATGGAGGGAGGGCAACCTGGACTGCAGCAGGGTATACACTCGAACATCTACATTTATGGTAGGTACAAAACTGTACTATGTTCATCGTGTTACCCTGCTGCAGTCATTACACTTGGGTAGAATCCCAAAGTTAAGGATGGGCGGTGGAGTCAAACAGGGTTAGAGGAGGCTAGAAGGCCCTGCAAAACTGCAGTGGCGAAGCCAGCTCTAGTCTTAGAGTAAAGTGGTAAGTGGTAATGTTTAGAAAAGGTGTGTACTGAACTCCAAGTTGCAGCTTCCAGAATATCCTTGGTTGGAACCCCCCTGAGGAAGGTTGTAGATGTAGCTGCTGCCCTGGTAGAGTGGGGCCTTATGGTAGCAGGAACTGGTTTTCCATGGTGGGTGTAGCAAAAACGTATGCAATGTCCTATCCATTTGGAAATGGTTTGTTTTGAGATAGCCTTTCCTTGTGATGCTGTAGCATAGGATACAAAAAGCTGGTCAGATTTTCTGAAAACCTTAGTTTTATCCAAGTAGTAACGTAGCTGCCTGTGAATGTCCAAGGAATGCAGGAGTATTTCTCCTTTGTTCTGTGGATTTGGAAAGAAGGCGGGTAAATAGATGGTTTGATTTAGAGCCACACTGGATACCACCTTAGGCATAAAGGAGGGGTTAGTTCGTAGAGAAACTTTGTCTTGATGAAAAATGAGGAAAGGCTCTACTGCCATTAGTGCCTGAAGTTCTGAAACTCTTCTAGCTGAAGTGATTGCTAGCAGCAGGGCAGTCTTCCATGATATAAACTGTAAGTCAGCTGAGAAAGCTGGCTCAAAAGGAGGTAGCATGAGTTTTTCCAGAACAAGGTTGAGGTCCCAAGTAGGTGTTGGTGCTCTCCTGGAAGGCCTAATGTTCTTGGCCCCTCTGAGAAACTGCCTTAAAAGTGGATGTGAAAATAAGGGAGGATCCGTGTTGTAGTGAGCAGAAATGGCTGAGGCATGGATTTTAATAGATGAAAAAGAAAGCCCTTTGTGTAACATCTCCGTTAGATATTGCAGAATCTGAGGTATGTCAGGCTGAAGGGTATTTTGGCCTTTAGCTTGGTTCCAGGCGCAAAACCTTTTCCATTTGTCTGAGTAGGCTTTCCTGGTGCTGGGTCTTTTGGCCTCCAGAATAACTTCCATAACAGCTTGTGAGAGAGGAGCTGGCTGGTTGCTTAGGTGATTTGCCATGCAGCCAAGTTTAAGGTTTTGAGCTGGCTGTGTAGAATCTGATTGTCTTGCTGTGTGAGCAGGTGGGTAATTTGTGGTAGAATCCATGGTGGGACCTGGGCCATATTCCTTAATAGTGGGTACCAGTGCTGGCGTGGCCCGTCTGGAGCAATGAGTATCATTCGGGGTCTCTCCATCCTGACTTTCAGTAGCACCTTTGTGAGAAGGGGTAGTGGAGGAAAGGCATATACTGTTAGCATCTTCCAAATGAATGAGAGTGCGTCCACTTTCCAAGCTTGATGGTGAAAAGTCCTTGTGCAAAACTTTGTTAGCTGATAGTTTTGAGGGCTGGCAAACAGGTCTATGTCTGGGAGCCCCCATTTTTGAGTTATCATTGCGAATACTTGTGGATCCAGTTTCCACTCGTGGGGATCCATGATGTTTCTGCTTAGGTCGTCTGCCAATGTGTTCTTTTTTCCTGGCAGGAATTGAGCTTGTAATTGAACTTGGTAAGCCAGTGCTGTGTTCCACAAGGTCATTGCTTGCCTGCATAGAGGGTAGGAATGTGTACCCCCTTGTTTGTTTATGTACCACATTACTGTGGTGTTGTCTGTCCTTATGATAAGCTGTCCTGGATGCAAGAGGTCCTTGAAGGCTGTCAGAGCATTTTGTACAGCTAGCATTTCTTTTTGATTGATGTGCAGATTCCTTTGATCTGCTGTCCATAAGCCTTGAACGCACCGTCCTGCCATGTGTGCCCCCCCAGGCATAGTCCGATGCATCTGTTGTCATAGTTTGCCTGGCTGGGGGTAGGATGAAAGGCTGACCCTTGTTTAGGTGACAAACCTGTGACCACCACAGAAACTCCTGTTGAAGGCAGGGAATGAGATTTACCATTGTTTCCAAGCTGTGGCTGTGTTGAGTCCATACACTTTTTAGGTACCATTGTAATTTCCTCATATGCAGTTTTGCAAATGGTATTAGTAGTATGCAAGATGCCATGAAGCCCAAGGCCTGCAGAATTTTTCTTGCAAGGAGTTGGGTCTTTGTTGCCATTGTTCTGAAGTATTGAGTTAATTGTAGTTGTTTGTCTGGTGTCAGATAAAACATCTGGGCCGTTGTATTCAAGCTGGCACCCAGGAATGTCATAATTTGTTAGGGCACTAGTTTTGATTTCTTTTCGTTTACTGTGTACCCTAGGCAACTTAGAAGATGTCTTACAAAAGCCAGGTGTTGTAAGAGAATGTCCTTGCTTTCTGCTTGGATGAGGCAGTCATCCAGGTATGGGTATATTTGAATTCCTCTCTGTCTGCAGTATGCAATTACTGGTGCCAGGCATTTTGTGAAGACCCTGGGCGCAGTAGATAAGCCAAAGGGCAGTGCAGAGAATTGGTAATGGGTTGAACCTGCAATGAAACGGCGGTATCTTCTGCAATTTTGTCAGATAGGGACATGCAGGTATGCCTCCTTCAGGCCTAACGTTACTAGCCAAGCTTTCTTGCCCAACATGGGAAGAAGCTGCTGTAGTGTTAGCATCTTGAATTTGGGTACTTGCAAGAAGGTGTTTAAGACTGAAAGGTCCAGAATGGGTCTCCAAGCATTGTCCTTTCTGGGGACTAGAAACAGCCTTGAGTAAAATCCTTGGCCTTGCTCCTGTGTAGGTACCAGTTGAATGGCTCTCATGTCCATGAGAGCTGTAATTTGTTTTTGTGCCTCTGCCCATTGATTTTGTGGCAGGTTTGGCATTCCTTTTATCCTTGGCAAGGTGTGGAAATGGAATCTGTATCCGTGTGAGATAATGTCTAGGACTCATTTGTCCTTTGTGACGATCCGCCAGTTGTCTGCAAAAAGTGCTAATTGTCTTCCCAAGGGAGCTGCCAAGAGGGTTTTTCTTGGCAGTTTGAGGTTTGAGTCATTGTGTTTGCCTTCTAGTGGTTTGGGACCTGTCTTCTCCTCCCTTCTGTGTTGTAGTGCCCCATTGGTGAGGTTTGTAAGGGATTTGTGCCTGTCCTCTGCCCCTTGGGTGCCTGTATTTACCCCTCTGTGGTCTGTCAGAAGCTGGAAAGGACCAATTTTTTGTTGGCCAATTTCTGCTGAAGCATGGGGGCTGTACCTGTAAGAAATCTTTGACCATTTGCATAGATTTTGCCTTATCCTCCATTTTCTTTAAAACCTCCTCTGCTTTAACCCCAAATAAAACATCCTGCTGTAAGGGTGCATCCAGTAACTTTGCTTTAACATGATCAGGCAGAGATTGTTCCTTTAACCAAGCATGCCTACGTATAACAGACCCAGTAACAGCTGGTCTAGAGGAAGCTTCCAAGGCATCAAAACCACATTGTAAAGTATGTTTGCCCACCTGTTCAGCTGCATGCAGAAGATCTTGCATTTCCTTGAACTCAGACTGTTGAGGGTGAGTGCCCATCTTTTGTTTTATTTGAGACATTAGGAATTGCTGGTATTGAAGCATGTGAAATTGACAATTTAGTCCTCTCATAGCTAGAATAGTTGAGGTGTAAACCTTCTTCCCCCACCTATCTAGTGCTCTGGAGTCCCTTTCTGAGGGTACAGGATTTTTAGCCATAGAAGCCTTAGCCCCTTTGGGACCCTGGGAGATTGTCTCTGGATCAGCAGCAGGGCTTTTGTAAAGGAATTTGTGGGAGTCAGGCACTCTATAGTATTTATCTGGTTTGGCTGGAGCAGGAGGCAGAGAATCTGGATTTAGACTAGATTCTAAGAAGACATCATCCACTATGTCCAAAACTGGGGGGATAGCAAGTGGTCTGTGCTGGGGGAGTAAAAGAAACTCTCTGAGCCTTTTCTTTGAGTCAGAGTAGTCCTGACCTTCCCAGTGGAAATGTTCCCTCATGGTGTGTAAGGTTTCCCCAAAGGAGTAGTCTTCAGGGGGAGAAGCTGAGGGAATGGAGTCTTCAGCATCAGAATCTTCATAAGGGTGAAAGGAATAATCCTGTTCCTCAGAGGAGCCTGAGGAAACAGACACCTGATCAGAGGAGGCATAATCCTCTTCTTGTCTAGGCCTTTTGTCGGGGGTTGGGAACCCCTGATCAAAGAAATCAAATCTTCAGCCATTTTAAGCATCTGTTTCTTAGGCATAGGGCCTTGACCTGGAGACTGAAGTGTAGGCTTTTTTGGTTTTAGAGGAGTCTTAAGCTTAGCATAAGATTTTATGGTGAGGGTAGTCGGTCTGAAGACACCTTCAGAAACCGAAGGTGTTTCTGCAGCACTGGCTTCCCCTACTGCAATGTCGTCAGTAGAGCCTAAGGAAAATGGCTGTGTCAGCCTAGAAATCTCTGCTGGGGGATCCGATACGGTCTGGGGATCCAATTCAGTGGTAGCGAGGGGCTGCGTAGGCGCCTCACTGAAAACCGGAGAACCGGCGACCGGGCCAGCCGAGGCCTCGGAGTCTGGCTTGGATCTGGGCTGCCTGTCCTTATCCTTGTGTTTTTTATGCACGCCGGTAGTCGGTTGCTCCGACAGTATAGTGTAATTAAATTTTCTACCGAAGTAGTGTTGTGCGAAATCAAAGTGACGCTTTACAGTCCGCTTATTGAACCTAGCACAAAACCGACAACCAGTGACGTCATGGTCTGGGCCTAGGCAAGGTATACAAAAAGAATGAAAGTCCTTATGAGATATTTGCTTCCCACAAGAAATGCAATTGTTAACTTTTTCTGACATTGGACTGAGGCAAGAAAAGGTTCCCCAATTGGGTACTTAGCTTTGAAGACTTCGGACTGAAACTCGATTCGAAAATCTCAGGTGTTGGCCGACCGGCACTTGCGAACAGCTTCTGCTGCAGGCACCGCGCGGCAAGAAAGACTGAAGAAAATGGCGTTGGATGCCTCTGATATACCCCTGGCGCTCTGACGTCAGGGAAGAAGCGACAGCAACTGACGCCGGACCAAGACTTTGGAATTCGTGCCGACTGCGGGACCGCCTGACGGCAGGATAACCCAAGTGTGATGACTGCAGCAGGGTAACACGATGAACATCGACAAACCTCGCAGCTGAAGCGGCAAACGAGATCTAGGTAGCTGTCACTAGGCATCATGGGATAAGGGGTAGCCTCGAGCCAGTAAACAGCTCTCGAGCTATTGAAGATGGCCGAGTCGGAGCCGAGGATCGGCTCCGATCCAAACAGCAAGAATGAAGGCGAGATAGACAACTTAACATCCAATTTTGCATGGGCTAGAAAGGAGCCACCACAATGAATTTTGGCAAGTCTTTCTGAATTTTCAAAACTGCCTTGGAAATCACTGCAAAGTGTGGAAAAGCATATAGGAAAATATGTTCTTCATGACGGCTGCAAAGATTCCTAGAACATAATTTGTCTAGTTCATTTTGAAATGAAGTAGATAGATCTATTTGAGGAGTTCCCCATACCTGTATCAATTCCCGGAAAGACATCTTCATTGAGTTTCTTGTTGTAAGGGTCTGCTTAGGATATGCTTAACTTGTCTGCCACTATGTTGTGCTCTAATGGGTATGTAAGAAGTTAACAGGAGCTGTAGAGCTAACTCCCAAGCCATAACTGTCAATCAGCACTGAGGGTACAATCTGATGCCCCCCTTTTTTATGTACCACAATACTGTGGTGTTGTTTGCAATAAACTTTAGAGATGATATAGAGCCTTTATCGAATGAAGTGCAGCCAACATTTCTATGACATTGATGTGTTTTGGTTTGAGTTGTCCCACAGACTTTGCACTTTCACTCTGATTAAAATTGCTCCTTATGCTAAGTTTTTGGAGTCTGTCTGTACAGGCTGTGTTGGTGTAGGTTAAGAAAAAGGGAACCCTGGAATGAAGCCATCTGATCCCTCCACCATAGCAGCTCTAATTTTACAAAGTCTAGAACTGAAATTTGAAATTCTAGGGGGTGAGAATGTTGGGTCCACATGTTTTTGAGTATCATCACTGTATCCTTCTTGAAGTCATCTTCCCAAGGGAACTACCACATTAAGAATACATATCCAAAAGTTGACCCAATTGTTTGGGATTTGTGTACTTGTGTGAACAGTGACCTAAATTTTGATGAACATGTGTCTACTACTGTAAGAAAGTCTTTCTATATTGCACAGCTTATATACAAAGGGATTGTGCCTAGATCTAGGGATGTCATTGTACTCCTTTACTCAACCCTCATTTGGACAGTCATTGAATATAATGCCTCCTTTGGCATGTATCTGTCCAGACACATGCAATAACTGGAGCACAAGCAGAGATACCTTACTAAAATGATACAAGGCCTAAGCAACACTTTTTACATGGACAGACTCAAGCCCTGTCACTATACACAGTGTCCTACAGAATGCTAAGAGGTGACTTGTGAATGGCACACAAGGTATTATCCAATTAATTACTGATGGATTTACTGCACATCAGCAAGTCACATAGCAACAGAAATACTCAGTCTAAGGATCTAAACCTCTTCTGCAACATCAACCGAATGGTTTGTAGGGACAGGCATATCTCGCAGACGATACTGCAGCTGTGGAACAGACTCGCCATCCACATAAAACAAAGTTGATCCCTGTCCATTTTCAAGTGCATCTCAGATCTATGGATAGAAAACAGAAAATTTACCTCAGGACTGCCCACTGTACAACTAAAGGACAGAGGCAGTTATTGAATTCTTTATCCCCATGCATTGTCCCCTAAAATTATCTGTGGTATGATCTCAGTTATTCTCATTAGGGGTGATATATAATTATCCACCATGGGATGGGTAAGACCAATCTATAACCAAATGGGATAGGTTATTTTGAGAACTAAAGGGAAATTGGCTATGCTTAAAATGGCCTGCAAAGACAGTTAGCCTAGTACTTACCTATGAACCTATGAACTCCAGGTTAAGGTAAGAACATTATTCTTACAAATACAAACCATCTAGTTAATTTCCATATAATTAACTTTATGTTTCTTTTTCCTAAGGACATCCCTAAAGGAAGACTGGGTAGGGGGTAGCATATCATCCTAAGTCAGTGGTTTCTTCCTCCAGCAACTTCAAGAAGACCCTCCTAATGTGTCTCCAGTACCTAAAACAGATGGTTCTCTCATGCCCTTGTCAGACACTGATACCTGGGCCATAGTGGCCAGAAAGACTACACCATAGGGATTTGAGGAAATCAGTCAGTGGTCTGAGGAACCAGCAGTGGCCACTGCAGTGTCAACCAACATCAGCTGAGGTATTAAAGGAGCCCAAAATTAGGACAAAGATTCATGTTTTAATTGCTTTTTCTTTTTAGGTATATTAAAAGAAGGAGCAGCAGGACCAAGGCAAATATTCATGCTACAGCTGAGGGAAAAGTATTATACTTGGTACGCTATGTTGGTAGAAGTCATTTGGAAGGAAAGTTGTCAATTAGTTCACACAAACAGCACGTAACCCCATACAAAATTTAGAGAAGCAGCACGCAACAAAAACTTCCCTGTCCAAACAGAGGTACTTTCCTCAAAATTAATTGCCTAACAAAAATGTAATAAAATGTGTTATCATGAAGCATACATGAACATTTATACAACAGTCTGTTTTTCCTTTTAATATATACTTTCAACTGTCAGAAAATACTAAAACTCCAAACCAAAAATCCAGTATTCTTAACAGATATACTGCAACTGTGACAGAAATCAAGTAAAAATACTCAAAATATTATTATAACATTGTTTTTATTATATAAGAAAATAAGTGTGGGAGGGATCCCCAAAATATGTCTTATCTGTCGGACAGGAAGCCTTGGCCGACTTCTGTTCCAGAGAAGCCTAAAAGCTGCTTCTGCACTACGCAGCAAGAAAGCACAACAATTATAGTCACTATAGGCAGCCAGAGTGACTGTGAAGGAGTGATAGAGTTTAGGAAGCTGTCCAGTTACTGAATCCTTGGCAGAACAGAATCCATACGCTACTGCAGCAGTGGAAATGATGAACATAACCACAATACCAGACAGCTCAGAGGTAGGAGGAGGAGACTCCTCCAACATTGTAGCATAACTACCTACTGTATTACTGTGAATAACACGTGTATGGCGCTTTCAACAGTTTAGCACCATCAGCCTTAATAGTTGACTGTTTTATAGACTTGGATATCTTAAAAAAGACTTTTTAGTCTAAAGAGATGTAGAAGAACCTAGTTTCACTAGAGTACTAGGAGGAAAGCAAGAGAAGTAGAAGCTCCTAGAGAAGCAACAAAACTAAGGGTTCAGGACTAAGGACCTTTCTGAGACTTCCTTTTGACCTACACACTAATAAAAAGGCACAAAGTATTTTCATATGCCTCCTCAAGGTAACTTTATTAAAAGTTACACAAATATCATAAGACTGTGACTTATACTCTAAACCTAAGCAATAAACCCATTTATCATGAATGTTGACATGGGTAATCTGTTTGCCAAGCCACTATTTTTAAGGTTGAAGTTGTGATAACAACTGAGAGCCAAAGGCCACACAAACAAGAAGAGACAAAAAAGGTGGGAATTCACCACAGGACCCAGAAAGGGGAAATAAAGCCTCTCCAAGAGAATAACTGGTGTGAATGCCATAATTGAATGAAATGGTGCCTGTCTCAAAAAGTCAAGAAGCTCCTCAAACTACTGCAAAGGATAAAGAGCTATGAAGAACATCACCAACGTATTCTTATGATATTCACAGATAAAGGAGATGATTAATGAGATAAACCCAAAAGTAAAGTAGGTTGGGGCCACTAGACTCTAACTGAGCATGTTTAGTGCTGGGAAGAAAGTAAAAAATAGGAGAAAGAGAGAGGCAGAGCACTGTGAAAAGGGGGTTACAAAAATAGCCTAGAAATGTTATACCCACTAAACTCAGCATGCAATTCATGCTAAATCAGATCTTTATAAACAATGCAAGTGATGGTTGCTGCCTCTCAAACCCAAGTTAATACATACGCAGTCTAGCACTTTGCATCACTATAAATATAGTGACTCCAAAATCAGAACACAGTAAAAACAAAATGACCTAACAACATCAGCACTATCCCATGTAAAGATGCAACCTCAATAAAAAAAACTCTATGACCATACAGTAGGTTTTTCAAAGCGATGAAATGAGCAAGATGGCATTAAAATAATGCATACACACGCTGCTCCCTCTTAAATGGAGGACAACAGTGTTAGAACAAATACATGTGGTTGTTTAGGAAGTAGGCTGCAACAGATGGCTTGATACTTTGAAACACCAAAGTTTGCCATGGTATCTGAAACAATGACAAAGGCACATGCTCAAGGACTGATGCTGCAGATTTCTGAAAAGAAGAGGTATAGAAAATGTGATAACTTTGACACCAGTTTTCAGAAAGGAAACTGAAAAGGAAAACAGTAAAAAAAAATGTTGAGTGGCAAATGTCTTCAATGGAACAAGATTAGGAAATGCCTAACAGAATATGGTAACAACTATTAGAAACCCAAGGATAAGAAGTGTGGAACATCCGTGAAGCAATTCAAATGGCATCCCTTGTATACCTTACATACAAGCTTGAGAGATACTTATGGCCATATGACAGCTGTGACTGCTATGCAATTCACAATAAATTAATCATATTTTGGCATCTACAGGTCAATTCAAGCTGAATAATACTCATGACTACATGTACATTATAAGGAACTCTTGACAAATATGCTAAAGCTGGCTGTTACAGAGATTAAAAAATGTGTGTTCCATACCGGGAATCCTGGAGGCCCTGGAGAGCCTGTTATGCCTGGAAATCCTTCTTCCCCATTGGTGCCATTGCAGCCGTCCAAACCTGGAAGTCCTCGAATACCCGGCTGCCCAGGGTGACCCTGGAGAAAAATATAAATATGATTAACTGGAAGAAAAGTTCTCTGGAGTACAGCATATATGACAAAGAAATGATAAATGTTTTATTTCACAGTGTAATAATTTATTTGCCTCTAAAAATGTTTCAGTGAGACTTAGAACAGAAACCATAACATGATTCTGTTTTTCTGGGACTTTAATTGTAATATCATAATCTCCCAAGGGATAAGCTACAAAAAAAAAACAAACAAAAAAAAAATCTAGTAATGGAAACTATGATGTTACAAAGTAAAGCATACAAAAAGGTAACCTCTGTGTTCCCACTTTACCAGTCTATGTGTTTTTTAAACATCTAACAGAAGCTAGTTCCCTGATGAAGGACACAGAAATTCTGAAACTTCAATTAAGTTCACAGGTATTTACTAGGTTTCTGGCAGGGGAACCAAAGAGGTGCCTAGATGAAATTCCAAATAGTTCACAAACACTGGTTAAATGACTTCCTCAAGTTCACATAGTGAGGAAATAAGGTCCTAGGGAATCAAACCTTGTACCACAAGAATTACAGCTCACAACCTTAAACCTTTGTGTTACCTGCCAGACAAACATTCCCTGGCTAGTCTCAAACCTCCTACTCTTATCTCCATAACCAAAAGTCTACCAACCAAGACAGGCATGTGACTTATGTTGGCCCTACAAAAATATCACATCACATGTCATAAAGCTGTAGACAAGACTGAAACCTCTTTTGTCAGATGTAAAAATAATAGATATATGAGTAAATGCTATATATATATATATATATATATATATATATATATATATATATATATATATGTGTGTGTGTGTGTCTACTTGAGTTGACCGAGATGCCAGTTCACGACACGCAGAAGACCGAGACCAAACGACCGAAAACAAAGGTGATCGACAAGGTGAAATCCCGACAGCCGAAAGACCGACATGGGGAACGTGTGAGCGCGAGTCGGTAAGTGTGCGATAGTGAGGGATTTAGGGTTAGGAGCTGACAGGTAAGTCTTGGCGATAGTGAGGGATTTAGGGTCAGGGTGCGGGAAAGGTGAGTGTGCAGTAGTGTCGGACTTAGGGTTCGGGTAAGGTAAGTGTGTGATAGTGACGGAGTGTAGTTTAGGGGCGGGTTAAGTGAGTTAGGTTAGGCGGGTAGGGTGAGTGTTCGAAAGTGATGGGCTTTATGTTTTAGGGTGGGTTAAGTGAGTTAGGGTTAGGGTGCAAGTAGGGTCAGTGTGCGATAGTGACGGACTTTAGGTTTAGGGGTGGGTTAAGTGAGTTAGGGTTAGGGTGCGGGTAGGGTAAGTGTGCGGTAGTGTCGGATGTTAGGGTTAGGGTTTGGGTTAAGGTTAGTGGATATGTAGTTGTGTGTAATGTGTAGTTTACGTTTTGTGTGTTGGTGTTATGGTGTTCGGTTTTGTGAGCTGTCAGTATTGTGTGTTTTCGTTCGTTTGGTCTCGGTCTTCTGCGTGTCAGCGAAGTGGCGTCTCGGTCAACTAAAGTAGACCCATATATATATATATATATATCCTAATGAGTGTCTTTGACAGCAGTTTAATATTTGTATGAATTTTTTGTGTGCCTTTTAATGCAATGCATGCTATAAACGTAGACTTCGCGCATACACCTTTGGTTTGTGAATGATGAGCCTGTTCCAGGGATAAGGGGCATGTGTATTCTCAGCATCAGTTGGTAAAAAAAAAAAAAAAGAAAAAAAGAAATGTCTCACAAGGTTTTAGGACTATGAACTTTAAGTCTTCCTAATGGAAGTCTTGCTGCCTCACTCCTGTTACAGTACATATTTATCATATATTCTTACACTATTCAAAATCCCCTGAAAGTGAAGAAGGTGGATATCCATGCCAGAGTAAATCTGAAGAACTTCCTGGCTATACTGGGATGAAATCTCTCTTGGAAGCATTCCAAGCAAGACGAACAAAGGCAGGAATAAAGCACCCAGTGCAGAAGACTCTTTCAAAGATCAGGATATGTTGGAGGAGACTAAACAAAAGAAATTACAAAAAATGAGAAACTTGAAGCTCTTTTTATGGATATGAATAGTAAGATACAAGCAGTGAAAATATTGTTCTTCACTTTAGTTTTATATACAGGTCAGTCATATTTTTACCAACCTGAGAAGTTGTTGACAATAATTAACAGACAATTTAAAGAATTTATCTGGGACAGGAACAGGGCAAGAGTTAAGTGGGAGAAGCTGATCCTTCTAATAGAACAATATGACTTAGAGTTAACTGATTTAAAGGGATATTTTAGAGTTACACAGTTAATGCTCACATAATACATGCAGAAAATCATAACTCAAAGTGGAAAGGGGCAATGATAAATGGGGGGAATTCAAGAAAGAAGGAGATAGTGGGATTTTGGACACAGATCCTTATGGAGAATAATAACTGTGATACAGAATATTATATTCATAAAGTAGCAGAAAGTATTCTAAGAACTAAACTAACATGAGAACGGAAAAATGAGATTCTAACAATAGGGATGACTGCAATTAGGGGTACAGAGAATAGGCAAGAGGGTGTGACATTTACTGGAGAAAACTGGCAAAGGTATCAATGTACTGACAGCAAATAACTAGAGAGGGAAAAGTTATAGAATGGGAAGTGGTCAAGAAGACATTTGGACAGCAGACTACAGACTGCCTTCCCTGTCAGGGATTAATATCAGAGCATAGCCAAAGAGAAAGGGATAGAGGAATCCTGAATTAAATACTTTGGTTAAGTTTTTAGTTGAATCTAGAACAAACTTGGGTTCTTTAAGGGGGTAAGGTCCCCTTTTGGGGGAAACCAGCGGGTGGAAAACGGACCCCAACCCCAGGGCGAAGGGGTTGAGGCTCTTGCCGGTCCCTTGCTCAACCCCCCCCTTTAGGGTCAAAGGGTTTTTTGGCCCCACCTTTCTGTCCTTTGGGGTAAGGTCTAGAAGGGGTGGAAAACGGACTCACGGCAGAAAGAGTCTTGTCATCCTGCTCACACCTGGTCAAAGTTTCCTTCACTTGAGGGCCAAACAAAGCTGACCCATCAAAGGGAGAATTTGTGAAGGACGCTCTTGAAGGGATCTGCAAAGTCACATAGCCGCATCCAGGCTTACGCCTAAGAGCCACACCTGTACCTGCGGCCCTACTTCGCACCATCAGCAGCATATGATATTAGCCGCATGGAGGAGTTCGCAATGGAATTAAGGGTTCCTAGCCGCGGCAATTTTTCCTGAGCTCCTGCAGCTGTAGGATCCTGAACAACATCACCTAGCTCCTTGAGGATATCCCTTTGGAGTCTGGTGAAGTGACATAGGTAATTCAGCTAACGATAGCAAAGGTCGCTGAGGAAAAACATCCGCCACCGTATCTATCCATGGTCCTAGAGTCCTTATTAGGAGGATGGACGGGTATGGAAGGATCTGCAAGTTCCTTTTTGGTGGCAGCAGCCACCACCATGGCATCAAGGGACACCCTTAGTGAGGAATTGCTTGTCACACGGGCAGTGATGAATTTTGAAGGCCTCCTAGGGACTGGCTCTACAGAGTCAGGAGCTGCCCACGCCTCGGGCAATAACCTGCATAAGGGGTCGAAAGGCGGAGACACCCAGGAGGTGGAGGGCCGAGATCCAAACGCCTCTAGGTATACTGACTCATCCTCAGAGGGATTGTTGGTGGGCCAGTTTCCCTCTGTTTAAGGAGTTCTAGGATGTCTGAGAAGGAGACATCCTCAGAGGGGATCTAGGGATCCCTCTGACTCATCAAAGTCAGTATCTGAAGTGATAGACTCGGGAGTCTACATGTTTCCTCTTACAAGTCCTCTTCCTAGGAGGATCTCCAAACATGAGGAGAATCCTCGAAGAGGGGAAATTCCCAATGGGGAAACCTGAGGCGGAGGATCTCTGGGTCCTGTAGCAAGAGAAGTGGCAGAAATGTCAACAGGCACTATAGAGGGAGGTGCTAAGGGAACTGACTGCTGGCTGATTCCAGTGGCCAGCACACTCTTCATCACCTCAATGCTCCCTCCCAGGCAGGTCCGAGAACCCGTTCAAGAACTAGGAACTCCAGGAATCACCGAATGGGAAGTCTCCGAGGCAGATGTGGGAGCCGAGCTCACCAAGGCCGAGGCTCCAAGGGAAGAGCGGGTTCGACAAGGGTCCGATGCCACTCACCCCCTCGGAGGAGGCCATGGAAGCCCAGCCACCGAATCCCTCTAAGGAAGGTCTCGAAGAGGAGATAAGAGTAGAGGCTGAAGGAACAGAAGGGGTATCTGTCCTCCAGCCGTAGCAGTAACTATTCCTCAAGGCTCCAACTCCAAGCTCTGGGGTAGAGTTGAAGGAGGAACTGTAACGGGGTGTGGATCAATAGTCGTCTGTTGAGACGGACTATGTAACATTTGGGCCAGTGCCTGTGACTTAAGTAATCTACTGACCACTCTCTAAGTCATGGTCAGAAAGCCTAGATGACCTGAAGATCGGCTCCGGCGGCTCCGCCCGAAGGAGAGGTGAAGCCGAGCCGAAGTATCGCTCCAAGGAAGGAGACCTCGACCTCTTCCTGGAAGGAGCCATCGGAACCGATGAAACTATAGAACCTGTCGGAGCTGACAACTTATCGGAGCCAACACGTAGCTCGATGTATCGACTCCAGCCGGAGCCGATACAGCCACAAAAGTAACGGTGTCGGAGCCGATCGGAGCCGACACCGATGCCTGTGCCACATGGTGGTCGGAACCGATCGGAGCCGACACCGGTGGTCGATAGAATCGGCACCGGAGCCATCGTGCCGGCTTAGTTAAGCCTGAATCGGCTCCAGCCGGAGCCGATCTCGACTCAGAACGGGTCGGAGCCGAGGGCGCGGGCTTTGGCACAGGAGCCTGGGCCTTGGAAGATTTCGCAGTTTTAGATGGAGCCGACTTAGCCGGAGAGCCCTCCGGCTTAAGAAGGCCCCTAAGTATAAGTTTATTTCTTCTTTCCTGCAGGACTCTCTGGCTGAAGGAATGACATATAGCACAGGAGTCCTGCAGGTGAAGAGGCCCCAGGCAATACAGGCAAGAAGTGTGACCGTCTGTCAGAGACATCTTCTGACAGCACGAGTCACACTTCTTAAAGCCTGAGACCCTATCTTTTGACATGGTGTAACACAACACACACACACACCAGTCAAATAATTAAATTAAATGAAATATACCAAAAAGGTATAACTAGAAAAACACACACACACACCCTAACAGGGGGGGGATGGGATGGGTAAAGTTTGACTAAAAAAAATAAGAAGAGACAGGGAATTTTCTGTCAGAAAATCTATAAAATTCACTTAAAACTAAATTTTAAAGGGTTTTTAGTAAAAAGGGGCTAAAATATCAAAGTAGTAAATCACTTACCAGGAGCTGGTAAAAGGAGGACCTCATAAGCGAAGCGGCAAACGAGATCTGGGTACTTACCGCCTTGCATCATGGGATATGGGGCTGCCTCGAGCTGGTAAAAGTGACTCTCGAGCTTAGCAAGTGCCGAGTCAGAGCCGAGGGATCGGCTCCGAACCCATCAAGCAAGAATGAAGGCGAGATTGACAACTTAACATCTACCTACTGTATTACTGTGAATAACACGTGTATGGAGCTTTCCACAGTTTAGCACCATCAGCCTTAATAGTTGACTGTTTTATAGACTTGGATATCTTAAAAAAGACTTTTTAGTCTAAAGAGATCTAGAAAAACCTAGTTTCACTAGAGTACTAGGAGGAAAGCAAGAGAAGTAGAAGCTCCTAGAGAAGCAACAAAACTAAGGATTCAGGACTAAGGACCTTTCTGAGACTTCCTTTTGACCTACACACTAATAAAAAGGCACAAAGTATTTTCATATGCCTCCTCAAGGTAACTTTATTAAAAGTTACACAAATATCATAAGACTGTGACATACTCTAAACCTAAGCAATAAACCCACTTATCATGAATGTTGACATGGGTAATCTGTTTGCCAAGCCACTATTTTTAAGATTGAAGTTGTGATAACAACTGAGAGCCAAAGGCCACACAAACAAGAAGAGACAAAAAAGGTGGGAATTCACCACAGGACCCAGAAAGGGGAAATAAAGCCTCTCCAAGAGAATAACTGGTGTGAATGCCATAATTGAATGAAATGGTGCCTGTCTCAAAAAGTCAAGAAGCTCCTCAAACTACTGCAAAGGATAAAGAGCTATGAAGAGCATCACCAATGTATTCTTATGATATTCACAGATAAAGGAGATGATTAATGAGATAAACCCAAAAGTAAAGTAGGTTGGGGCCACTAGACTCTAACTGAGCATGTTTAGTGCTGGGAATAAAGTGAAAAATAGGAGAAAGAGAGAGGCAGAGCACTGTGAAAAGGGGGTTACAAAAATAGCCTAGAAATGTTATACCCACTAAACTCAGCATGCAATTCATGCTAAATCAGATCTTTATAAACAATGAAAGTGATGGTTGCTGCCTCTCAAACCCAAGTTAATACATATGCAGTCTAGCACTTTGCATCACTGTAAATATAGTGACTCCAAAATCAGAACAAAGTTAAAACAAAATGACCTAACAACATCAGCACTATCCCATGTAAAGATACAACCTCAATTAAAAAAACTCTATGACCATACAGTAGGTTTTTCAAAGCAATGAAATAAGCAAGATGGCATTAAAATAATGCATACACACGCTGCTCCCTCTTAAATGGAGGACAACAGTGTTAGAACAAATACATGTGGTTGTTTAGGAAGTAGGCTGCAACAGATGGCTTGATACTTTGAAACACCAACGTTTGCCATGGTATCTGAAACAATGACAAAGGCACATGCTCAAGGACTGATGCTGCAGATTTCTGAAAAGAAGAGGTATAGAAAATGTGATAACTTTGACACCAGTTTTCAGAAAGGAAACTGATAAGGAAAACAGTAAAAAGAAATGTTGAGTGGCAAATGTCTTCAATGGAACAAGATTAGGAAATGCCTAACAGAATATGGTAACAACTATTAGAAACCCAAGGATAAGAAGTGTGGAATATCTGTGAAGCAATTCAAATGGCATCCCTTGTATACCTTACATACAAGCTTGAGAGATACTTATGGCCATATGACAGCTGTGACTGCTATGCAATTCACAATAAATTAATTATATTTTGGCATCTACAGGTCATTTCAAGCTGAATAATACTCATGACTACATGTACATTATAAGGAACTCTTGACAAATATGCTAAAGCTGGCTGTTACAGAGATTAAAAAATGTGTGTGCCATACCGGGAATCCTGGAGGCCCTGGAGAGCCTGTTACGCCTGGAAATCCTTCTTCCCCATTGGTGCCATTGCAGCCGTCCAAACCTGGAAGTCCTCGAATACCCGGCTGCCCAGGGTGACCCTGGAGAAAAATATAAATATGATTAACTGGAAGAAAAGTTCTCTGGAGTACAGCATATATGACAAAGAAATGATAAAGAAATGATAAATGTTTTATTTTACAGTGTAATAATTTATTTGCCTCTAAAAATGTTTCAGTGAGACTTAGAACAGAAACCATAACATGATTCTGTTTTTCTGGGACTTTAATTGTAATATCATAATCTCCCAAGGGATAAGCTACAAAAAAAAAAAACAAACAAAAAAAAAAATCTAGTAATGGAAACTATGATGTTACAAAGTAAAGCATACAAAAAGGTAACTTCTGTGTTCCCACTTTACCAGTCTATGTGTTTTTTAAACATCTAACAGAAGCTAGTTCCCTGATGAAGGACACATAAATTCTGAAACTTCAATTAAGTTCACAGGTATTTACTAGGTTTGTGGCAGGGGAACCAAAGAGGTGCCTAGATGAAATTCCAAATAGTTCACAAACACTGGTTAAATGACTTCCTCAAGTTCACATAGTAAGGAAATAAGGTCCGAGGGAATCAAACCCTGTACCACAAGAATTACAGCTCACAACCTTAAACCTTTGTGTTACCTGCCAGACAAACATTCCCTGGCTATTCTCAAACCTCCTACTCTTATCTCCATAACCAAAAGTCTACCAACCAAGACAGGCATGTGACTTATGTTGGCCCTACAAAAATATCACATCACATCTGTTTTTCTATGTTCTCTAAAACACAAATAGGTATATATATATTATATTTTATTTTTTTAATTACATGTCATAAAGCTGTAGACAAGACTGAAACCTCTTTTGTCAGATGTAAAAATAATAGATATGTGAGTAAATGCTATATATATATATATATATATATATATATATATATATATATATATATATATATATGGGTCTACTTGAGTTGACCGAGATGCCAGTTCGCCGACACGCAGAAGACCGAGACCAAACGACCGAAAACAAAGGTGATCGACAAGGTGAAATCCCGACAGCCGAAAGACCGACATGGGGAACGTGTGAGCGCGAGTCGGTAAGTGTGCGATAGTGAGGGATTTAGGGTTAGGGAGCTGACAGGTAAGTGCGCGATAGTGAGGGATTTAGGGTCAGGGTGCGGGAAAGGTGAGTGTGCAGTAGTGTCGGACTTAGGGTTCGGGTAAGGTAAGTGTGTGATAGTGACGGAGTGTAGTTTAGGGGCGGGTTAAGTGAGTTAGGGTTAGGGCGCGGGTAGGGTGAGTGTTCGAAAGTGATGGGCTTTATGTTTTAGGGTGGGTTAAGTGAGTTAGGGTTAGGGTGCAGGTAGGGTCAGTGTGTGATAGTGACGGACTTTAGGTTTAGGGGTGGGTTAAGTGAGTTAGGGTTAGGGTGCGGGTAGGGTAAGTGTGCGGTAGTGTCGGATGTTAGGGTTAGGGTTTGGGTTAAGGTTAGTGGATATGTAGTTGTGTGTAATGTGTAGTTTACGTTTTGTGTGTCGGTGTTATGGTGTTCGGTTTTGTGAGCTGTCGGTATTGTGTGTTTTCGGTCGTTTGGTCTCGGTCTTCTGCGTGTCGGTCAACTAAAGTAGACCCATATATATATATATATATATCCTAATGAGTGTCTTGGACAGCAGTTTAATATTTGTATGAATTTTTTGTGTGCCTTCTAATGCAATGCATGCTATAAACGTAGACTTCACGCATACACCTTTGGTTTGTGAATGATGAGCCTGTTCCAGGGATAAGGGGCATGTGTATTCTCAGCATCAGTTGGTAAAAAAAAAAGAAAGAAAGAATGAAATGTCTCACAAGGTTTTAGGACTATGAACTTTAAGTCTTCCTAATGGAAGTCTTGCTGCCTCACTCCTGTTACAGTACATATTTATCATATATTCTTACACTATTCAAAATCCCCTGAAAGTGAAGAAGGTGGATATCCATGCCAGAGTAAATCTGAAGAACTTCCTGGCTACATATATATATATATATATATATATATATATATATATATATATAGGTACACTGGGATGAAATCTCTCTTGGAAGCATTCCAAGCAAGACGAACAAAGGCAGGAATAAAGCACCCAGTGCAGAAGACTCTCTCAAAGATCAGGATATGTTGGAGGAGACTAAACAAAAGAAATTACAAAAAATGAGAAACTTGAAGCTCTTTTTATGGATATGAATAGTAAGATACAAGCAGTGAAAATATTGTTCTTTACTTTAGTTTTATATACAGGTCAGTCATATTTTTACCAACCTGAGAAGTTGTTGACAATAATTAACAGACAATTTAAAGAATTTATCTGGGACAGGAACATGGCAAGAGTTAAGTGGGAGAAGCTGATCCTTCTAATAGAACAATATGACTTAGAGTTAACTGATTTAAAGGGATATTTTAGAGTTACACAGTTAAGGCTCACATAATACATGCAGAAAATCATAACTCAAAGTGGAAAGGGGCGATAATAAATGGGGGGAATTCAAGAAAGAAGGAGATAGTGGGATTTTGGACACAGATCCTTATGGAGAATAATAACTGTGATACAGAATATTATATTCATAAAGTAGCAGAAAGTATTCTAAGAACTAAACTAACATGAGAACGGAAAAATGAGATTCTAACAATAGGGATGACTGCAATTAGGGGTACAGAGAATAGGCAAGAGAGCGTGACATTTACTGGAGAAAACTGGCAAAGGTGCCAATGTACTGACAGCAAATAACTAGAGAGGGAAAAGTTATAGAATGGGAAGTGGTCAAGAAGACATTTGGACAGCAGACTACAGACTGCCTTCCCTGTCAGGGATTAATATCAGAGCATAGCCAAAGAGAAAGGGATAGAGGAATCCTGAATTAAATACTTTGGTTAAGTTTTTAGTTGAATCTAGAACAAAAGCAGCTTTTAAAATGGGATAGTTAGCAGGGCATAGCGCATAGCAACAAAATTCTGCCTTGCCACCCCCCAATAGCTAATACTAACATCCTTTCCCATACAAAATCAGAACTATTAATCCTAAATATGAATCTTAGGAGCCTATCAAACAAAACTCACAAATTTCTTGCATCCCCCTCTCTCTTTACTCCCCAGACATGGCTATCTTAAGAGAAACATGACTAAAACCTGCAACAAGTAATAACGAGATTCTACCCCAAGGCTACACCATCCATAGACTAGACAGACTTAATAAACAAGGAAGAGGGATAGCTATAATATATAAAAACACACTAAACCTAGAATATCTGGATCTCAAACCACCAAAGAATAAATAATGCTGAGATGCTATTTACAAGACTAGAATTAAACACCAAATAATTTATAATAATAAATGACCCTACCATTACTGAAGACTTCCTCCACTGGTCATCCACATCCTTCTCTCAGGAAACCATTGTCATGGGAATCTTCAATTTAGACTGGTTAACTTGCACCTCATATAATCCCACAAATGTCATAAACTAGTACAGATTGTCCCATCTAACAAATTCTCCAACTCAAGTAAACAAAAAAAAAACAAAAAACAATCAATAGTGGATTGGACGTTAACCAATAACCCATCACTCACTTGTCAATCAGGATGTCTACCAGATATCATAAGCGACCAGCTATCCACCTACCTCCTTAGACAAAGCTTTCACTTCCCCAGAAATGGTATACACAGACAAATTCACAACAAGAAAAACTTCTCTCCTCAAACTTTTACATCACCTCACAACACAGTGACTGGCACCCCCTGTCAACACTCTCATTAGAAGATGCAGTATCATACTTCAGTGATACTTTCCTGGAAATATTAAATAGCCAAGCCCCTATTAGAAGTATTAGAATAAAACCAAACTATGTCCCCTGGCTCTCCAAACTATGCCCCCTGGCTCTCCAAAGAAACAAAACTTCTTCACAGGACTAGAGAGAAAGTCTGGGAACAATATCAGTCAAACAAAAACCCAACCACACTAAATGATTACTGGCAACTAAGAAACCAATCTAAAAAAATGGATAAAAAATTACAAAAAATATTTCTTTATAGTTACCCAGAAAAAATACCAAAACAACCCAAAAAATCTGGGCAACCATAAATCAGCTCCTACACCCTGACCAATCCACAAACCCAACCCTCTCCACCACAAATTCAAAGGATAGTATTGCCACTCAATTCAACACCTACTTCACCGACTCCATACTAAACCTAACAAAAACAAGTAATATCACACCACTAACAAATTTGAATCTAATGGAGAATCAAACAATGTTTCTGTAAAGCCCATTCAAACTAGTACTATAAAAATGCTTCACAAACTTAAATGTACCACCCTTGCTGCCGATAAACTACCCTCTGAATACCTTAAGTTAGCTGCTGATGTCATAGCTTATCCAGTCTCTGTATTGACCAACTGATCCATAATTGAGTGCCAAGTTCCCAAAATCTTGCAAACATCCTACATAATACCCCTCCATAAAGGAGGAAGCTGTACAGACCTTTCAAACTTCAGACCAACTGCAATTCTGTCACCCCTATCTAAAACTTTAGAAAAATGCATTCACCGTTAGCTCATGAATCACATACATTCCAGTAATCTTCTAACCAAATCACAACACCACAACAGCTCTTCTAAGCTTTACAGACACCATTAACCAACTCAGAAATAGAGGACAATTAATCTTTGCAGTATTCCTAGACAAGTCAAAAGGCTTTGATGCCATCTCCCACCAGAAACTTTTACATGAACTCCAATCCCTACAACTAAGTCATACTGCCCTACATTAATTTCCCAAGTGCCTTTCAGATGGTCATCAAGCTGTAAAATGGAAAAATGAATTTTCACCTACATTACCTGTTACCTTAGGCATACTACAGAGTGCAAATCTAGATCCACTACTATTCAATGTCTTCACTAACAAGCTTCACACAGCAACTGACCTAGCCACAATCATACAATATGCCGATGAATCCACACTCAGTGCATCCCCCTCACTCATTAAACTCCAAGAAATTCCACACTCAACTGTGCAGCCCCCTCACTCGTTAAATTCCAAGAAAAAACAGAGATCTCATTCTCAGCAGTAGAATCTTAACTTACTACCTCGCAACTAATACTGAATCCCAGTAAGACAAAATTAAAATTAATATTCTTCTCAAACAACAAGCTCACTGACCACCTCTCTCCCTTTCTAACATACTCTTCTAACAACACAAAAATTGAACGAGTGTCAAACTGAAAGCTATCTGACAATAACATGAAATTTGATAAACATCTGTCAACTACTGTGATGCCCGTTCCCTGGCCCAGCAATCAAGGTGCCTCAATCCTCATCACTAACACCAGAGAGGGCATCTCATATATATGGAAAGGATAACAAATACACACAGTAAAGTGCAATTTCCTAAAGAGAACACAGAGATCACAGTTAGTATGGAGCTGGTCGCTCCCTTGCTCCCCAGGTCCCAATAAGACTCCCCACTGGCACAGCTATAGGGTGCAGATCTCAGCCTAGCTGGGTAAGCTAAAATCTCCAGCACCCTCTCTGTCCAACCAGTGCTTCATGTTCCTGTCCAAGTAGCTTACACACGCACACTTTAAGATGAGTTTTCACAACCACACAGACACTTCTGGGGAAGGCTGGCACAGGTTCTCCAGCTGTGCCCCTTTTACCCAGACTATACGGTAGTACCCTGCCACCACCCAGCTAATAATTATCAGCTACTCAAAGGCCCTTAAAAGGGTGTCCAATTATTACTGTGCAATATTATTATCCAATTGGTAGTATGACTAAACAGTCTCAATGCTTATTAGAGTGACTTGGTACAGGATCCTTATATACATGCAATGTACTGTAGAGCTTAACTTATCTCTACACAAACCAGCCACATTGTTTTAAAATATTTAATAATAAATAATTAAAACCACAAGGCTAGTCAAGAGTTCAGAGATCACAGAGAAATACTTAAAACAATACAGTAGGAAAGTTCTGTTATGAATACAAAAACACTTAGTCTAATCTTTCTAATTTCTAGCTACTTCTAGGAGAAAACACAGTTCTAACATACTACTTACATAAAGAGAGCATAAGGCAGTGCTGAGTTGGATGTTCAAGACAAAAATGCTTAATGCCTTCTGATTCTCTCTGTTTAAATTGCAATTGCAGTTCTGATAAAACATTACATCATTTCATACTTTTCTGGTGTTCCCAGGCCAACAGAAACTGCATTTGCATTCTTTTACACTTAGGCAGAAACCAGAGCAATAAAGGATATTCCATATGTAAATTCTAGCCATCAACTTTAGCCTTAAAACAATAGGCAGGAAGCCTTCATCTAGCCCGACCAGAGCTGAATTGTAAACATCAAAGGCAGCCATGAAATAATTCTAATTTCAAAGGACCAACAAGAAATGCTTGACTTAGCTTTCTTTACAGCAGACGGTAATGTTGTCACATTGTTTTAAGTTCAACATTTCACAGCACATTCTTTCCTTTAAAAAGGCAAGCTTGTATTTCAACATTCATATTTACAAATGATAGAATTATCTATAAAATTATATCTGGCTAGGCTGGCAGTCTTCACCCTTCTCTACCAGTCTTCATAACTGCTATAAAGAGTCCACACAAAACTAGGCTCGCTCTACAGATCAAAACCATATCTCATTGATTTCACTAAACAATCTATTGCTGGGACCCATTTACTATCTCTCCTCCTCTATGTCTCTGCCATCTTCACTAACTTAAAGAAAACTGGCCTAGCAAGACTAGAAGCTTGTTATAACAAGATTGATAGATTTGTCAGAAACTCTCCATATAGAGCAAATCATTGTAATGTCTTACAACATCTAAACTAGCTGGAACCACCTAACCTCCTTACCTTCCCCCACCTTACAACAGCCCACAGAATAGTATACCAATTTGAAAAGTGTCCATCTCACCAAAACTTACTTCAAAATCAATCCAATACAAGGCAACTTAGTTCTTCTGGCAAACTTCTGCTACAAGTCACAAGCGCTAACATCTGTGGTGATTTTCTCTACCTCATCATATCTCCAGGACATGGAATTTGATCCCACAACATATACAAACTACAATTATCCCTCAACAATTTAAATCACCACTTACGTCCCACCTATCTAAGAACTGGCTTCGCTCTTGCCTAAATCCCAGCTGACCACTACTTCCACCCTAGTCTCCAGAATGCGTTCCTGTCAGCATACTCAAACTGACTAGGTAAATCTTTCATCTCATACTTATACACTTAACCACTAAAACCTACTCTTATCTATTCATATATAAAACCCAAGCTATGTTTAGCTAAATGACATTTTTTTCAATTGTAGTTATGTTTTCTCCAAATATTACTGTAACTATTATTATAGCTATATATGTTTTGTTTTTTTCTTTGACAACTGTAACTAATATTAAAGCCAAATATATTTTTCTTATCATCCTGTCCTAGCATATGCTTGTAATAATTACAGCTTATTCTCTGTAACCTGTGGGGCTTTCCCCCCGGGCCTCCGCTGAAAATGGGTCTCCCACCCAGTCAGACTATCACGATAAATAACTATAGGAATCAAACAGAGGAGATTACAAAAAATTGGGATGAGAGACTGGATAAGCAATTCACAAGGAAACAATGGGAAGACATGCAACAACGTCTAGAAGATTTAGAATTTTTGCTTGTAAGTGTTTGCATATGTATTTTTATACCCCAAGCAGATTCCAAAAAAATTTTTGTCAGGTAGATGGCACATGTTGGAGGTGTGATGGGGAAGAAAGAGGTAAAAAGGAACAAATGTTTTGTGAGTGTAATGAGTTGGCACACTTTAAAAATTATCTTCTAGAGTACTCTGTCATAATATTGGGTGAGCAAATGGGTGTAACTAAGGAAATATTTTTTTTTAACAATTTATTTAATGTTCGATTTATGACAATTATACAACAGAATATAATGTTTGTAAATGGGAACATGTTAATATATATATATATATATATATATATATATATATATATATATATATATATGCATGTATGTTTGTCTGTGTCTTAAATGATAATTCAATAAAGGTGTTAAATAAAAAAAAAAGCAAACTGGCTATGACGGCTTGGGAGTTAGCTCTTCAGCATTTGTTAACCTTCCAAGTATCTTGCATTCCATCAGAATGAAACATACTAGCAAACAAGCTGGGCAGGACAGGAACAGACACTCACATATGGAAACTGAACAAGGGAGCCTTCCAGGAACTGATCCTGTTGTGGGAATACCTAAAACAGATCTCTTTGCCTCCTTTCAAAACAGAAAACTAAACTAATTTCGCACCAGGGCTCCTTGCAAGCAAGCCTGGAAAACAGATGATGCATTTTCATTTCCTTGAAATGGAATGTTCTTTTAAGCTTTTCTACCCTTTCCACTGATATCCAGGGTAATTCAGAAGATTCAGGAGCATTCCCCAAAAATCATTGTGGTGACTCAGTTTTGGCCCAGACTGCATTGGTTCTCCCTTCTTGTGGAAGTGGCCAAGGGCAATTACCACAAAATTCTTCACACAAAACAGGGGGAATCTGAGTCATCCCAATTTGAATCAGTTTTAACTGGCAGCCTGGATGATTAAATTCTAATACCTTTTAAGCGCTTATTCCAAGAAGACTTGCAGCAGGTACTAAAGGAGGCAAGAAAACCTACTACTTGAAAATTGTATATTGGTAAGTGGGAGTTATCTTCTAGTGAGGGCCTACCCAATAACCAGAAGCCCATAAGGGATACGTTTAAATTTTTGTACTTTCCTCTCACCTCTCTTCTTCCTTTATAAAAATTAATCTTGTAGCCATTTCAACACATCTGCCCATGAAGCCTTCTCTTACTTCTCTGTGGAAAAAATTTTCCTGAAAGGAGTTTTATAACTGAGATCTCCATGTAAACAGGTTGTTCCTCCTTGAATCTGCGCATCAAGCTGTTTTAAGGTTCTTGACTTGGAAAACTGTACACATCACTGCTGTGACATCTGCAAGATGAGTGTCTGAGTTGCAAACTCTCATGGTGGGTGAACTTCACCTCACATTCAGAACAAACCCCTCTTTGATACCCAAAGTGGTTTCAGATTTTACTTAGAATCAAGCCATCAATCTCTTAATTTTCTGCAAAGAACCTAATAAACAGAGAAAAAAGGATTCTGCATACTCTGAACATACAGAGACTAAGTTATTTAGAAAAATTGATCAGCTGTTTCTTATCAAGGGACATAAAAGGGCATCCTGTGTCTAAACATACAGTTTCAAAGTGTTTTTTCTCAGCTATTACTTTTTGTTTTTCCAACTATGGCAAATCTATTCAAGGCAGTATCAATGCAAATTCTACTACAGCCTCTTATTTGATGGCATACTGGAAAGGGGTGGATTCTTGAAGCATTTTTATGGGAGCTACATGGTCCTCCATACATAATTTTACAAAGCATTACAAGACTGGATTCCTTTTTTGCGTCTAGAGCTAGTCAAGGGCTCCTAGATCTGTAACTTTCCTACTCTCAGGTTGGATGGACTTTAGTAATCAGCCCATGTATCCTAAAGGCTAGTGCAGTAAGACTGGTGAACATACTACAGTTGTGGAAGCTGGACTCACCCGTAACAGCAGAGGTTCAAATCCTTCACTGGTACAGTAGCTGGATCCACTCTCCATCCCATACGTAGCTGTAATTGGAATATAAATCTGGACTGTCTGTGTGTTTCTATGTCACATGTTTCTTTGTTATTACTGGCGTAACTCCTCTCTCTCTCTCTCTCTCTCAGTCAGAAAGTGCTAAAGAAATCTTCAGTCTGACTGCTGTTTTCCCCTCTTTGGGGCTAGCTACTCAGCAGTCAGATTGAAGACATTGGGGGAGCCAGAGCTTTGTGAAGCTGGCCAGCTGTTGTTTCCTAGGAAAGGAAACAAACCATACAGCTTAATGGCTACTGAAACAGTTAAGAATTCAAACATCTACTTTTACAGGTAAGTGCAATTTACACTTCTGTACTTTACCCACAGGATGTTCTTATTTAAACAACAGAAGGGCTCTCTCATTCATCCAAACCTAAAGACAGTAAACCTCATGGTGTGACTTATATGCTTCTAATTTCATTCAGACACTCATATGCTACAGGTAAAGAAGGCAAGAAAACCCTTTCTGCATTTAAAAGTTTATCCATGTGGGGTTGCAGTAGAAGACAGAACCTATTCTGAGTGGGGGTCCCCATATCCTCAAATATTTGTGCGACCTGCTCATCTCAGGTCTAGTTTACTCCTCCATTAAGTTGCATTTGTCAGCCATTTCAGTTTGTTTTCCTATTGATACCCCTCTTTCTCCATGTAAACAGTTAAACAGTTTCTTAAAGTAACCCTCCATCTTTTTATTAGTGTCCACAACATTTGCCAGAAGGGCATCTCCTAAAAAAGTTTCTGAGTACTGGCGCTCAGGTATTCTCCTTTCTCAATCTTTTTTTTTTAAGATTAGACTCAGAACTAACCCTTCTTTCATGTCAAATGATGCAACTGAGCAATTTCTGAATCAGTTCATCAGTCTTACTGCCTTATTTCCAATCCACAGAATAAAGGGGGAATAATTATTCAGTTGATGGATATCCACAGGCAACTAAGATTCTATCTAAAAAAAGACAAAAAAAATCTGATCAACTCTTTGTCTCTTACTGAGACAAAAAGGCTTTCCAGTCTCAAAGCAAACAATTTCAAGGCTGACATCATTTTCCATATATTTCTGTTATTTTTTTCATACTAAACAACTTCAGGGGCAGGTCAAATACTATCCTACCAGAGCCATGAATTCTTTTGAAGATTTCTTTCTAGGGCTTTGTCTCTAAATTCATTTTAGAGGCAGTTAACAGTATTCTCTTCATACGTTCACACAACATTACAAGACAGAGGTCTTTTCCAGGACCAGAGTAGCTTTTGCCAAGATCAGTCTTCAGGGTTTATTGGACTCCAACTCTACTCTTTCATTCCCCATATTTTCCTTCAAACAGTTTTGTAAATTGTCTCATAAGAAAGTAAAGAATACTGCAACAGTAATCTAATGAAAAACAAAGTAGTTGTGTAACATATTACTATAACAGCAAATGTTCAAATAGATCACTGTTGTAGTACATGCACCATTCTTTTTTCCTTGTTTCCTCTCTTGTTCTTGGATAATGGGTATTTCCCTTAGTTTTTTTTTTACCTTCTCCTTTTTCCAATCTGTCATGGGTATTTGCCTCAGTCCTCTTCTCTGGGGCAAAAAAATTCCAAGGATTTTCACTGTCCTACATTCTTTATGTAGCAGCTTGTAGTCTTGTGCACAGGATGTAGGTTGAACATACGGCACAAGTGGAAAGTGCATACACTTTCACAGACTAGCCAGACATATGCCCCATAAGCAAGAAGTACTGCAAAAGTGATCTATTTGAGCATATAACTGTTATGGTAAGACCTTACACAACTGTACTTTCTTTTTTTCTTTCTGGTTCATCTATACAGAGTGAGTGCACAGCTCTATTATCCTGTGTCACTGGAAAATTCCTCTGCATATTGCATACAAGGGATAGACAATCCAAGTACATTGACAAAACTGCCAGTGCTTGAACTCCATAGATCACAGCTGATGAAAAGAGAAGTCTTCAGTTTCCTACTCTACCGAGTACTTAATGATGTGGGCCTTGCATAAATAGCAACCAGAGGGTCCTCTAAATAATTTGGAAAAGACTGTGAAAGCCAATAAATAATGTCTGTAAAGCTTTGTTCTAATTCCAAGCCTAGGTCCTCTTTAGAGTTCTCCACATCTTGAGAAGCCTTGTGTTCCTTTACCGCTAATGCCATCCTCCTATAGTAAAAGGCAGTTGTCTTGCTACACACCAGGGACTGGCGTGTCATTCAACAGACAGTTGCTTCCTCAAATTTGCTCTTGCTAAATACAACCTAGGGTGCAAATACCACCATCCTTCTTGCTTTCCAAACTGGGCAATACCCCACAATACAACTTAGGAGTAGACCTCAAGACAAGTTTTGGGATCTGAGCTCAAGAACTGGGATATTAGCTTTATTTGCCTCTTTCTAAATGCTTTGCCTGTCACTGGTGAGACCTAAGATCATACCAACTGGTCCTTCTGTGCCTGATTTTTGGGCCTTCACCCCACTGCTGGTCTTTGCATGGCAAATAGTAACCCTGCTCATCCTTTGTAGAAAGGGAGAAGAAGCTGGCACATGGGCATTAGGTTAAGGAAAACATTTCTCTGTTACTCCTTAGCCATCACTGACTTTGATGGGATGGAGGTTCCTTGGCTGGATATTAACACAGGACAATCCTCCTAGCTACCCTCATTTATTGTTTCATTTTTTTCCCTTTTGCACCTGTCAGCCATAAGGCTAATTATAGGTTCATAGGTTCTTACTTAGCTTACAGCGAAAAGAAACTGTAAGGAAATTCAGCCACATCACCCAAAACTGGTGGGAAACTACCAGTGTTTGCCATCAAGTACTCTTTCTCCATTTGAACATGTCAATCTCTATACTACAGATGAGAGCTGCTTATGAAATGGCCGCCTTACAGGCAGCTATCGGGGAATTTTTGCTTATGCTATAGCCTCTCATGGATGCCTTGGCATATGCTCAAAGAGGAGGCATTCAGCTTGTGTTCTGGGAGTGTAGATTGTTAAAACTGCAGAACACATGGACTTATTGTTCCCTTTTGTCATCATTCAAATGTAATGTTCTCAACTACCTCACTCTCACCATGGACATTTCTTTTCACCCTGTATCTCAAAATAGGTTTTTTAGTTCACTTATCTCCTCAATATAAGTTATAGAAGTCTGAACATGACAAGTCTTCATTTTGTGGAGACAGCCAAAAGCTATAAGTAGGTTTGGCAAGATGATTTATTCATGTACTACTCTTTGCCCATAGCTTTTAGTCGAGGGCCTCCAAGAAAGAAATAAGGGCTTTTCCACTGGTGTGCATATGCGCGAATTTCCTGCTTTTCCTGTGTTAAACATTATTCACTATACAAGAACTATCTTGACCCCTCCCCCACAGTTCTCCACTGAAGTCTTCATAGGTTCATAGGTTCATAGGTTTATACTAGGCTATCTGCCCTAAGGCATTTTTTTAAGCCTAGCAAATTTTTTTAGGCTTACGCCACCTTATATGAAAAAGTACTGTGCCCCATTAGTTGTTGTTGTGTCCAGCAGTGACACAGAGATGATGATTCCCTCAGAATACCTATCTCCATCCACAGGTCCGTTCTCTTCAAGAAAACAGAGCGAGCCTCCTGCTCGCTCTGCCTCACATGGATTCGGGATTTTATTATTCTCTCTAAGTGGAATCTGATCCACGCATTCCTCCCATCACGCCCCGCGTTATAAGGTATAAGGTTTAAGTCGTGGTTGGGGTGGGGATTTTTGGATTTGGTGAGCAATTCCGGGAGCATGTGGACTATTGGACATGGCATGGCCTTGTATGTCAGGCACATGTCACCTCTGGAGCAGATAGAGTTGACTTTCCTGAATCTATGTTTCTTCATTGGGGCATTTATCCCTTTATGCTGGAGTCCTTTTGGGGTTGGTGTCTCTGCTGAGGTCGGTCTCTCCAATTGCTGCATGTGTCGGGTGACTCTGTACTCAATCATTGCATTGAGAAGTGAGTATATCAGATGCTGAGTTTAGATCTGAAATTGAACACTATCCTTCAGTGAATCATCAGATGATCTTCAGGGCTATGGTGAAGGTCTAGACATGTGCAAAAGAAAGGGTGTGAGTGTCAAAAGAAAGGCCACTGTCAACCTGGGTCCCCAGGTAAGTGGATTGCCTTAGTGCTTAGTGGATTGCCACCTATATGGTAGCTTGGGGTTACCTTATTTTTTCCCATTTTTTATTTGCTTAACTTTTTGGCTCGGCTCTTGGCAATTCAGCTCTCTGTTCTTCTGTATCTGTTTCCGCGGAGTCCCTTCTATATTTCCTCCGTGTCCCATGGTTTGCTTCACTTGTCGCCCAGTCGCCTGCAAACTTTGTCATCCAAAGTCCTCCCATGTTGGCCTGAACTTCCGGATGAACAGGACCCCGCCCAACTGGGACCAAGGGACCTGACCACTCTGTGGGAACACTTCAGAAGTTCCTGAGTCTGACCCAGCCCCTGTTCCTAACCCTGTTAATTCTGTCCTTAAGTCAGTCTGCAACCCATGGTGTTTCATATAAGGTGGTAGTTTAAGCTGGTAGTTTTTCTACACCCAAGGTCAAGGTAGGCTGTATGGACTGCCTTCAAGGTCAATCAAGAAGTGACTGTTTGGCTTTCCTCATCAGAAGTTCGAAGGCATGATCTCAAAAGGCATGCCCTGCCAAAAGGCTCCACTGTCCCTGGACGGCTAGCTCCATTGTGTCCAATGTTGTTTATGAGCCTATATCTTTGTTTATGAGCCCATTATGACATTGTTTGTTAGTTTTGCAGGTAAACAGTTGTCGCCGGGGGCTGCAACCGCTAGGTGTCGAGTGGCACCACAGCGCTCACAGCCTACCCTTGAGGCTTGGTCCGTGTGTAAGGCTGAGGCGAAACAGATCCAAAGAGAGTTTAACATAGTCTACCTCTTAGCAGTCCATTTATCTCACACAGACAACATATATGTGAGGGAAGTTTTCCATTTTTTCCCCAGGTCTAGAAAAATAGCTTCTTCACTGCCATGGGTTTTGAATAGTGTTGATGCATATGATGGGTGCCTGCTGGCACATCATCTTCACGTGATACCTAAATGGATATTGTTTCACTGGTTGGAGAGCAGTTTCAATGTAAGATATTTCTGTTTGAACAGAAGTAAAAGGCTGGAAGGAAGCACTCAGGTCCACAAATTATTCCAAGGTTTAATGTTACCAAAATGAAAAAAGCAGAACACCAAAACGCTGATAACACTCCAAATACGTTTTCGTTCACAAGAACTTCATCAGAATAATAAATTACATAGCTAAGGCCCATTAAATAGTCCCCCTAAACATAAAATGACCAATAAAATGAACAGGATAAAATTTAAAAAAGGCATTCAAAAATACATTCACAAGTATGTCGAAGTACTGCCACCTAGTGTCAAGTCATACTAATTACATACCCTAAAAGGCATTCTTCAAATACTGATAAACAGGTAATAAAAAGCAGAAAGCTGGTCATGCAATCATTACTAATGTTAATAAACAATAAAATGCAATAAAATGTCTCGGTAGTGTGTTGATAAAAAACTTGTAAAAACTAATAAAAATACATATTTAAACTCTTATAAAAAAAAAAATATATATATATATATATATATATATATATATATATATATATATATATATATATATATATATATATATATATATATATACATATATAAATATATTTACAAAATACATTATAGCTTGGCAGACCTGAGTTTCAAAAGAGGTGCTATTGAGATGTTCTCATTTAACCCGGGGGTCCTGCTTGCATCTAGGGTAATCTGCTTTAGCAATGTAATTTACTATTCTGATGAAGTTCTTGTGAACGAAAATGTATTTGGAATGTTATCAGCATTTTGGTGTTCTGCTTTTCTCATTTTGGTGACATTAAACATTGGAAGAATTTGTGGACCTAAGTGCTTCCTTCCAGCCTTTTACTTCTGTTCTTGGTAGTCACTGTGGTTGGAATCCCCATTTTTTAATATTTCTATGACTCTTCTCTTAAACCCTGGATCTTTTCCAAGGTGCTAGTCATAGTAATAATGTTTTCCAAATTGTGTAACTGATTGCTGGTGTCTATCCCCATTCCTAGGGTTTTTTGATAGGGGTACCAAAATACAGTTTGTCTTCCTTGCAATCACTTGAGACCACCATAATTTTCTTGGAAAAGTACTTTTGCTTCATGAACAATGCATTACCTTTACAAAGGAAATTTGGGATTCCATCCAGAGATGTGGTTTCCTTTCTACTGTGACAGCCTAGGAGTTTTTTAAGTGGCTTTTTGGACTGTGTCATAGTAGGTGGTTGCAGATTCAATTCTCCTGAAACCTTTCTGAGTTATGGTAGTAATGGTGTCGCAGTTCCTCAGACCTGCCTTAGATTTGGGGTTCTGCAGTAGATATTTGCATCTAGTCAAAATATCATCTCTGTAGGATCTGCTGTTTGTGTAATACTCTTGCCTGCATTCCCCATTTGGACGGTTCTTGTCTCAAAGTCTTTAAATGGTCCTTCCCTTTGTCCCCTTTCCCTGAGGAAGCACCTTTCATTCTGGTCCTTCCCTTTAACCACTTTACCCATGCTAGTATCCTATATGTGATGCACAGCTTGACGTGAGGGAACCAGCTTTCGACACCTTGCAGTTCATTGCCATTGGTGTCCACTGGATAGGCATCAGTACCTTAGTATCCTCAAGTTGAAAGCTGTTGTCCTCACCCCTGTAGGCTTTAGAAGTACTAACAGAGTCCAGGACTCTGCTTGTGACACCAACCAAGGCACTTTATTGGCACTTTTCTTCTGTAGTCAAATGCCACAGAGGAAACTTGGCTTCATGAGTAGAACCTGATATTAAACCTTCTGCTTTATCAGGAAGATGGTACAGATTTCTTCCTGTATGTATATGCCTGTTCTCATTCTCCTTAAGGATTTGAATACAAACTTCATGACATCCATGCAGACGGGAACTGAATGTTCGACTGCTGAATCCTACACTAAGGCACTGTACAAGCACATCCACTCATGCATGAATTGTGCCATCCCAAACAGATCCAAGATGCTCTCCTCCAAAAAAAGGAAGCCAATCTGGTGGTCCCCTGCCATAAACAAACTTTACAAAAGGAAGAAACTGTTGCAGAAAAGAGGAAAATCCCAGGATGCAAAAAACTCCCTTACCAGCCTCAGTAAGAATCTGAGATCCCTCATAAAATCCTCCAAAGCTAGATATGAAAATAAAATTGCCAAAGATTCCAAAGACAACCACAAGGTATTCCATAACTATATCAAGAATCTAAATGGCAATGCTCAGATCTGCTCTGAGCTACAACAGAATGGCATTAAATATACGGATCCCAAGGATGTTGCCAATATTCTGACAGACCAATTCAGTGCCAACTTCATCCCCCTCTCACCCCCTAAATGGCCCATCTCAATACTGGAAGATTGCCAAATTCTGGTAACAATGGCCACACAGGTAAAAATCTCACTCTTCAAAGCTAAGAATACAGCATCCATGGGACCAAATGACATCCCGGGTTGTGTATTACATGAACTACAAAATGAACTGGCACCTCACCTAAGTGTCATGTTTAATCATAGCCTCACCTCAGGCTTCATGCCCACTGAGTGGCGCACAGCTACAGTTATCCCACTCCACAAGGGGGGGATCCACCTTGGATCCCGGGGAACTACTGCCCCATCAGTCTGACAAGCCTGAGCTGCAAGGCCATGGAATGTATTATCATGGAACTTATAAACAAAGACATTGGCAACCTTCAAACACTGGACCCCACCCAGTTTGGGTTCATGAAGGGCCGATCTTGTCTCCTGAACCTGACTGACTTCTTTGAATCAGTCTCCAGACCCGTGGACAAGGGTTAGGCGGTCCACACAGCCTATCTGGACCTCACCAAGGCCTTTGACACCATCCCCCATTGTGGAATCATTGATAGACTTGCTAAGCTGGGCATTAATCCCTACGTCACTCGATGGGTTGCCAACTGGCTTACTGACACAACCCACACTGTAAAAGTAGCTGACTCTAAATCCAGCTCCAGACAAGTGATTAGTGGAGTACCTCAGGGTTCAGTCCTGGGACTGCTCTTGTTTGGCATCTACTTCTCTGAAGTACAGGCCAACACTAAGGGACTCTGGCTAACAAAGTTTGCAGATGACTGCAAACTGGGAGCCATTACTGAATCCCCAAATGATGTGGATACTCTACAAAAGGGCCTTACAGAAACAGATGCTTGGTGCCATAGCCATGGGCTCAAGCTCAATGCCAAGAAATGTATAGTTATCTCCTTCGGGAAAAAACATGTACCCGTGAATTACCAAATAGGTGGCAGTACACTAAACACAGAAAGTGTGATAAGAGACTTAGGGATACAGGTGGACAGTGGTCTCACCTTCGATAACCACATCTCCACAACAGTCAGGAAATCCTTCTATGTAGTACACCTCATCCCTAAGGACTTTTCATCCAGAAAAAAGGAGGTCATTATCCTACTGTACTCATCCCTCATTAGACCCATTATAGAATACAACGCCCCGTTTGGTATGTACCTCTCAAGACATCTGCAACAACTTGAAAGGCCGCAGAAATACATTAGTAAAAGAATCACAGGCCTAAAGCAGATGCCCTATGCTGACCACCTTAAAAAACTCCAGCTATACTCTGTCTACTCGTCTGATCAGAGGCAATTTCTGCTTAACATGCAAGGCCATGTCAAACCCAGCGCTGTTGGACATGCTACACTTAAAGAAATCCCAATCCCTCAGAGCCACACGCTCCAGGGATCTAAACCTTGTCATCACAATAAACAAATCATGCTGGAGGGATAGGTTCCTGACTCAGAGACTCCCCAGACTCTGGAATATACTGCCCATACATGTCAAGCAAAGTGTCTCTTTGGCCCTCTTCAAAGGGAACCTTGACGATTGGATGGGAGAAAGGAAATTCACCCCTGGGATCACGGCAGTTGCCCTGCTAGACAGGGGTCCATGGAAGTAAATAGTGTGGGAAGAAATAGCCAGGGAATTGTTATGGCTAGGCTTGTATAGGCCCTAGGGCCAATAGCCTAGTACCAACCTATAAACCTATAAATCCCACTATCTCCTTATTTCTTGAATTTTCCCCTTGATTTAGCATCATCGCTTTCCACATTTAATTATTGCTTTCTGCCTGTCTTACGTATACGAGCATTAACAGTGTAGCTATAAAACATCCCTTCAAATCATGTAATCCTAAACCACCTTGTTCTGTTGGTAGGATCAGCTTATCCTTATTATTGTATCAGGGAATGCAAATGCTTTCATTGCCCTATACATAAAATTCCAGCCTACTCTGTTGAATGCTTTCTCTGTATCAAAGCTCACCAAAAGCAGCAGTATTTTCTTACATTCTGCTTCCCTCTGGATCATCATTGTTCTTTAGTGTTGTCAGATGTTTGGCTCATCTCAACAAAATCACACTGATCCATATCCATCAGTTATAGCAACACCTTTGCCATTCTTTTAGCTATTATATACATTAACACTTTATAATTGTGCTTTAAAATGGGCTTTTTATGAAGCAGTGTCTGATGGGTCTTTACTGTCTTTAGGTAGTACAGGCACCACAGCTTTCTTCCAGCATGCTGGCACTTTACCTCCTTTTAAAACACTGTTAAACAAAGCCTTCTCTCATCCAAGCTTTCATAGGAATACCATCTACTCCTGCAGACTTTCCTGTGGATTGATTATACATCAACATTTTTACATCATCTCCTCCTTTCTTAACTGTTGAGTGTCATCTACCTCTAACTTTGGCATAATTAAGTATTCCATAAATATTTCCATTGGTGCTCTTTAATTTCTAAAATTCTCTGCTTTATTCAATTTTTTATAAAATTTCCAAAATATCTCTACTACCTCTACAGGAACTATGGTTATTTTTCTTGTTATAGGCTTCCTAAGTTTGGCAAGAACCCTTTCTACTTACTGTTGCATAAGCTGTTGTTGTGGACTGGGGCTATTATCAAAAAACAGTTTCTTAACAGCAGTCTTCCTAAAAGTAATGCAAATTATCCAGATACTCCATTGTTTTCTTTTTAGCACTCTGCAGTTGCACCTCTTCTTGTTCTATGAGATTTCCCTTATTTTGTAATACTTTAACCTTTGTCAACCCCTGTAATTAATTGTTGATACTTCTTAATCATATCACTTTTTCTTTTTTTTAACTTATTTTTAAACACTAATTTAATTTTATTCCACTCATAGCTATGACTTCTGAAGAAATTTCTGGCTTCCTTAATAACTCACAAACAGTTTCAACTACCCATTCCTTAAATTTGTCTTTTTTAACAGGTAGGTGGAAAAATGCCAGTGTCTCATTTTTTTTATTTTATTACCCTGCATTTTTATCTTCATTGTTATTGGTGCAGGATCTGAAATAGCTATTGTATGTGTGTCAAAGCTTTCAATTAAAAGCAAATGTTCCTGTGAAATACAATTTATGTCTAGTCTAGCAATGTTACTGTACTTTTGGGAATAACATATAAATTCTCTCCTAGATTTTACTACTGATTTCATGTCTTCCATACCAACTATTCTCTTAAATTTCTTCAGAAATCTATCTTCTTTTATTATATTTTCTCTTGTATATCCCCCAGATACATACTCACTGTTGCAAATCAAGTTCCAGTCCCCACCTATAAGTAAAGCTTTAAAACAAAGCCTTCCCTGCTGAAATCTGATTACTTCTCCCAAACTTTTCTTAAGCTTTGCAACAGCAGTTTTAGGTAGAATATAAATACATGTTAATGTAATCCGTCTCCCTTGACAGAAGTCCATTACTACCACAAATCTACCATTATTACCTTTCCCCTCTTCTATCACTATTAGAGCTCTTCTGTCAATTAGTATGAGTATGCCCATTTTCCTTTGTTCCTGATATTTTGCTGAATAGCTATCATGAAATCCTTTATCAAATTCACATGCTCACTTCTTTCCAAATGTGTCTCCTATATCATTGTTATCTGAACTCTGCGATTCTTAACATAAGTCAATATTCTTACCTTTCTGTCTTATACCTGTGAGGCCATTCACATTCCAAAATAATATGGAAAGTGTTGCCATTATGATAAGAAGTTATTTTCACCACCTATTATATACAACAGCTTTTTAAATGTCTGTTTTTAGCTTTTGTGTTATATGCACTAATGTTTGGCAGTTTGATCCTTTATACTGTTTCTTGTCATCTCTATTTGAACCTGTCACATTTAATAAGACTTTTTTTTCAAATGAAAACTCTCAAAAAAATTCACCCCCCAGAACATCCCCATACCCCTATTATCTTTAAACAAACACAAAAAAATGTACATCTTCAAAGAATGAAATTTGACCCTTCTGATAGGAACAGCTGTCCAAATAGACAGCTGCACCCGCAGGCATTACCTATCTTAAAATTAAGGTTTTATGTGCTAAGACATTTGTTAAGCCAGCCAGAAGGATAGCTGGTTCAACGAGTGCTCAGGCCCAGTACTATTGGGAAAAAAAACATTTCACTGTTATAAGTCCATACATCTAAGTGATCAGGTTCTTACAGTTAGATGTTCCTTCTACTGGCACACTAACCAGGTGGCCAGCTGCATGACACCTGCCCCAGCCATTCAGGATCCACTTCTGTCCCTGCCCCCAAAGTTTAACATGTTTTATTTAATAAAGAAAAAAAAACAATATTTTTTCTTCTTTTAATCTGTAGCAAACTGCCTGACAGAACTGCAGCAAACATTAAACATGTACTACAGTTTATGCCCTCTCTGCAATGAGCACTATAGTGCTTAAGTTTTAGTTGAAAAAACAAATAATGTTTTTTACTTTTAAACTGTAGGAAACTAGCCGTTTAATTAGCTGCTACAGTTTAAACCACACACAGAGTGCTACATCACTTAGTTTAAACTTCAAAATCCAGTATTCCATTAAACAGTGATCCTGATTGGCTGATAGTCTTCTTCTTCTTCTTTTGGCTGCTCCCGTTAGGGGTCGCCACAGCAGATCATCTGTTTCCATTTCATCCTGTCCTCTGCATCCTGCTCTGTTACACCAACCACCTGCATGTCCTCTCTCACCACATCCATAAACCTTATCTTAGGCCTTCCTCTTTTCCGGTTACCTGGCAGCTTCATCCTTAGCATCTTTTTCCCCAATATACTTTGCATACCTCCTCAACACATGTCCAAACCAACATAATCTTGCCTCTCTGGCTTTGTCTCTAAACCTTCCAACCTGGGCTGACCCTATAATATACTTATTCCTAATCCTGTCCACTCTCATCACACCCAGTGCAAATCTTAACATCGTTAATTCTGCCATGGCCAGCTCTGACTCCTGCCTTTTTGTCAATGCCACTGTCTCCAACCCATATAACATAGCTGATCTCACTACCCTCTTATAGACCTTCCCTTTCATTCTTACTGGTACTCGTCTGTCACAAATCACTCCTGATACTCTTCTCCACCCACTCCATCCTGCCTGTACTCTTTTCTTCACCTCTCTTCCACACTCACCATTACTCTGAACTGTTGATCCCAAGTATTTAAACTCATCCAACTCTACTCCCTGCATCCTCACAATTCCTCTATCCTCCTCTCATTTACACACATATATTCTGTCTTAGTCCTGCTGACCTTCATTACTCTTCTCTCTAGAGCATATCTCCACCTCTCCAGGGTCTCCTCCACCTGTTCCCTACTCTCACTACAGATCACAATGTCATCTGCAAACATCAATTCCACGGGGACTCCTGTCTGATCTCATCTGTCAACCTGTCCATCACATAGTGCTCTCCCAAAACTTTGTACCTGGGGCAGATTTCCCTCTCACCCCACTCTAGCTATGCTACTGAAGCCAGCTTGCTTACTTGTACAACCTTGTCTATATTTATGTACCACATAACTGTGGTATTATCTGTAATCACTTGAAGAGGTCCCAGTAACCATAAGTGATGAAGAAATTTCAAGACCTGGATTACAACCAACATGTTTTTTATATTGATGTATTTTGCATTGTTTGAAAAACTCCACCGTACTTGCACTTTTACTTCCATGGAAACCTCTCCCCAAGCAAAATCTGAGGAGTCTGTGTTGAGAAATTGGATTGGGGTCTAAGGAGAGAAAGGATGGGTTCAGCGGAATTTGTTGTTTTCACCAAACCAGATACATTTTAAAAAGTAAAAAAATGAAATTTAATGCTGCACAGGATGTATATGTTTGATCCATATGTTTTTTTTTAGAAATTACTGCATCTTTCTCGTGTGTAATATGGCTAGAGGAATCATGAGACTCATACACACCATGAACCCCAGGATGCTGAGAAATTCTCTTGCAGAAATCTGAGTCTGAGTGGAGAAGCTAAGAAAAGATTTCAGGAAAAAACAAACCTTATCCTGTGTCAAAACGACCTTTTGAAGAGTAGCATCTATAAGGCAATTAGAAATATAATCTTGTGAGACGAAGTCAAGGAAGATTTTGCCACATTTATGTGGAAGCCCAGACTGGTTAGAAGATACATAACCCATATTAATGACTCTTGAGCTCTGGTACCAGAAACATTCTGGAATAGAAGCCTTTGCCTTTTTGAGTTAACGGTACTGGTTCTATGAATCTTTTGTGTGTGAAAGAACTGAAATACCTGAGGAAAAAGTACTGTTTTGTTTGGATGATGGGAAGGAATAACCCTGAAAGGATGTTTTGTATCCAGTGCCATATATAACCCTCCTGCACCACTTTTAACACTCAAGACTCTCAGACAATCTTTTGTCAAAGGGAAATGTTGAGGACCTGTTTGTGGGACAGATGTGTAGAAACAATAGCTGGAGGGGAGGGAAGGGGAGAAAGAATGCTGGCATAGTTATCCTGTACTACTGGTCTGTCCCTTTTTCTGAAAGGGTGCTGTTTCTTCTTGTTATTTCTCTCTAGCCATCTCTTTATAGCTCCTTGTTTATCAGAATATGACAGGAACTGGTTCTGCTTATTTGACTTTTTTTGTGAAAGACAGAGTTTTGTAAGATTTGTATGGGGGAGGGGGGCATTAAAAATCTTGGAAGCTCCCTGAATTAATTTCCTCCTTTCATCATATTGTTTGAGAACCTTGGTAGAAAATGAACTAAATAATACCTCCTTTTCTAGGTCAGAATCTAAGATTTCAGACTTTACCTCATCAGCAAACTTTTGTTTAGGCACCAAAGCAAATCTTAATACTGCAGAAGTAAGGAATGTTTCAATATTGATAAAAAATACCAGGTTCCTTAAAGTGGAAATAGGTTCATTGGTGTTTACTAGGCTAATGATCATAAGGACCTTCTTAAGCCTAGCCATGCATCCCATATATCTGACAAGTTCTGATACCCTTGATAAGTGTAGGCAGGGGGTTGGGAGATGAAACATTTACAAGCAAATACTGCTTTTAGTCAGAAATTAAAAATAAATAATATTTTCTTAAAAGGTCAACAATTTCTATTAGGAGGGGCTCCCCAACTGGGACATGTCTGCCAGAAACAAAGCTCTTAGCCAACTGCAGCTCCTGTAAAGCTCAAGAGATGTTTCTCCTCATGGTAGTATGAAAGTACTGAATAGATCTTGGCTCTGACTGCTGATTTCCCTCCATGCAGCTAGCCAGTCAGAAGTAAGAAGAAGGTGTGTGAGGGGCAGAGATTTTTTGAAGCTGGCATTTGTTGTTTTCTATAAAGGGAAATAATCCTATATCACCTAAAGGGTGCTGTAGAAATAGGAATAATGAACATGGTATAGTCACTGCCCATGGATCCATGGCTAGGTGAAAAAGGGAGACATATGCTGCCTGGATTAAAAAAAAGAGTTAACAACATCATCTTTGAATTGTCCTTCTGAATCTTCAAAAGGACCTTTGGGATGAGTGGAAAAGGAGGGAAGGATTACAAGAATTTCTCTTTCCAAGGAAAGAAGACTTTTGTTTTCCAAGATTCCTTCCTTCCAAATAGCTCTGGCGCAAAACAGTCTGAGCTGCATGTATAGAGTGGTGATAAAAAATCTGTCTGGGGAGATCCCTATTGATGAACAGTCTGAAAGAAGACCTCTTGGTTAGGCATTCATTTATGAGGGTCTACCTTGAATCTGCTCAAGTAATTTGTCATTGAGCTTTATACTGAAGGGATAAATACAGCCTGGAGAAAGAGTTTGGGATGAATTGTCAGACCCCAGGCCATCACAGCAAGCCTGCAAATGGGTAAGACTTTGCTCCCTCCTGTTTTCTGACATTCCAGATGACAGTGACATTGTCTGCTAGAATTTGAAGTGGTCCTGGATTCCAAAGTTGATAAAGAGTCTGAAGGGTGAAGATCAGAGCTTTCATCTTGTTGATATTTACGTGTTTCTTCCAGTCTTGTTTTGATCAGACACCCAGAACTCCAATGCCTTTTGATCAGGCCCTCTGTGCAAAATATGAAGCATCTGTTGATACATTTTGTTGGAAGATGAGACAAGTAAAGGTATCCCTGGATTGATTTTCACTTGACCGACTCACCAAAAACAGTTCTTTCTTCACAAAGTGCAAGAGAGGGACTATAAACATACATGAAGATACTGCTGAGTCTATATTGATTAAGCTACCACTGAATCATAGTCATATGAAACCTGCCATTTAGGATAACCTGAATCATGGTGAGTGTCACGAATATTGGAAGACACTTTAGCCATGTTATTAAAAATAGAAAGCATGTTGCTAATCATGTGAATCAGATAGTTGACGGCACAGAAGGACAAAGTGGCAGATACATAAACTTTTTAAAACATCAGTCCATGGCCCTGCTAATTTTGTCACAGGGTAAGGCATTAGTGGAAGGAGGCAATATGGAGATCTTAGCTTATTCCACAGAAGCAAATGCAGGGTCTGAAGTCGGGTCTTCATGTAAGTAGTTATGAATATCAGGTAGCTTAAAAAATCTGCCTTTGTTTTCTCAGAAACAGGTGGCTGAGATTCAGGAAGCAGGGAAGCAGGCAAAATGTATCCCCAGAGTGTTTTGGTACTTCCATATGTATAAGGTCAGAATATCTTTCTGGAAATCAGACATCTGCTTACCACTCCAATTAAAGTATTCCATCACTTTGTAAATTGTATTGCCAAAAGTGAGTTCTTCGTGAAGGGAGTCATCAAGCATAGTGCCATCTGCCTCGGAGTCATAACCTGCAGGAGAATGGATTTAGGCAGAATAATCTAAAATCTTTGACCCTGGCACTGAGAAAGGTCTTCAGCGGTGGACTCTCTTTTCCATTTATGAGAAGTAAAGACAGAAAAAGAAGAAGTAAGTGGGGGGGTTGCAAAGCCATTAGGACTTTAAGAAAGCTCTTCAGAGAAATTGAACCATTCCTGCTGAAGATCCCTAGGGGATGATGCTGAAGCAGCTGGAAGAGATAGATAGTTGATCTTCTGAATCTTTTTTTCTAGGAGTCTCCAAGGAAATAGAATGAAGAGGAGACAAACAATGAAGTATCTCTATTAGGCTCCTAGGGATGTCTTCTCAGACACGAATTTGAGATATTCTCTCAGTTTCCTCAGAGAGGACCAGCCTTGGCTCACTATTCGCAGCCAAATCCACCATCTGATCGGTTGATTTGGATGTGCTAGAACTCTGCACCATGTCTGTCTACTGAAGTGTTCCACATGGCAAGAACAGGTATAACAGCTGCATTTTCTGAGGACTGATTAAGTGCCTTAATGGAGACATCTGACTGCAACTGAATATAATAAGCAGGCTTCTCAGGTAATTGTATCCCTTATAAGTTTTTTTTTTTTTTAGGTTGATGAGGGCTGTCTAGTATCAAAAACTCTGAAGCCATCTTGCATGAGTGCAATGTCTGATGCTATTTTTCAATGTAAAGTTTCAGAGAACTGACATGACTATGATTGCTGAAGCAATACTCTCTGTAATTATGCTCAGGACCTAAGCAAAAAAAAAAAAAAACTCAGAATGTTTATCATTATAAGGGTTTTATTGACTGAGTCACATTTCCCCTTCTTAGCTAACATGAAAAGTACAATTTATTTCAGTAGAATAAAAGGAAAAGAGGAAGAGTCTCCAAAAGAGTACTTTGCTTCCAACAAATGATTGCAGCTGCAATAGATCATATGGCTGAGAGACCATGAAAGAGACAAACTCTTCATTCACATATGGGTGCAAGATAGTTCTTAGCATTTTTGTGCACAAAAGAGAGAGAATCTCTAATCTGGCACACTATAGAAAAGTACTGTCAGTTCCCTTGATCTGCATTCCTCAAATGTATATTAAAAAAAGGTTTCTGTTTTAAACTAAAAACAAACAGCTCGCTAAAAACATAAATGGACATTGTAGCGAGCAGTTTGCGACAATTACAATACTGCTTACAAAGCACTTCCAACGCTGACAGCAATTACAGTATTGGCATTCGTTTCTGAATGTCAGTAATGTATTAAAGCCCCACTGGCAGCTGGCAATTATGTCTCCTACCTCCTTACACACAGGGTGGCTACTCTCTTTATCCCACCTTAGCTATGTTTCTGTATCAAAATATGGCACCGATCATTATCAATGAGAATTTGTATTGTTGTCAGTTTCCTAATAATAAATTTTATACTTACTGGAACGCCATTACTGCCTGGAAATCCTGGAACTCCCATTGGACCCTATAATTAAAAAAAAAAAAAAACAGTAGTAAGCACTATGAACAAACATTTCCTTTATTATCATACAAAATAATTACTTCTTTATTTTTGTATTTCATTACTTTCAAACAAAACATGCCAGAAGAAACTCATTTTTATGGAAAACTTCTCTTTTAAGAAGCTGTGCAGTCAACATTAAGATGTTGTTTTATAAGTACAAGATCTTGTTGGTTCTTGGAATGATATCCAGATTCCCACACTGATGCTGTAATTAACAGAAATAAAAGAAACACTCAGATCCCTTAAAAAGCAATAAAGCACTGCAGTTACATCTGGAAGTAAAGCCGGCATTTATATAGTACTTACTGAATAATTAGGCAAATAAAGCATTACAAGTCAAAATGCAAGTAAACTGCTGAACTAGCTTGTCTTCTAATAGAATTTACTTTATTTATTTATTTATTTATTTTACATTTGTTGATTGGGATAGTCTGACTGGATCAAAGTTCATTTACAGCGGAGGCCCTGGAAGATAAGCTCCAACATATACAAGAACAATAGAAAATGAAATAAAAAAAAATAATATAAAATATAAAATAGTAAAAAGATAAAAATGCAGATAAAAATACATTAAGACTAAAAATAATACAATTTTATAAGTAGGATATTTCATAAGGTACATAGGTTCACATTGAATAGACAAGTATACAGGATAGAAATTACCCTGGTTGTAGTCAGGAGAAGTTAACAATATCAAATAGATATGTAAATTACATACATGTTGTTGGTTTAGCCAGGCTTGTCACAGTGGCATAGTCAGTTTGATGCCAGATGTTGTTTAATTGTGGCTTTAAATTGGCATATGGAGGAGAGCATGGTCATAGCAGCTGAAAGCATGTTCCAGGTTCTACTTACAGAATTGTTAATTTTAGTTGTCTGTATTTTGTAGCTTATTAGATGAGCGGAGCAGTCTCGTGTTATTATGGGGGAGGACAGAGTTTATAAGGGCTGGAGTATTGTCCGGTTATAGAGGATTTTGTTAGCCATTATCAGCAGGTTGTACTTGACAAGATTAGGAAATTCCAGCCATCCAAGCTGTTTGAGGTTGATGCAGTGGTGGGTTCTGAATGGCAGGCCTGTAGCAAACCTGGCAATGTGATTATAACAGGTTGTTAGTCTATTAAGTTCCGATTTACTTATATTGGCTAGAAGGGGGAAGGCATACAGGAGTGTCGAAAGTAGGTACGAGCGAGCAATGGCTATTTTAGCTGGGGGGGTGAGGAAGGCTTTGATTCTATAGAGTGACCCAAGTTTTTTATTGATGGTCTTGATTGTCTGATTTACATGGAGGTCATATTTTAAGTTATTGTCTGTAGTGACACCCAGTAATTTTGTATTGGGGTCAGGGGAAATGACTATCCCATCTTTGAATTTATGGTGAAGGAGAAGGGTACAGACCTTTGGGTTGGTGGGAATACGAGCATTTTAGTTTTTTTGGGATTAAGTAGCAGGCGACGCTTGGAGAGCCAGTTTTCTATGCCAGTGAATGTAGACTGGGTATCTTTCTTTAGATCGGTGGGAGATACAGCTGAGCAGATCAGAGTGGAGTTGTCAGTGTATTGGAAACAGCTGATGTTTGGTATGATAGTAGGCAGGTCATTGATAAAGATGGAAAACAATAGTGGTCTTAATATGGAGCCTTGTGATACTCCAATAGTGTTTGGTAATAGATTAGAGAGCTTATTCTGCCAGAGGACAACCTGTTGTCTGTTATTAAGATAGGATGTAAACCAAAGAAGGGCTTTCGGATCTAGGCAGAGAGTTTGCAGGGTCCTAATCATAAGTTGATGATCAACCATATCAAATGCCTTGGAAAGATCCAAGAAGAGGGCAGACAAAGTGCGATTATTGTTGCAGTTATTGTTAATGGTGTTAGTGAAGGACAATAGGGCTGTGGTAGTACTATGATGTGGGCGAAAGCCATGTTGGGTATCAGCCATAAGGTGATTCTGGATTAGGTGTTACATGAATTGTTTATGTACACATTTCTCCATATTCCTAGCAAGTGGAGAGAGTATGGCTATGGGCCTATAATTAGAGTATTCAGTACAGGAACCTCCTTTATGTAATGGAATAACATAAGATGTTTTCCAGATGTTAGGAATTTTGACTTCAGATATGGTGCGGTTGATTAGAATAGAGATTGGATAGGCAATGGCATCTGCTGACATTTGCAGATATTCAGCTGGGAGTTGGTCAGCAGAGAGTGTGGTGGGTTTTAGTTTTTTGATCAGTCTGCAAATAAAGGAAGTTGACACAGGCTTAAAGCTGAATAAGTTATGGCATTAGAGTTAGTGGTATTGTAGTCAGGGGAACTTGGAGGTAGTTGGGTGGCAAGAGCTTGAACAGTCTCAGTAAAAAATGGTTAAAACTATTTGCAACCTCTTCTGGGGGTTTATTAGTGGTGGCAGCAGGGCTAGGTGTCAATGTTTTACCAGGATACAGTAACTTATTGATCCCAGCCCAGAACTTTTGAGGATTATTCTGATTAGTCATCTGTAACCTACAATAGTAGTGTTTTTTATCTTGTAAGACAAGTCTTTTTTGTTTACTTAGGAATGCTTATAGGCAATTCACTAAACACCTGAAAGGAATCTACTTTTGAAATAAACCATTTGTCTCTCATTAGAGCTATTTTAATAAAAGAAAGACCATATCACTAGAATATTTACTGTGAAACATTTCTCTGTCTTTCTGACTGAAGGAGGAGAACGCTCTGATCTCAGGACAATACTCTCTGCCCTCTTTTCAATCATTCTATATGCATCCATCTAGATTGTCTTCTGTAGATAAATGTGAGTTTCACTTCATCTCCTTACTATTTCTGTAGATCTCTATACAAAGAACTGACTACCTGTACTGCAAGTTCATGAAATTCCATGAAGACTTTCTTTATTACACTCCCACTGTGTCCTCATTTCTAGTGAATTAACTAAACTAGAAAATCTGCTATCATGGTGCCAGTACCCAAGCCTAGCAAAGGATATGGTACATTAAATTGTACTCCTCTGCAATGACATCCTAATTCTGAAAATTAGCACATATAGAAAAAGAAAAATGCAGTCTTCCACTGCTTACATACAGGGGCTTCATCTCTGAACTTCTTTACCTAATATATTCTACTCCAAGCTTGCATAACTTTATACTGAGTTAAAACATTTTTGAAGAAATTATACATTTCTGATGAAATATGACACTTCTGTAGGGGTCTTAAACATCCAGATACCTGGATAAAAGCATCCACATACCCTGATAATATCACATACCTTGATAATATCAGTAGCTACATAGCTACTGTACATTTATCTTCCCTAATTAAAATACTTAAAATCTAATACCCAACCAGTTTAAGGAGCCCTTTTCTCAATACAATCTACTCTATCATCAGCAGTATAGACCCAGGAAAGGGCATAACAAATGTACAGCTTTTATGAGTCATAACTTCAGTCATAACACCACCTGATGAAATTATCGCCTCTGGGAAAACTTGAGGTTTCTCTGCTCACCTAAAGTGAACCTCAGGGCTCCATCTACTGCTTACTTCTCTTTTACCTTATCGTTATTAACTTCACTACCAGCAATCCATATCTGCATAAAGTAATTTATGCACATAGTGCTGTTTTGAGATGATTCAGATAAATCTTGCATCAGCCCACTGCATTACCTCCCTCAAATGTCTATAGGAACACACACACCAGGGGGGACTCTATAAGGTTATAAAACAGCCAATCTTCTATATACATGATGGAACTAATTCTGGTAATTGACCCCAACCCTAAGAGAAATGAAGTCAGCATAGGGCTGTCACCTCTAGGAGAAAATTACAGGGGGCCAGAGAAGAAAATGAAAGGACTTCTGGTCAAATTTTCACAGTCTGTTCAAATACTAACTTGAGTCTTCAATAAAAATATTTCACAGGCCAAGTGGAAATAAACCCAGGCAACAATTGTAAGTAAGTAAGTAAATAATTAAACACAGCCACCCAGTAGTGTAAACCTTGGCTCTAAATAATTGTCACTGTTGAAGTGACACCACAACCCCATATTCAAAAAATGGGAAAAAGGGGTTGTGGATGGATATTTATTTGTTTACTGTTTAATAACCAGTACAATAGACTGATCTGCAGTGACAGATTTCAGTGATTGCCCATGGTAGACAGTAACATACAGGTAGAGAATAAATTACTGTAGTTAAGTGAAGTCAAGCATGACTTAGAGCTTACAAAGCAAAACTTAGAGAAACAATACTAAAATTGAACAGTCAAGCAAAGAAAAATGTTATATGGCAGATAAGCAAATTCAGTGCCGAGCGTAATTTACATAATAAGACTTAGAGAAGGAACAATAAAAATAAAGTGAACGGTTTATTTATAAATATTACTTTGAAGTAAAAGGAACATTAGTTGAGAACAACATATGATATAGATATCTCAGTGTGTAGACAAATGAAGCATTGCTTTTTACCCAGCTAACCCGTGTGTGATTAGCAGAGTGAGTGCAGGAAGGAATAGGATAGATATAATGCAAGTGAGAATGGCTGCCAGTCTGCCATCTTGGGGGGGGGGGGGTTGCTCTGGCTTGAAACTTGGCAGACACCTGCCAGAAGCACTGGAGGGTTCCTATTAATTGATCGAAGACACGTTCTTTTGAATGTGTCTTGATCGAACTTGAAAGCATGAAAAGGCAAAATAGCGAAACGGCATATAAGCAAATTCTTTCCCTGGGAAAGAAATCGCTTGGCTGCTTCTGTTACTTTGCCGTTTTCATCACTGTAGTGAGATCTCAGAGTTGGTATATTTAAGTAGGGGGGTGTGAGGGGGGCAAAGCCCCCCACTTTATGTAATATATATATATATATATATATATATATATATTTTTGGTGGAACACCGATTTTTTTTTCCCAAGGGAAAAAAAATCGCTGTTCTAAGCATTCAAGATTGTAAGCTTTCACTTACATGGGTTCAATAAATCATCATTCGTTTTTTTTAAGCGTTTGATGATTTAACATAGACCTGCACTGGATGGGGATGGGGAAAGGTGGGGTAAAAAAAAACAGCAGCATCTAATCTAATCTAATCTAATCTAATCTAATCTAATCTAATCTAATCTAATCTAACACAACAGAAACTGCTACACAGTGATCACCAAGATGGCATGGGATAGAGGATTAATAATATAAATGAGTGTGCTGAGGAAAGACATGAAATGTGACATGCAGTGAACTTTTGTAGGAAAGAATTAATTAAAGTGAACTGGGTGGAAAATGAGATGAAGAAGTACACAGCAGAAATATTAAATAAAAACTGGTTAATGAAATAAATTCAAAAGTAAATTTATGAGTAGGATTCCCTCATTTGAAGGGATACTTTAGAGCTATATAATTAAAGGTCTTATACATAACATAAGCAGAAAGCTACAGTTCAAAGCATAAAAGGATGATGATGAAGTGTGTGGGGAGGTAATTCAAGAGATAAGGAAAGAATGAGATTTTGGATGCAGATCCTTATGGAGAACAACAACATTCATACAGAATATTATATAAATAAAGTAGCAGAAAGTATACTAAGAACTAAGCCAACATGAGAATAGACACAGGACATTCTGCCGATATGGATGACTGCAATTAGGGATACAGTGAATAGGCAAGATGTGGCTGGAATTTACTGGAAGAACCTGGCAAAGGAACCAACATATTGAGAAGAAATAGTTATGGAGGCAAAGGTAATAGAAGGGGAAGAGACCCATAAGACATTTGGACTGCAGGCTTGTGATTGTCCTCACTATCAAGGGTTGATATCAGAGCATAGGCAAACAGAAAGGAATAGGGAAATCCTAAATTAAAGATCTGCACTTTCTGAGTTTTTAGCTGAATCTAGAATAGAAGCTGATGTTAAAAAATGGGATAATTAGTATGGCATATAAAATATTGCACGATAATTATAGGAATCAATCAGAATAGATCAAAAAAGATTGTGATGAGAGATTAGATATAAAAATTCACAAAGAAACAATGGGAGGACATACGTATGTCTCCCAAATATGTAGCAAAATCTAGAAGATTTAGGATTTTTGACTGGAAGTGTCTGCATAGATACTTTTATACTCAAAGCAGAGTCCAAAGAATTTTTTCTTAAGGTAGATAGCAAATATTTTGAGATTTAATGCGGAAGAAAGAGGTACCTGGGAGCATATGTTCTTGGAGTGCAATGAGTTGTCAGACTTTAAAAATTCTCTACAGAGTCTTCTGTCAAGAATACTGGATGAGCACATGAGTGCAACTAAAGAAATGTTTTTTCTGAGCTGGGAACAAGATCTGACTTGTTCAGATATGGTAAGGCCTTGTTAAGTTTAATTCTGGTGGCTGCCAAAAGGGCAATTACTAGCAAATGTAAAATAAAATCCAAGCCAACTATACCTGAAGTCCTGAATATTTTAACAGAGATAAAAGAACAGGAAGTAGGATCCTTAAAAAAGGGTAGAACTAAGCTGCATAGAAAACAATAGAAATTATGGAAACAATACATGCATGCAACTGTTTTGGAGGAGGAACAAGGTTTAAGAGACGGCAGGAATTGAATAATTTATGTACTGTTGCTTTGATTATAGGTTCATAGGTGTGTACTAGGCTAATGAGCCTGGAGCCTTTACAAGCCTAGCCCATAGAAGTGCCCTGGCATCGTGCCAACCGACGTTAGTTCCCAGTGCCTCTACCAAGCAGAGCCACTGGAGTGATCCCCAGGGTGAACTTTCTATTTCCCATCCACTCATCAAGATTTCTCTTGAAGAGGGCCAGTGAGGTGCTCTGCTTGTCATGTATGGAAAGTATGTTCCAGAGCATGGGCAGTCACTGGGTTATGAACCTGTCCATCCAGCATGTTCTGTTGATTGTAGAAAAAAGGTTGAGGTCTCTGGAGAGTGCGGTGCGGAGGGATTGGGATTTCTTTAGATGTAGCATTTCTAACAGAGCTGGGTCATACATGGCTTTGTAAGTCAAGCAGAGATCGTCTCTTAGTAGATGACATGAGACGGAGAACAGCTGGAGTTTTTTGAGTCTGTCTGTGTAGGACATGTGTTTAAGGCCTAGGATCCTCTTTGTGAGGTACTTTTGTGGCCTTTCCAGCTGTTGCATGTGTCTAGTGAGGTACATGCCAAATGGGGTATTATACTCCATGACTGGCCTAATGAAGGAAGAGTAGAGAGAGATGATGACCTCTTTCTTCCTGGGTGCAAAACCCTTGGTAATGAGATGTGCCACATAGAAGGACTTTCTGACCACAGTGGCAATGTGGTAGTCGAGGGAGAGGTTGCTATCAACCTGTGTCCCCAGATCTCTTATAACGCCCTCAGTGTTCAGTGGGCTCCCATCGATGTGGTAATTAGTGGGAACTGAGTTTTTTCCAAAGGGGATGACAATGCATTTTTTGTCATTAAGCTTAAGGCCATGGTTTCAACACCAGTGAGGCCTTTCTGTAGAATGTATACATCACTCGGGGAGTTAATAATGGCTCCCAGCTTGCAGTCGTCTGTGAATTATGTCAGCCAGACTCCCTCAAACCTTGCACACAATGGTAGCCCAGTGCATAGGCTCAAAGGCAACTACTAGGCATGTGGTCGACAGACCATTGAAGAGTCTAGCCCAGTTATATAGGCAAGAGGTACTTTAATATATATAAACAGTTAGCACTTTCGTAAAAACTTCTTCAGACCATGACAATATTACAGAAATCAATCAATGAATATAAATTAAAAATATAGACAGCCAATAGTCAAACAGCTCTGATACACATGACTTTAAATAATTAATTTCTTCTACTTTTCAATCTAGGTTTTAAAAAAAACCTTGTCATTAAGTCCACATACTTTATCTGCCTGTAAATGTAACATCCAAAATAATTCAAGGCTCTCAGTCTGATTAACCACATCTCCAAGTCTGCCATTTTCACTTATAACTTCTACAGCCTTAAAACTAAAATTGTGTGTAATATCTGTTTCTTTAACATGTCTAGCTAAAGAATTATTACTATTCAATTTTTTTATGTCCCTCTAATGTTCTCTCATTCTTTCAAAGAGCATTCTATTAGTCTTACCTATATAAAATTTACAACATACTTGACACTGTGCGAAATACATTGGGTTCTTAGTCCTACAGGTGTCATATACCTTAAATTCGTATGTAACCCCAGTACTTGGGTGTACAAAACCACTATGGGAATCAATCAGATGACAGAAATTACAAAACCCACATGAAAAAGTGCCCTGAATACTCAAGACACTTTCAGTCATGTGATTTTTATAACATAATAGTCTCTTAACAGTTTTTAAAACCTAGATTGAAAAGTAGAAGGAATTAATTATTTTAAGTCATGTGTATCAGACCTGTTTGACTATTGGCTTTCTATATTTTAAATTTATATTTATTGACTGATTTCTGTAATATTGTCATGGTCTGAAGAAGTTTTTACGTAAGCGCTTACATTTTTATATATCAAAGCAGCTTTTGCCTACATAACACAGTTTATTCTTTAGTTTATGTTTTATATGTTTTTAGTTTTCGTTTGGTGGTTTTGCACTTTATAAAAAATACTCAGATCCACAAATAAACCATTAAAATCACCACAGAAAATGTTTGTCCTCTATTAGGAAACTCTTACACCGTGGGACTCCTACTGCCCCCCAACCCCCTGCCCAGATTGCTCTCCTATAAACACTGCTAATAAATTTAATTCCCATTTTATAGACTCTGTTGCTACCTTAACACACAATCCCATGCAAACGTACATCAGTCCTGATTAGGTTCCCGTGCCCAGTAAACCTATTTTCTCCTTAAAAACTGTTTCTACTCACATACAAAACACCTGTTCAATAAGCTCAAGCCATGATAACCCTTGGTTGACAACCTACCTCTACAATATGTAAAATCTTGCAGCTGCTTTCATTGCTTATCTAGTCTCCATCTTGATCAACAGCTCCATTAAAGAATCACATATCCCATCTCTCTGGGAAAAAAACAATTCTACATCATACCTGTTCACAAATGTGGTAACTCCTCTGAAATAACAAATGTTAGGTCTGTCACTATTTTATCGCCCCAATAAAATTCTAGAAAAAGTGCATACACCAGCAAATCTTACAATCCTTACTTAAAGAAAACCTACTAACCTCTAATCAACACAGTTTTCTACCATGCAAGAGCACAACCACTGACCTGGCTGCCTTCTTAGATAACATCATCAAAGCTAGAGACAATAATAAAGTATATCTTCCTTGTTTTTAGATCTCTCCAAAGCCTTTGAGACAGTCTGTCACTCCAAATTACTCTTTAGAATGTCTGCACTTGGTCTGTCTAATACAACACTCAGCTGGTTCACTAGCTCAGCAACAACCTATAAAATGGCTTTCTATATATTACTCTTTTCTTCTCATTAACACCAGTGTACTCCAAGCCTCTATCCTTAGAACACTTCATTGTAACATCATTAATAACAACCTGCATATATCGTCCCAACAGGCTTCCCTCATCCAGAAAGCCAATGACTCCACCCTCATCTACTCATCAAACACTTTTCCCCATTTACACTCCATTACACAAAAGGCCTTCAACTTAATTGAACAATGGATCTGTGAAAACCAACTCTTCCTAAATCTCAATAAAACCGAGCTACCATTTCTCCCCAAATCTCGAACACCTCTCAAAACAGCTTAAAAATAAGTTCTCTCAGTCACCCAGACTTATCTCATACCAAGTATTTAAAAAAACACATCAAAATGTCGGTATGCTTTACAGATCAAAAAGATTCCTCACCAACTTCTCCAGAGTCACACTGGCAAACACATACCTTCTACCTTCTCTACTGTGTGCCTCATGAATTCTTAAAATTATTCAAATTTCCCTAATCAAAAAACTAAAACTATGTTAACAAGGTAGCCAGATTTGCAGCCAATCTGTTATTTAAAAGTCGTCATTGCTCTGCTCTGAAAACATTAAACTGGCTTGCGTTGCGCAATTACCTCAAGTACCCTCAACTTCTATTTGCTCACAAAATGATAATCATTTCCATTGTCCATCCATCAGTAACATTCTCAAACAGTATTTTCCTAACTATCCACTTCACTGATCTGAGAAACACCTTCTTGAAATGTATAAACCTAAAAAAAAAAAAACCAGGAGATAATTTATACTCCTGCACAGAAGCCAAAACCTGGAACAATATTCCTATGGACATTAGATCAACACCTACAAGTCCCATTTTTAAGCATAACCTAAAAGAATACCTTCTCATCTCCAGGCTCTGTACTTACCTTTCTCCAGATTGACCTGATCCTGTTATTTTCCCCTTCCTATATTCTTTCTCTTACACTCTCTGTCTTCCCTTTCTATTACATACTCCTTCCTCCTTGCAATCTACTACACACCCACTATCTCTCTTACTGTTTTTAGCACCTACCATTATTTCTCTCTTATTTCCTTTATATCATCTTTAAATCCTCTTTTACCCTCTTTTCTCCACCTTCCTTTGACCTTTCTTAGCGTATAATATTCTTATTGTCAAGTTTCTGTCTCTGCACCTCCTGTACCTTATAATGTCTTCTTTCTCCATAGTAGTCAAATATACTTAGAAAAAAATATACATATATAAATATATATGTTTGCATGTGTGTATGTTTTTTGCCTGTCTCTGGCATAGGTCTCAACCTGCTCAGAGGCCAATATGGAACACAGACTATTGCAATGTGTGACAAACAGTCAAAATGTGGAACACCCTATTTTCGCACTGCGCGAAAAGCATACCTTCACCATGGCCACGGCCTTTCAACTAAAATATACACGTGTCCACACACGCATGCACGCATACACACACACACACACACACACACACACACATATTCACTCTTAAATTCATACCTCTCAACTGCTCAGAATTCTGCAGAATGGCCAGATTTTTGCCTCATGTTTTTGGTCTGTTCCTCATAAAATATGTAGTTTTCTGGCAAAATCACAGACACCTTTTTGATCCTATGATGCTATGAGCAAAAGTCATGAGTAAGTTAAGTTCAGTCTTATTTTTTTGTGTCCATGGATTAATGTTCAAAGTGACAAAAATGCTGCTCACAACAAACCAAGAAGACAAATGTTTGTGAGTATACATAAATCTTATTTGTGGATAGTGCCTGGCTTCCTTAACCTCTCCAAGAAAGTCACCTTCCATGTATTCTTCTGGTGTTAGACAGGGCTGAAAGTGAAGGCACAGATGGCCACAGTCATATAGTTCAAGGGTACCTTCCATACATACATTGGTAGATTTAGAACTGCAAGCTTTGCAACCAAATGCAAAGAAAATTAATAAGAAATACACAGATAACAACAGTATGCGACCCTGGAGATATGTGACCCAACTTAGTGAATATATATATATATATATATATATATATATATATATATATATATATATATATATATATATATATATATATATATATATATATATATATATATATATATATAAATATATATATATATATATATAGATATATATAAATATATATATATATATACACACACACACACACACACACACACACACACACACACACGTAGAGTGAGGAAATTACTCTGAACAGGCAAGACCAATTGCTGCCTTGATGGAACAAGGGAACACTGCCTCCAAGTTAACCTGACAGCTAGTCAGTTATAACCCAGGGTCAGGCAGTAGAAGCTACAGTAGTTGTAGTTACATAAACCTGTGTAGCACAGCTATAATAATTACATTAGTAAGTCTGTAAAATACACCCAAGCATGTCTGTTCTGTCTAGCTAATGGATATTTAGGGTGTTCTGACAAATTTAGTGATGATTATAGGATGTACACAAGCTCAGATGAGAGTCTAAAACTAAAATAGATCTTAAACAAGCAGCTATAGGGTACCCGTGAATTCTCTGGTGATGTAAACACAATAAAATAAATAACAGCTGAGTATATCAGGTATTTGGCTGTCAAGGTCAACTTGTTTAGGTAAACCAAGAGAAAAAAATTGACGCACTGAAATGAAAGATAGAAACGTGCATAAACAGTAAGTTTACTGCAGTTCACACTACAGTAAACATCTGGGAAACTTACTTCTTAGTCTGCTTTATCTTGCCTTTACTCAATATATGTAGTGTAAATGCAGCTGATTAAAAAAAAATATCCATATGTCTGCATCACAATATCGCTTTTACTGCTATAAGATTTGTAAGTTCTTTACGTCAGTAAAGCATCACACTTTTGTTGATCCATTTCGGAAACAACTTTGTGTTGCTAATTTATAATTATTTACTTATTTGTTTAACATTATCCCCAGCATACCTCTCAATTTGCAGACAAATTAATAGATAGGCTTGAGATTGGCCGTGTTTTGTGCCTCCCAATTAGCGCAGGAACAGATGCTTTTGATTGGCTTGTATACCGTAATGCTGACTGGCTGCTTTAATTGCAGTATACAAGCCAATCAAAATTCATAAAGCGGAGCTGCCACTGTTCAATGCGAAACAGCAAAGCAGTGGGTTAAATCAATCACAAATGCGGAGCATTCCGCACAACCCGGAGCACTTGGATGCTAAGGTCTCTGGTGTAATCATGTTTTTTTTCTTCTACTGATTTCACTGTTATAACTTATTTGTTAATTTACTTACTACTTGTATGTTTCCAAGATCATATATACACAATGTGTATTTTATATATATATATATATATATATATATATATATATATATATATATATATATATATATGTATATATGTAGCTATTATCCCCAGGCCTCATCTGAAAATTGAAAGTATGGCCAGTTAAACTTTCCCTTTAATTAAATATTAAAGTAAATAAATAAAATAAATACATAAACTTTTATTGTAAAGAAAATTAAAACCACACTGGTTCATGTGCTAGACTGACATCATACAAAACAAATGCAGCTTGCAAAGTCAGGCTTTAACAAAAATATTTACTGTGTAAAAATACACAACGCTTTCTAAGACCTTTAGGTACAATTTTTAATTTTAGACATTCTTGGAAATAAGCAATTTCAAGTTGCAACTTTTTAATTTTTACCAAGTAAGTGTCAAACAATTTCAGGTCAGTTACAATAACAGAGGTATTATTACCTTCATCTGGTTCAACTGCTGTTTGTGTAACTTGAGGCACACACGAAAGAGAAAACTTTCAGCTAGCCAAAAATCAAGTGTAAGCTGTGAAGGACTGCTGTTATTCAACTCCACAATCCTGTACCAGCCAATGTAGACGTTACCGGCCTCGATTCTGCAGTAGTAAGCAACGGCTGTTGTAATTGCGATTGTTGTGAGTTCGCATAGCTAGACTTGGAATTATCTGGCTGGGACTGTGCCTGCAACAGCTTGTGTGTTCCAGGATTACGTTGGTAAATACCTGAAATTGCATTATTGGACCGTGCAACTGGTAAAGGTTTTTCCGGATGGACCGGAGTTGTACATACTGGCAGAACCGAAGCTGTAGAAACCGGCGTGGTTTTAAAACTGGAACCAGGTAAACGGGTATCTGCGCTGATGAAAGAATATGGTAATACAAGTTCTTGATGAGCTGAAACTGAAACTTGGCTTGCCTGGATGCCTGGCATTGATTGAATTTGATTTGGATTGTGGAGTTAAATAACAGCAGTCCTTCACAGCTTACACTTGATTTTTGGCTAGCTGAAAAGTTTTCTCTTTCGTGTGTATTATTGTAACTGACCTGAAATTGTTTGACACTTACTTGGTAAAAATTAAAAAGTTGCAACTTGAAATTGCTTATTTCCAAGAATGTCTAAAATTAAAAATTGTAAAGGTCTTAGAAAGCGTTGTGTATTTTTACACAGTAAATATTTTTGTTAAAGCCTGACTTTGCAAGCTGCATTTGTTTCGTTTTACTAGTTTTCGTTTACACACTGTTTTTTTCTGAGTATGTCATGTGAAACAGCTGCAAGTCAAAGTTTGTTTTCTATGGCTGGTGAATTAATTCAAAGGAATGGCCAAAATGTTCGGCTTGATACAGCCGTCAATAACACTGCCTTAGAAAATTCCAATAACGATACGAACATGGATGATACAGCAACCGGCAAAGAAAAAACTGACAATGCCGGTAAAAATGTTGAGACTTTGTTTGACTCCTTTACCACTCAGATGGAATCTATCATGCGAAGACTCGACCAAATAGAAAAAAATAGAAGTTATGTTCTTACCATAACGTTCCATGTTAGTTGTCTTCTTCTCGCCTTCTTTCTTGCTGGATGGGTTCGGAGCCGATCCTCGGCTCCGACTCGGCCACTCTAAAAGCTCGAGAGTTGGTTCCACCGGCTCGAGGCTCCCCTTATATCCCACAATGCTAGGCGGTAATACCTCAGATCTCGTTTGTAAGCTAGGCCCAGCCAAAAGAAATCCAGAAACACTGGAAAAGGGGAAACCCACCTCTATAAAAAGACAGAAGGAAGGTGACCTAAAACCTGATGAAGGAATATATACATAGTACAGTATATACATATATACAAATAGAGGTGGTAGGAAGAAAAGGTCACAATCAAACTCCTCTAGGTCTGTCCAGGCTAGGGGGAAGGAGGGAGGGACGCAAGAAAGAAGGCGAGAAGAAGACAACTAACATGGAACGTTATGGTAAGAACATAACTTCTATATGTTAAGTTGTCCATCTCGCCTTGCTGGATGGGACCGCGTCCCTAGCACCTTGTCCCGGGTGGCCTATCAGAACAGACTCTTGAGTACAGTGGAACCAAAGTTAGCTCTGTGTCTAGAAGCTAGGTCCAACTTATAATGAGAAATGAAAGTGTGAGGAGTAGCCCATGTAGCTGCTGCACAAATCGTATCAATAGGCAGCCTGTCTTGGAAAGCTATAGAAGTAGCCAATGCTCTAGTTGAATGAGCCTTAGGTTTGTTAGGTAACTTTTGATGCCTAATCTCATACACAAAGGAAATCAAGGATGTAAGCCATCTGGAGAGTGATACTTTCGAAACTGGAAGGCCCTTTCTGCCTTCTGCATAGGAAACAAACAATTGGTCAGCTTTTCTGGTCTGTTTGGTCCTATCCAAATAATACCTTAATTGTCGATGAACATCCAGCCAATGTAATTTTTGTTCAGACCTGTTAGAATAGTTAGGAAAAAACACAGGAAGGTCAATGTTTTGATTTAGGTTAGTCGCAGAGGCTACTTTGGGTAAAAAGGATGGGTTGGTCCGTAAGGATACCCTATCCTTATGAAACAAAAGATATGGTGATCGACTGCAGAGTGCATGAAGCTCCGAGACCCTTCTAGCCGAAGTAATGGCTACCAAAAAGAGTGTTTTCCAGGATAGCAATTTCATAGAACAGGAAGCTGCAGGTTCGAAAGGGGGAAGAATCAAGGATGTAAGAACTAAGTTAAGGTCCCAAGAAAGACGAGGATTTCTTATAGGAGGTTTGAGAAGAAAAACTCCCTTCAAGAAGGCTTTGCAAAGCTTGTGAGACATGATGGCAGAATCCGAGATGCCCACATGAAAGTTAGATATAGCTGCCAATTGAACCTTAAGAGTAGAAGGAGACGAACCTGCGTGGAATAGTTCGGCTAAAAAATCAAGGACCTATGTCCCTTCCTTGTGCCCAATAAGAGAAACGTTTCCACTTACTAAGATAAATCTTCCGAGTGGAGGATTTATGGGAAGCTATTAAAATATCTCAAACTGAGTGAGATATTAGAGGAAGCCTTGCTAGGGTTGGAATTGGAGGAACCAAGCAGTGAGGTTCAGAGAGGGAAGGGAGCGATGTAACTGACCCGACTGATGGGTCAAAAGATCTGGAACTAGGTCCAGATGCCAGGGTTGCTCCAACAGAAAATGGTGTAGAAAAGGGAACCAAACCTGTCGAGGCCAGTAAGGGGCAATGAGGATCAAGGAAGCTTTCTGAGCGATGGCTTTCTGTATCACTTGAGAAATTAGTGGGAAGGGAGGAAATGCATACAGAAGTCCCCGGGGCCAAACTTGGACTAGGCGTCTCTGCTGGGATGGCCTGGTAGAGGAAAGAGGTGAAATAATCTCTGCACTTGCTGTTTTGGGGAGTAGCAAAAAGGTTGCAGCAAGGCTGGCCCCACTTCAGAAAAATTTTTTCCAATACTGAATTTTTCAGAGACCACTCGTGAGGCATGAGAATAGCTCTGCTCAATTTGTCCGCAATGACATTGGACTTCCCGGGGATGTGCGTTGCTATCAGAAACCGCTGAGAAGAAATCGCCCATTGCCACAGTCTGAGTGCCTCTCGACATAGGGGGTAGGATCTGGTTCCGCCTTGTTTGTTGATATACCACACTACAGACATGTTGTCCGTCTGTATTGCTATCATTCCCATCGGAAGAGAGTCTTGAAGGGCTTGCAACGCTAAAAGCACTGCTCTCATCTCTAGAACATTTATATGCAAGTGGCGTTCGTAAGGTTGCCATATGCCCTGGACTGTCCTTCCCTGATAATGCCCCCCCCACCCGATCAGGGAGGTATCCGTTGTCAGAGTAGTAACCGGAGGGGGAGGGACAAAGGGTCTTCCTAAGAAGAGCTGGGGGGAAGAAGTCCACCAAAGAAGATGATTCCTGCATGCTTGCGTTATCACAATGGTGTGGGACATCGGAAGTTGTTGGTATGACCATTGTGTGAAGAGCATCCATTGTAAGATTCTCATGTGAAATCTGGCTAATAGAAGTAGAGGGATAGCAGCTGCCATTATCCCCAGTACTTTCAGGACCAGTCTGACTTTGATTCTGTTGCTGTGGAAAAGAAGAGACTAGTTTGTGTATGTCTGCTATCCTTTGGTCTGTGAGTCTCTGACATGCTGACTGTGTCTAGATTTGCGCCTATGAAGGTAATAGCACGACAAGGTGACAAAACAGACTTTTCGCAATTTATTGAGATACCTAGCTTTGAAATATCACGAAAAGTGTAGTCTCTGGCAAGTAGTAGAAGATGCTTGGTGGGAGCTGTAAGGAGCCAGTCGTCTAAGTATGGAAACACCTGGAATCCTTGGCGTCTCAGGTGAGAGGCAACCACTGCCATGCATTTGGTAAACACCCGGGGGGCTGTGGTGAGTCCAAAGGGCAGGGCCCTGAATTGAAAGTGACTGGTTCCCAGCCTGAAGCGGAGGAATCTCCTGGAGCGTCTGTTCATTTTTATGTGATAGTACGCATCCTGGAGGTCTATAGAGCACATCCAGTCTTCCTTCCCCAATAGGGGTAGAATGGATTGCAACGTGACCATCCGAAATCTTGTTTTCTTGACAGACTTGTTCAAGATGCTGAGATCCAAGATGGGCCTCCAGTCCCCTATTTTCTTTGGAACCAAAAAGAATTTGGAGTAGATTCCTGATCCTTGCTGGTCTGCTGGAACTGGCTGAATGGCTCTTTTTGCAAGCAACTTTGATATTTCTAATGCTGCTTGTTCCCTTTGAGCGGGTGGAACATCTGGAAGGGACTTTTTTGATTGATTTGGAATGCGAAAGAACGGAATGGAATAGCCTTCGGAAATGATGGACTGTACCCACTTGTCTTGAGTTAAAGATCGCCAGGCTTCTGGGTACAGTGATAGTCTTCCCCCGACTGCCTCCGAAGATGGACAGTCGGGCAACACCTCAGGGATGCTGAAAGGGCTTATCGGAAAAGGTTTCTCGATTGCCCTGGTTCTGCGGACCCCCTGCCTCTAGGGCGGCGTCTACCATTATTGTTCCCCCCTCTGTCTCTAGAGGGGAACCGACTCTGTGCGTCAGGCAAAGCCCCTTAAGATTGCTTGCGGAAGCACATCTTTCCACTTTTCTGGCCCTTGGGGTAAGGCCTAGAAGAAGTAGAAAAACGGACTCCGACGGCAGAAAGAGTTTTGCCATCAGTCTCTTACCTTGTCAGGGTTTCTTTCACTTGAGGACCAAAAAGGGACGATCCATCAAACAGGGAATTAGTGAAAGACGTCTTAAAGGGGTCCGCAAAATTGCATAGTCGCATCCAGGCATGCCGGCATAAGGCCACACCTGTACCTGCGGCTCTGCTCGCTCCATCAGCCGCATATGAAAGAAGGCGCATGGAGGAGTTAGCTATCGAATTGAGGGTGGCCAGCTGAGCGTTCATCTTGTCCTGAAAACCCGCAGCTGTTGGATCCTTTAACATCTCACTCGCTTCCTTGATCAAGTCTCTTTGAAGACGAGTGAAATGACAGAGGTAGTTCAGCGAACGCATTGAAAAGGTCGCTGACGAAAACATCCGCTTCCCGTACCTGTCCATAGACCTAGATTCTTTGTTAGGGGGATGGACAGGCACTGAAGGATCAGCTAGTTCCTTCTTAGTGGCAGCAGCTACCACCATAGCATCCACAGAAACTCCCTTAGTCAGAAATTGCTTGTCTGCTGGTGCTGTGATAAGCTTTGAAGGTCTCCTGGGGGTGGGGTCCACAGAGTCAGGAGCCGTCCAAGCCTTTGCTACCACCTGCATAAGGGGTCAAGGGGGACACCCAGGAGGTGGAAGGACGAGAGCCGAATGCCTCAAGATACACAGATTCATCCTCCGAAGGGTTAAGGGCTGGCCAATTCCCCCTCTGTTTTAAGATCTCCAGGATGTCTGCAAAGGAGACATCTTCAGAGAGGAGCAGGGGAACCTTCAGAATCCTCTAAATCCGTGTCAGAGGTGACAGACTCAGGTGAGTCTATGTGCTTCCTCTTGCACTTTCTCTTCCTAGGGGGCTCCCCTTCCAATTCAGGAGAGGCCTCGGAAGAGGATGAGATCCCACAGGGGATTCTTGAGGAGCTGGCTCTCTGCGGTCTGGGATGAGGCAGTGAGTAGCCATTACCTGCGCCACCGAGGAGGGAGCCGCGGGCGCAGCCGACTGTGGAGTTGAACCACGTTCCAACACACTCCGCATGACCTCAAAAGCACCCCTGTCAGGCAGAGCCAGAGGTCCCGCTCTGAAAGCTGAAAACCTCCCTCAGCACCGACAGTGATGGCTCCAAGGCCGATGTCGGAGCCGAACTCACCAGCGCCAAAGCACCGTGTGGGAGAGCGGGGTCGGACAAGGGTCCGATGCCACTCACCCCTCGGAGCCGCGAGGAAGTCGGCGCCGAGATTCGTCAAGGAAGAAATCGGAGCCGGCGGCACGAAGACAATTGTATCGGCTCCGGCGCTACCACAGTCTCGGTCACGCCCGGCACCGAACTCAAAGGAGTCGGAGGAGGAACATTTTGAGAAATAGGGTTAAGCATCGACTGATGAGTCGGGCTCTGAAGCATTTGGGCCAGTGCCTCGGACTTAAGAAGTCGACTCACTACCCTCTGAAGGTCATGGTCAGAAAGTCTCCACGACCTAGAGGAGTGAGATCTATGGCTCCGTTCAGACAGCAAGGGAGATGCTGGAGCCGAATGAATGGAGCCAAGAGCCGGTGACCTAGACGTCTTCCTAGTTGTCGGTTCCGATAGCCTTATTGGAGCCGACTCAGAGATTTCCAATACCTCTGCTCCGGCCGGAGCCGAGGGAACCAAAGAAATAAGAGTTCGAGTCTCATCGGCTCCAGCCGGAGCCAATGTTGTAGCAGACTTCGACGTCTTAGGTGTTGACTCAGATGCTGGAGCCGACGACCTAGAAGCCTTAGAGGGTTTACCCGAAGAAACCGTCGGGGGACCCTCAGGTTTTAATAAGCCTCGTAAAATGAGCTTATTTTTTCTTTCCTGCAGGACTCTAGGGCTGAAGCCATGGCATACAGCACAAGAGTCCTGCAGGTGTAAAGGTCCCAGGCAGTACACACAAGAAGTGTGACCGTCTGTCAGAGACATCTTCTGACAGCACGAGTCACACTTCTTGAAGCCTGAGACCTTCGAATCCTTAGACATTTTAAGGAATAAGTGCAATCACACACACAAGCACAAACACACCGATTACACTACTCACAAAAAATAAACTAATAACTTTAAATTAATAAAATTAGTTAGTTTAACAAATCCCTACAAGAACACATACACTCCACTACAAAGAGGGAATGGAAGGGCCCGAAGGCCTAAGGGAAGAACATATAAGTTCTTGTGGTAAAGTGGGTGAAAAACAAGAAGGAAGGGATAAAAATCCACTAAAACTAATGGAATACTGAACAAAAACTAATTTAAAAGGGGTTTAATAAACTTTTAAATTGTTTTCCTAGACTAACCTGAAGCCAGTTGAAGCAACACACCTCGATCGCTGTAGCGGCAAACGAGATCTGAGGTATTACTGCCTAGCATTGTGGGATATAAGGGGAGCCTCGAGCCGGTGGAACCAACTCTCGAGCTTTTAGAGTGGCCGAGTCGGAGCCGAGGATCGGCTCCGAACCCATCCAGCAAGAATGAAGGTGAGATGGACAACTTAACATCCAACGGTTTTTATATAATCAAATTCAATCAACGCCAGGCATCCAGGCAAGCCAAGTTTCAGTTTCAGCTCATCAAGAACTTGCATTACCATATTCTTTCATCAGCGCAGACACCCGTTTACCTGGTTCCGGTTTTAAAACCACGGCGGTTTCTACAGCTTCGGTTCTGCCGGTATGTACAACTCAGGTCCAACCGGAAAAACCTTTACCAGTTGCACGGTCCAACAATGCAATTTCAGGTATTTGCCAAAGTAATCCTGGAACACATCAGCCGTTGCAGGCACAGTCCCAGCCAGATAATTCCAAGTCTAGCTATGCGAACTCACAACAATCGCAATTACAACAGCCATTGCTTACTACTGCAGAATCGAGGCCAGTAACGTCTACATTGGCTGGTACTAACAGGATTGTGGAGTTGAATAACAGCAGTCCTTCACAGCTTACACTTGATTTTTGGCTAGCTGAAAAGTTTTCTCTTTCGTGTGTGCCTCAAGTTACACAAACAGTAGTTGAACCAGATGAAGGTAGTAATACCTCTATTATTGTAACTGACCTGAAATTGTTTGACACTTACTTGGTAAAAATTAAAAAATTGCAACTTGAAATTGCTTATTTCCAAGAATGTCTAAAATTAAAAATTGTACCTAAAGGTCTTAGAAAGCGTTGTGTATTTTTACACAGTAAATATTTTTGTTAAAGCCTGACTTTGCAAGCTGCATTTGTTTTGTTTTACTAGTTTTCATTTACGCACTGTTTTTTTCTGAGACTGTCATCATAGTTTTAAATAATGCTGACAATTAAAACCTTAAATACTAATCATCAAATGACACAGCAAATGAAAAGAACCACATCAGAAAGTATAGAACTGGGTAGTTTTTTCACCACTGTGAAAAGGACAAAACTGTGAACAGAGCTTTTAAAGGCTATCAATGTGGTAAAAATTCAGTTACTGGCTAGTAATTACACTGCTTGGATGTCAGAAAGGAAGATATTTGGAAAAAAGGAAGAGAAAATCAACCACAAAAATGAGAAGAAACAATCTTTGGCTGGGAAGAATCATGCCAGTGCTCAGCAAAAATCAGTTCAAGTTTCAACTTTAGTACAGATGTTTTCCAGTAATTTAAAAGAAAAAAATAAGTCAAATGTACTCTAGGGTTGCCACCTATCCATTTTTTTTCAGGACTATCCGGAAATCAAATTGATTCTCCAGTAGTCCGGAAAACACAGTACAAACTCTGGTATTCTGTTTCAAAAAAGGAAACAGACTGTCAGGATTTGTTAAATTAGCTGATTTACTGTTCTTTTTTTACAGAAAAGCATAGTAAATCGGCTGCAAGCAGGCATCAGGAATGGAAAAAAAGGGTGTTTCCATCAGCTGATTTCATAGTGACATCACAAAACAAGTAGAACATGGGTGGGAGAGGGGCGGGAATGGGCAGGGTTATGGGTGATGAGATAGGTGTGGCCTTATTCCAGTTTTAGCTACAACGAAAGGTGGCAACCCTAATATTGCACTCAGAGGTGTTTGAAATAAGTGGAACACTGACGGAATATATAAAGTCAAATAAAAGCACTGAAAATAGAAGAAGCTTTAACTAGCTATTCAGATAAACTGATACTGCAAAAATCAGATAGTAACCATAAGGAAAGGCTGTCTTGAGTATGAGGCTTCCAAAAAAGAGCTGTTTCCAAAAAATAATAGTTAGAAGACAGAGCATGTGGAGAAAACCTAAGACTTTCTGTTATACCTGGGGAAACTGGAAGGAGCAGACTCCATTAAGTTTATGAAAGTGCAAATAAGCAAATGAGTGGTATTCCACAGCATTGAGAGGGCACATTATGTGTATGTCCAAATCTTGCCAAATGACAGCAGCCAACACCTATATTAAAAAAGATGTGATCATATCAGCAGAAAGAGCTGCTCCTGACAAAACTAAGGCAGATGGGGAAACAAATAAAAAGTGGGATAACAGAGTGTGGAAAAGATTATTTACTGTACACCAAATGCAACATAAGTCTGTTTATCCCAGCAATCAGAGAATGTAAAGAGGCAGGTGTGAGATTCAAGCTGATGTATCCAGCTGTCTTTAGAACATTTTTGCAGGAGGATACAAATGCATTTTTGGTTGCAGAGCAGGATAATGGGGAAGTAAAAAGCTTAGCTAACAAAAAGTGAGTTAGCAAGTGAAAAGAGAATCTGCTTTTCATTCTTCTGAAAATAATATAGTTCATTGAGATTCTGCCAGTGAAACATTTTCCATTATTATAAAAATATATTTTTGAGTGAGAGTGAAAAAGTGCAGGAGCTGACTAGACGAATCAGGAATACCTTGGACATGAACCAGAAACTGGTGTCTGGAGATGGAGTTGATCATGAGTAAGACTAGCAATACTATAAAATTAGCTAATAAATGGGAGATCATAAATCATGAATCCCATTAGATATAAGTTTAGATACATGGAATCTAGTTTTACAAGAAGACATGGCTGAGAAGGACTGCAATTTTTCTAATGTGTTAAACTGGTGGATGAACTATATAACATAAACTCCACTTTATGTCCTTAATGCTTAGAAGGACAATGAAGTAACTAAAGAAGAAACTGTAGGTAAAACAGTTTTGCTCATATTAATATTTGTATAAAAATATTACGCAAATTGCACGTTATGCTGTAAAGCAGTTTTTATACAGTATGCAGTCATTAGTGCTTAAAATGTGAGGTGGGCAAGTATTATCAATGACTGGTGTGTATGTTAAAGACATTAAGAAGGTAAACCAAGACAAAACACAAGTTAACACACAGTCAACAAGGAGACCAAAAAAGCTTCAAGGTTCACTCAAAAAACCCTGGAACTTCAAAATAGAAAAAAAGTATTTATTTTGTAAAATTAAGCACTTTTGTCCTATTAACATGTAGGGACTTCATCAGAACTGATAAAAAACCCATCTTACAAATATTTAAACCCTAACAATAAGAAACCATGTGACTGGAACAGCAAATCAAGATAATCTCACTTAATAATCTGTGTTATGAGAATACTAAACAGCACATATAAAAATAATGTAAAATTACGTTGAAAACGAACACAGTCACAATTTGGCAGCCCATAATTTTAACACTATACTTATTGATAAAACATCATTTAATCCTGGATAAACACTTGCATCAAACCCATTCTACTACAAAAAAAAATAAAAATTCTTATTCTCCTTACATTGTAAGGTATGTTTAAATAGTGCATTGTTCTCATTACAGTTCTTTATGCCCTAATAGTGTTTGTAATGTGTTTTTTTAGATTCTGCTCCATTTTGCCAATATAAAACCCATGGCAAAAATCACATAAAGCAATGTACACAACTGCAAATGTATTCCAATCATATGTATCCTCTGATCTAAACTCGTACTAGGAACACATCACTTTCAAAACCTGTCCTTCATAAGTGTTCTTGCATTGCTGGCAGCAACCACACTTAGTCATCCTTATTTGTTTTTTCCTATGGTGGTTAAACTATCACCTCTTTCAAAAAATTCTTTAAGATTCAGGTGCCTCTTATAAACAAAATGGGGACCATTGCCAAGAATTTTGCTAGCATTAGAGTCATAGTCAATCACTTTCCAGTTGTTAATAATCATCTGTCTGACTTTACTACTACAATTTCCATACTTAATAATCATAGTATGTTCACAGATGGTTTTTATATACTTCATTTTTAATTTCATTTAATGATTTAATTGGTTAGCCCCTGGTAATGAACATGTCAATCAACTTGTTAACCTCCTGCATAAACTCATCTTCCTGTGAAACTATTCTAGGCACCAGTACCATCTGGCCCTTAATAAGACTTTTTTTTCTGATGAAAAGGATGGTTACTAGAAAAATGCAAAACTGTGTTAGAGAATGTAGGCTTTCTATGCAATCTGGAGTTGAATTTATGATGATGGAAATCTTTTAACAGTGTTATGTCCAGATAGTTAATATTTTCCACAGAATATTTGTAGGTAAATTTCAAGAAATCAGTAGTAAAATTAAGGTATGTAATAAAATTCTCTGAGTTTTTAAACTACCTTTCCATATTATAAATATATCATCTAAGAAGTACAAAAATATGAGTGTATGACAGTTGTATTATAATATAAGAACCTGATGCTACTCCCAATAGCATAATATTAAATTGGCATATGGGGGCATATGCTGCCCACATTGCAACTCCTGCTAACTGCTTGAAATACCCCCCTCAAAGTATAAGAAATTATTAAGAAGCACCATTCCCATTAATTCTATCAATACAGTAATGTCTCTATTCACAACAATGTTAAAAGTAAGCCAGGTTTCTTTAAACCATTCCAAACCAATACTCTGGAGGATACAAGAAAATAAATCTACAACATCGATAGCAACTAAAAGCCATGCATCATGGTAAAATTCTTCTTTAATCACACTTAAAAAGTCCCATGACTCTCTAAGAATAAACAAGTAACTTTTAAAAAAATGTTTTAAAGTACCATCAATGTAGATAGCTAGCAAAAGTGTCCTTGATCTAGCTGCTACCACTACTGGTCGCACGGAGGGATCACCAATGTTCTTGTGGATTTTATGAATACCCAAAAATGGCCAGAATTAATGGATAGTCATCCCTAAAAAATATAAATCTTGTATTCCAGTTCATCCTGATCAAGTAAATCCTTTAAACATAATTCAGTCTTATAGCAAGAAACATTCATCTCCTTCCTAGAAGCTTTTACATACTGCAACTCATTATTGAGTATGTTATACATTCTCGCTGCATAATCAATACAGTCCATTAGGACCACACCACCTTTATCTGGCTTCATAATTCTTGCACCTCACTGTTTTACAAGTTCCTTCATTAAGCTGAGCTCATGTTTGTCCAAATATTCCCCAACTGCAAATCTATATTGATACATCCATCTCCTTAAAGCTTTCTCATAAAAGTTTTCAAATAACTGAAGCACTGGATGTAGTGGTGGGTTATAAGTAATAGGTCTGCAGTAATTGCTAACATTCCCACTATAAGTATGCTGATTATGAAATAATATCTTTAAATTCAGTTTCCTTATGTAGAGCTTAAGATCAATCAGAAGGTCTGCTATATCTTAATTAACCTTTGTGACAAACGTGAACCCTTTACTGAACAGACTAAAATATCTATCATCAACAATTGAGTGGTTATAATTATAAATCTTGAAACCATGATGTTCATGTACAATAGAAAGAGGGTAGTCACTGGCAAGAGTTTGTACACAGTCGATGAAATCTATGCTTGCAATATTAACAAGAACCTCACCAAAATTAAAACCATCGGTTAATATCTGAACTTCTGTGTTGGTTCCTGTGCATGAGATTCAAACTGTAGTAAGTGGGTTGTCTTTTGTACGCTGTATTCATCTTTCTTTGGGTTATTATCTCCAAATATCGAAGAGGAAGAGATTCCACTGGAGCCAAAAAATCATTCTCAGGGGAATGGAATCACCATCCTCATTAACAAAAGAATTAGGGTGTGCTCCTGCTATTATGTGAACTCTCAGCAACACCCATATTAATGTCTCTACCATTATCTAAAAACTGCTTTAACACAGCTCTAGACTTGGGTATTGGATACACTGTCCTTTCGTTACATTTTAACTCATCTCTTATAAGTTTATTACTTTTTCTACTTTTTGCTTTGTCAATCACATTTTCAACATGCTTAAATGAATTACAATAAAAATAATATTTTACCTCACATAGTAAATCATGCTTCAGCGAATTGTCCAAACATTGCATTCCATCTAGTAGCTTAGCCGTTTCCTTTTCATTAAATTTAGTAATAATACACATAACTTTGCAACCACGTTCAACAAAAACTGTAATCAGTTCCTTTAGTAAAAAGGCACTTAGTCTTAGTTGTAATGTATCCTGGCTTTACACTGTAATAAGGTAAGAAAGGATGGAAAGAAGCAAGTTAAGAGTTAATATAATGTGATATTGGGCTGATGGGAAAGGAGAATGTAAAGCTGTACTCATAATGTAAGATGTACAATTAAAATACTTTCCAGTTTTGTAGAGTTAAAGGTCTAGATTGATATCTTTACTTTAAGGTATAAACAAGTTTTTTAAGCAAATAAGCTTAAGAAATAACACAAAATGGCAAAAGTATGAAAAAATGGTAGTTCTTCTTTATATTTGCAAAGTTATTGGCTAAGTTATTTCATTAGCAAATGATTTCAGTTAGAAACAAGAAGTCTAAAGCTGCAAGCAATTAATGGCAAAAGATCTGAACAGTGGAAGCTTAATGATATGTACAAGAAACAATGAATTTTAACACTGGCAAGCAGTTTAGTGAAAAATAAATGAGATATGAAAAGTACAGTTGTGTACTCTTACCATAAATGTAGATGTTCGAGTGTATTCACTGTTGCAGTCATTACATTTGGGTAATCTGCTGGCAGGTTTCCCCCAGTCAGCCTGATTAACAAAGTCTTGGGTCCTGCGTCGGTTGCTGTCTCTTCTTCCATGACGTCAGGTCGTCAGGGGTATAAAACATGCAGCTGATACCATTACATCAGTCTTTCTTGCCGTGCAGTGCCCGAAGCAGAAGCAGTTTGCAAGTGCCGGTCGGCCGACTCCTAAAATTTTTGTTTTCGAGTTTCAGAACCAAAGTCTTCAACTTAAAGCTAAGTACCCCATTGGGGAAACTTTTTCTGGCTCCTTACCGATGTCTGTAACAGTTAATAGTTGCATTACTTGTGGAAAGCAAATACCTCACAAAGATTTTCATTTGTATTGTATTCCTAGCCTAGGCCCTGACCATGACGTACCTTGCTGTCGGTTTTGTGTTTTATTTAATCAGCGCACTATACGTCGATGGTACATTTGTGCCTCTAAATATATTGGTTCTCGGTTTAATTATCCAGAAATTATGTCGGTTAGCCATCCGACTACCGTGATTCCGAAAAAACACAAAGATAAAGACAGAAACAGGCCGACAAGGTCCAAAACTGCCAACGACGCTTCTCCTAAGCCAGTTACCAGTTTGCCGGTAGTCAGTGAGGTGATTTCGCAGCCCCTGATACCCGCTACTTCTGACTCGCTGGCCTATACTGAGACCCATTCAGAGAAACATAAAGGTCCTACCAAACACCCTGATATTGAGTGATTTCAATTACCTAAACATTAACTGAGAGAACTACTCAAGTACAAACTCCCTTGCCCAACATTTCCTAGAATTTATAAACTCAAACACCCTGGATCAACTGGTGAACACCCCCACCAGAGGGGACAACATATTGGACCTGGTCATCACCAACATGGGCGACTGGTGTTCCACACCGGAGGTCAACCCCTCGCTGGTTAGATATGACCATAAGCTAATCACTCTGGATATCCACATTCCGCCACCACCACCGGTCAAAGAAACCACCATGAAAAACTTTTCAAAAGCAAGCTTCACGTTACTTAAGACCGAGGTGGGAAGATTCAAAGCCCCCATGCTAAAGGATAATGCTGTTCAAGCTGCAAAATCCTTTACTAATGCACTCTACAGGCACCTACAAGAATGAATGGATCGTGCTATCCCAAACAAAACCAAAACTCACTCCTCCAAGAAAAGGAAACCAGTCTGGTGGACCCCTGCCATAAACAAGCTATACAAAAGAAGGAGGAAACTAGTACAGAAAAGAGTAAAATCCCAAGAAGGGAAGATATCCCTGATCAGTATTAGCAAGAAACTACATTCCCTCATAAAATCATCCAAGGCTAGCTTCGAAATAAAAATTGCCTTGGACTACAAAGATAACCACAAGACATTCTTTAGCTATGTTAAGAATCTAAGTGGCAATTCTCAGATCTGCTCGGAGTTAGTGCAGAATGGTACAAAATACACTGAACCGAACTATATAGCCAACATCCTGGCAGAAAGGTTCAGTGTAAACTTCACACCCCTCTCACCCCCAAAAGGGGCCATAACTATACCAGAAGAATGTAGTGCCCATGAAATCACAGACACTCAGGTTAAAACAGCCCTCTCCAAAGCCAAAAACACAGCATCAATGGGACCGGACAGTGTCCCAGGCTGCATCCGACATGAGCTCAAAGGTGAACTAACCCCTCACCTAAACACACTGTTTAGCCTCTCCACAGGCTACGTGCCCACAGAGTGGCGCACAGCAATGGTTATTCCGCTCCACAAATGTGGAGCCAAAACGGACCCCGGGAACTATCGCCCTATAAGCCTGACTAGCTTGGTCTGCAAAGCTATGAAGTGCATCATCATGGATCTCATTAACAGAGACACTGGAAACCTCCAAACACTGGACCCTACCCAGTTCGGCTTTGTTAAGGGCAGAACATGCCTCCTAAACCTGGTTGACTTCTTTGAGACAGTTACCAAGGCTATAGATGAGGGAAAGATGGTCCACACAGCCTACCTAGACCTCGCAAAGGCCTTTGACACCATTCCCCATTCAGGTATTATAGACAAGCTCACCAGCCTGAACATAAACCCCTACGTCAAGAGATGGGTTGCCAACTGGCTCACAGACAGAATCCACATGGTAAGAGTTGCGGGAGCTAGGTCTGACTCTAAACCAGTTACAAGTGACATTCCCCAGGGCTCAGTCCTAGGACCCCTCCTGTTCGGTATATACTTCTCAGAGGTACAGGAAAGCACATGAGGACTATCGCTGACCAAGTTCGCAGATGACTGCAAACTAGGGGCTATAATTGACTCTCCAGCTGACACAGACATCCTCCAAAAGGGTCTCACTGAGACAGATACCTGGTGTCAAAACCATGGCCTCAAGCTAAATGCCAAAAACTGCATTAGTTATCCCCTTTGGAAAAAACAAAGTACGCACAAACTACCACATAGGTGGTAGCCCCCTAAATACGGAAGATGTAATAAGGGATCTGGGGACCCAAGTAGATAGTAACCTCTCCTTTGATAATCACATTGCCAAAGTGGTTAGAAAATCCTTCTAGGTGGCCCACCTAATCACAAAAGGGTTTGCATCCAGATCGAAAGAGGTCACTGGGCCCCTCTACGCATCACTCATCAGACCCATCATAGAGTACAATGCCCCAATTGGGATGTACCTTACAAGACACCTGCAACAACTGGAAAGACCACAGAAGTACCTCACCAAGAGGATCACTGGCCTCAAGCAGATGCCCTATGCAGCTCAACTGAAGAAACTCCAGCTGTACTCGGTTGCATACCACCTACTCAGAGGTGATCTCTGCCTGACATACAAGGCCATGTCCAACCTAGAATTGATGGACATGCTCCACCTAAAGAAAACCATATCCCCTCAAGCCACACGCTCCGGGGATCTAAACCTCACCAACAATAAATAGGATGTGCTGGAGGGATAGATTCCTGTCCCAGAGACTTCCCATGCTATGGAACAAGATTCCAATCTACATTAGGCAGAGCTCCTTGCTAACCCTCTTCAAGAAAAACCTTGACGAGTGGATGGGAAACAGAAAGTTTATCCCAGGGATCACTTCAATGGCTCTGCTGGACAGAGGCACAGGGAGCTAATCTAAGGGGGCGGCAAAAGCCAACACATTCTGGCTAGGCTTATAAATGCCTTCGGGCAGATAGCCTAGCACCTACCTATGAACCCATGAATTGTTATATATAACAGATGGAAGTAATATCTTTTATCATACTGACTAGTCTGTCAATATTATCCTGCCATGTAAATGGTCTTACAGGTACAGACAAAAAGCAAGGAATCCTGAATTTTACTAAGAAGTGTAGAGTGTAAGTGGTTATGTTATGGAAGGCACATTTGACAAAAAAAGAATTTCAGGGGGAACATTCAGCAGAATATCAGGAAAAAGGGAAAGAATAATACTGATTACCAGAGGGACTCCAATAATGCCAGAACAGGGGAAAAGGTAATAATTATAGATTTGTGGTAGTAAGGGACTACTGGCAGGGGAGTAGGATTATGCTGTCATGTACCTGTGTTCAACATAGAATTACTATATTGGAGCAAGAGAATTTTAGGAGAAATAAGCTTTCAGTGGGAATACTATTTACAGATGTTATTAGGAACATGATTTGTAATAGAAGGGTATATCAGGGGATCTAGGAGGGAAAATATGACCAAAGAGGGCAGATTTCTGAAGAAATGCTTTTGAATATTTGATATGGAGATTTTCCCCTACGGTACAATAACTGGGGTAGACTGGATAAAAATATATTTTACAAAGCATGTGTATTTACATGAAAACTTTGAAATATATCCAATAAGTATTTGTATTATCCACCAATAAAAATGAGATAAAGATGTATGGTAATAAATTAAAATGAATCACGGATGTTTTCCTTATCTGCAAAAAAGAGATGATTTTAAGGAATGGGTACTGGAAATGATTTGAGAAATATTAGGGAAGATATAAATGCCATCAAAATAGACACTTGGTAATGGTTAAAAATAAAATTGGAATTTAAAACATAGCAGAAAGAGATATAGGAAAGAAGTAATAGGAATTATTTAGAGGGGCTGGCAAAGATTAAGTATTACAGAAGAAGGGGAATCTCACATAAGTGTAGGAGGTGGAACTACAGAGTGGTAAAGGGAAAATAAGAGAGTACTGGGATAATATACAAGCCTTTAAAAAAACTGTTGCTACGTAAGTATTTTTTGACAGTGACTCCAGAGCTCAAAAACTTTTAGCACAATAACATAAGACAACAAAAAGTAGAAATGACTGTCACCAAACATAAGGACCCTATGATGAGAAAAATAAAAAGAAGTTAAGTACTTATCATAACGTTCCATGTTTGTAGTCCATCTCACCTACATTCTTGCTGGATGGTGTTCGGAGCCGATATTCGGCTCCGACTCAGCTGATACTAAAGATTGAGAGCTTTTACTGGCTCGAGGCTAACCCCTATCCCATGGTGCCTCATGGCAATTCCCCAGATCGTGTTTGCAAGAAGCAATAAGTACCTAACAGGTATAAAATATCAGAGCTGTAAACATACTGACAAAACATTTTGCAATATAATCCATGCCAGGTGGACAACAACTAAAAGCCAGGTCAAACAGCACCAGTATAGTCCACCAGAGCCTCCAGAAACAGGCAGGGGGTTGGAGGGAGGGACGCAAGAATGTAGGCGAGATGGACTACAAACATGGAACGTTATGGTAAATACATAACTTCTTTATGTTATGTAGTCCTATCTCTCCGTAATTCTTGCTGGATGGGACCGTGTCCCTAGCACCTTTATCCCAGGTGGCTCAAGCGAAGAGCCTCTTCAGCACAGTGGACCCAAAGGATGACCTGTCCCGGGAGGCCAAATCCAATTTGTAATGAGTGACAAAAGTATGTGGTCTTGCTCAAGTAGCTGCTGCGCAAATAGTATCAATTGGGAGCCTAGATTTAAAAGCACATGAAGTAGATACAGCTCTAGTAGAATGGCCTTTGAATTTGATGGGTAATTGTTTTGCCAGCAGTTTGATAAGCAAAGCAAATGCAATCTGAAAGCCATTTTGAAAGGGTAACCTTGGAAACAGACACGCCCTTATTCTTGTCAGAAAAGGAAACAAATAATTGATCTGATTTTCGGAATTCTTTAGTCCTGTGTAAATAAAATCTGAGAATTCTGTGAATGTCTAACTGGTGTAGTCTATACTCAGATTTATTAGAGTGGTTTGGAAAAAACACTGATAGCTCAATAGTAGTGTTCAGATTGTGCTCTGAGCATACCTTGGGAAGAAAGGAAGGGTTTGTCCTGAGTGAGACTCTATCCTTGTGAAAAATAATGTAAGGAGGTCTGATAGTAAGAGCTTGCAGTTCTGAGACTCTCCTAGCAGATGTTATGGCTACTAAGAATAGTGTTTTCCACGACAACAATTTCAAGTCTGATGAAGAGGAGGGCTCAAAGGGTGCACACATTAAAAATGAGAGTACTAAGTTTAAGTCCCAGGGTTCTAATGGCTGTTTGATTGGAGGCCTGAGAAGAAGAACTCCTTTCGAGGAGGTTTTGCACCAGGAGTGTGACATAACTGGATATACCACTACTGGTCGCATGGAGGGATCACCAATGTTCTTGTGGATTTTATGAATACCCAAAAATGGCCAGAATTAATGGATAGTCATTCCTAAAAAATATAAATCTTGTATTCCAGTTCATCCTGATCAAGTAAATCCTTTAAACATAAGTCAGTCTTATAGCAAGAAACATTCATCTCCTTCCTAGAAACTCTTACATACTGCAACTCATTATTGAGTATGTTATACATTCTCGCTGCATAATCAATACAGTCCATTAGGACCACACCACCTTTATCTGGCTTCATAATTCTTACACCTCAATGTTTTACAAGTTCCTTCATTAAGCTGAGCTCATGTTTGTCCAAATATTCCCCAACTGCAAATCTATATTGATACATCCATCTCCTTAAAGCTTTCTCATAAAAGTTTTCAAATAACTGAAGCACTGGATGTAGTGGTGGGTTATAAGTAATAGGTCTGCAGTAATTGCTAACATTCCCACTATAAGTATGCTGATTATGAAATAATATCTTTAAATTCAGTTTCCTTATGTAGAGCTTAAGATCAATCAGAAGGTCTGCTATATCTTAATTAACCTTTGTGACAAACGTGAACCCTTTACTGAACAGACTAAAATATCTATCATCAACAGTTGAGTGGCTATAATTATAAATCTTGAAACCATGATGTTCATGTACAATAGAAAGAGGGTAGTCACTGGCAAGAGTTTGTACACAGTCGATGAAATCTATGCTTGCAATATTAACAAGAACCTCACCAAAATTAAAACCATCGGTTAATATCTGAACTTCTGTGTTGGTTCCTGTGCATGAGATTCAAACTGTAGTAAGTGGGTTGTTTTTTGTATGCTGTATTCATCTTTCTTTGGGTTATTATCTCCAAATATCGAAGAGGAAGAGATTCCACTGGAGCCAAAAAATCATTCTTAGGGGAATGGAATCACCATCCTCATTAACAAAAGAATTAGGTGTGCTCCTGCTATTATGTGAACTCTCAGCAACACCCATATTAATGTCTCTACCATTATCTAAAAACTGCTTTAACACAGCTCTAGACTTGGGTATTGGATACACTGTCCTTTCGTTACATTTTAACTCATCTCTTATATTTTTATTACTTTTTCTACTTTTTGCTTTGTCAATCACATTTTCAACATGCTTAAATGAATTACAATAAAAATAATATTCTACCTCACATAGTAAATCATGCTTCAGTGAATTGTCCAAACATTGCATTTCATCTAGTAGCTTAGCCATTTCCTTTTCATTAAATTTAGTAATAATACACATAACTTTGCAACCACGTTCAACAAAAACTGTAATCAGTTCCTTTAGTAAAAAGGCACTTAGTCTTAGTTGTAATGTATCCTGGCTTTACACTGTAATAAGGTAAGAAAGGATGGAAAGAAGCAAGTTAAGAGTTAATATAATGTGATATTGGGCTGATGGGAAAGGAGAATGTAAAGCTGTACTCATAATGTAAGATGTACAATTAAAATACTTTCCAGTTTTGTAGAGTTAAAGGTCTAGATTGATATCTTTACTTTAAGGTATAAACAAGTTTTTTAAACAAATAAGCTTAAGAAATAACACAAAATGGCAAAAGTATGAAAAAATGGTAGTTCTTCCTTATATTTGCAAAGTTATTGGCTAAGTTATTTCATTAGCAAATTATTTCACTTAGAAACAAGAAGTCTAAAGCTGAAAGCAATTAATGGCAAAAGATCTGAACAGTGGAAGCTTAATGATATGTACAAGAAACAATGAATTTTAACACTGGCAAGCAGTTTAGTGAAAAATAAATGAGATATGAAAAGTACAGTTGTGTACACTTACCATAAATGTAGATGTTCGAGTGTATTCACTGTTGCAGTCATTACATTTGGGCAATCTGCTGGCAGGTTGCACTCAATCAGCCTGATTAACAAAGTCTTGGGTCCTGCGTCGGTTGCTGTCTCTTCTTCCATGACGTCAGGTCGTCAGGGGTATAAAACATGCAGCCGATGCCATTACATCAGTCTTTCTTGCCGTGCAGTGCCAGAAGCAGAAGCAGTTTGCAAGTGCCGGTCGGCTGACTCCTAAAATTTTCGTTTTCGAGTTTCAGAACCAAAGTCTTCAACTTAAAGCTAAGTACCCCATTGGGGAAACTTTTACTGGCTCCTTACCAATGTCTGTAACAGTTAATAATTGCATTACTTGTGGAAAGCAAATACCTCACAAAGATTTTCATTTGTATTGTATTCCTAGCCTAGGCCCTGACCATGACGTACCTTGCTGTCGGTTTTGTGTTTTATTTAATCAGCGCACTATACGTCGACGGTACATTTGTGCCTCTAAATATTTTGGCTCTCGGTTTAATTATCCAGAAATTATGTCGGTTAGCCATCCGACTACCGTGATTCCAAAAAAACGCAAAGATAAAGACAGAAACAGGCCGGCACGGTCCAAAACTGCCAACGACGCTTCTCCTAAGCCAGTCACCAGTTTGCTGGTAGTCAGTAAGGTGCTTTTGCAGCCCCTGATACCCGTTACTTCTGACTCGCTGGCCTATACTGAGACCCATTCAGAGAAACATAAAGGTCCTACCAAACACCCTGATATTGAGTGATTTCAATTACCTAAACATTAACTGGGAGAACTACTCAAGTACAAACTCCCTTACCCAACATTTCCTAGAATTTATAAACTCAAACACCCTGGATCAACTGGTGAACACCCCCACCAGAGGTGACAACATATTGGACCTGGTCATCACCAACATGGGTGACTGGTGTTCCACACCGGAGGTCAACTCCTGGCTGGTTAGATATGACCATAAGCTAATCACTCTGGATATCCACATTCCGCCACCACCACCGGTCAAAGAAACCACCATGAAAAACTTTTCAAAAGCAAACTTCACGTTACTTAAGACCGAGGTGGGAAGATTCAAAGCCCCCATGCTAAAGGATAATGCTGTTCAAGCTGCAAAATCCTTTACTAATGCACTCTACGGGCACCTACAAGAATGCATGGATCGTGCTATCCCAAACAAAACCAAAACTCACTCCTCCAAGAAAAGGAAACCAGTCTGGTGGACCCCTGCCATAAACAAGCTATACAATAGAAGGAGAAAATAGTACAGAAAAGAGTAAAATCCCAAGAAGGGAAGATATCCCTGATCAGTATTAGCAAGAAACTACATTCCCTCATAAAATCACCCAAGGCTAGCTTCGAAAGAAAAATTGCCTTGGACTACAAAGATAACCACAAGACATTCTTTAGCTATGTCAAGAATCTAAGTGGCAATTCTCAGATCTGTTCGGGGTTAGTGCAGAATGGCACAAAATACACTGAACCGAACTATATAGCCAACATCCTGGCAGAAAGGTTCAGTGTAAACTTCACCCCCCTCTCACCCCCAAAAGGGGCCATAACTATACCAGAAGAATGTAGTGCCCGTGAAATCACAGACACTCAGGTTAAAACAGCCCTCTCCAAAGCCAAAAACACAGCATCAATGGGACCGGACGGTGTCCCAGGCTGCATCCGACATGAGCTCAAAGGTGAACTAACCCCTCACCTAAACACACTGTTTAGCCTCTCCACAGGCTACGTGCCCACAGAGTGGCGCACAGCAATGGTTATTCGGCTCCACAAAGGTGGAGCCAAAATGGACCCCGGGAACTATCGCCCTATAAGCCTGACTAGCTTGGTCTGCAAAGCTATGGAGCGCATCATCATGGATCTCATTAACAGAGACATTGGAAACCTCCAAACACTGGACCCTACCCAGTTCGGCTTTGTTAAGGGCAGATCATGCCTCCTAAACCTGGTTGACTTCTTTGAGACAGTTACCAAGGCTATAGACGAGGGAAAGATAGTCCACGCAGCCTACCAAGACCTCGCAAAGGCCTTTGACACCATTCCCCATTCAGGTATTATAGACAAGCTCACCAGCCTGAACATAAACCCCTACGTCAAGAGATGGGTTGTCAACTGGCTCACAGACAGAACCCACATGGTAAGAGTTGCGGGAGCTAGGTCTGACTCTAAACCGGTTACAAGTGGCATTCCCCAGGGCTCAGTCCTAGGACCCCTCCTGTTCGGTATATACTTCTCAGAGGTACAGGCAAGCACATGAGGACTATCGCTGACCAAGTTCGCAGATGACTGCAAACTAGGGGCTATAATTGACTCTCCAGCTGACACAGACATCCTCCAAAAGGGTCTCACTGAGACAGATACCTGGTGTCAAAACCATGGCCTCAAGCTAAATGCCAAAAACTGCATTAGTTATCCCCTTTGGAAAAAACAAAGTACGCACAAACTACCACATAGGTGGTAGCCCCCTAAATACGGAGGACGTAATAAGGGATCTGGGGACCCAAGTAGATAGTAACCTCTCCTTTGATAATCACATTGCCAAAGTGGTTAGAAAATCCTTCTAGGTGGCCCACCTAATCACAAAAGGGTTTGCATCCAGATCGAAAGAGGTCATTGGGCCCCTCTACTCATCACTCATCAGACCCATCATAGAGTACAATGCCCCAATTGGGATGTACCTTACAAGACACCTTCAACAGCTGGAAAGACCACAGAAGTACCTCACCAAGAGGATCACTGGCCTCAAGCAGATGCCCTATGCAGCTCAACTGAAGAAACTCCAGCTGTACTCGGTTGCATACCACCTACTCAGAGGTGATCTCTGCCTGACATACAAGGCCATGTCCAACCTTGAATTGATGGACATGCTCCACCTAAAGAAAACCATATCCCCTCAAGCCACACGCTCCGGGGATCTAAACCTCACCACAACAATAAATAGGATGTGCTGGAGGGATAGATTCCTGTCCCAGAGACTTCCCATGCTATGGAACAAGATTCCAATCTACATTAGGCAGAGCTCCTTGCTAACCCTCTTCAAAAGAAACCTTGACGAGTGGATGGGAAACAGAAAGTTTATCCCAGGTATCACTTCAATGGCTCTGCTGGACAGAGGCACAGGGAACTAATCTAAGGGGGCGGCAAAAGCCAACACATTCTGGCTAGGCTTATAAATGCCTTCGGGCAGATAGCCTAGCACCTACCTATGAACCCATCAATTGTTATATATAACAGATGGAAGTAATATCTTTTATCATACTGACTAGTCTGTCTTATATTATCCTACCATGTAAATGGTCTTACAGGTATAGACAAAAAGCAAGGAATCCTGAATTTTACTAAGAAGTGTAGAGTGTAAGTGGTTATGTTATGGAAGGCACATTTGACAAAAAAAGAATTTCAGGGGGAACATTCAGCAGAATATCAGGAAAAAGGGAAAGAATAATACTGATTACCAGAGGGACTCCAATAATGCCAGAACAGGGGAAAAGGCAATAATTATAGATTTGTGGTAGTAAGGGACTACTGGCAGGGGAGTAGGATTACGCTGTCATGTACCTGTGTTCAACGTAGAATTACTATATTGGAGCAAGAGAATTTTAGGAGAAATAAGCTTTCAGTGGGGAATACTATTTACAGATGTTATTAGGAACATGATTTGTAATAGAAGGGTATATCAGGGGATCTAGGAGGGAAAATATGACAAAAGAGGGCAGATTTCTGAAGAAATGCTTTTGAATATTTGATATGGAGATTTTCCCCTAAGGTACAATAACTGGGGTAGACTGGATAAAAATATATTTTACAAAGCATGTGTATTTACATGAAAACTTTGAAATATATCCAATAAGTATTTGTATTATGCACCAATAAAAATGAGATAAAGATGTGTGGTAATAAATTAAAATGAATCACAGATGTTTTCCTTACCTGCAAAAAAGAGATGATTTTAAGGAATGGGTACTGGAAATGATTTGAGAAATATTAGGGAAGATATAAATGCCATCAAAATAGACACTTGGTAATGGTTAAAAATAAAATTGGGATTTAAAACATAGCAGAAAGAGATATAGGAAAGAAGTAATAGGAATTATTTAGAGGGGCTGGCAAAGATTAAGTATTACAGAAGAAGGGGAATCTCACATAAGTGTAGGAGGAGGAACTACAGAGTGGTAAAGGGAAAATAAGAGAGTACTGGGATAATATACAAGCCTTTAAAAAAACTGCTGCTACGTAAGTATTTTTTGACAGTGACTCCAGAGCTCAAAAACTTTTAGCACAATAACATAAGACAACAAAAAATAGAAATGACTGTCACCAAACATAAGGACCCTATGATGAGAAAAATAAAAAGAAGTTAAGTACTTACCATAACGTTCCATGTTTGTAGTCCATCTCACCTACATTCTTGCTGGATGGTGTTCGGAGCCGATATTCAGCTCCGACTCAGCTGATACTAAAGATCGAGAGCTTTTACTGGCTTGAGGCTAACCCCTATCCCATGGTGCCTCATGGCAATTCCCCAGATCTTGTTTGCAAGAAGCAATAAGTACCTAACAGGTATAAAATATCAGAGCTGTAAACATACAGACAAAACATTTTGTAATATAATCCATGCCAGGTGGACAACAACTAAAAGCCAGGTCAGACAGCACCAGTATAGTCCACCAGAGCCTCCAGAAACAGGCAGGGGGTTGGAGGGAGGGACGCAAGAATGTAGGCGAGATGGACTACAAACATGGAACGTTATGGTAAATACATAACTTCTTTATGTTATGTAGTCCTATCTCTCCGTAATTCTTGCTGGATGGGACCGTGTCCCTAGCACCTTTATCCCAGGTGGCTCAAGCGAAGAGCCTCTTCAACACAGTGGACCCAAAGGATGACCTGTCCTGGGAGGCCAAATCCAATTTGTAATGAGTGACAAAAGTATGTGGTCTTGCTCAAGTAGCTGCTGCGCAAATAGTATCAATTGGGAGCCTAGATTTAAAAGCACATGAAGTAGATACAGCTCTAGTAGAATGGCCTTTGAATTTGATGGGTAATTGTTTTGCCAGCAGTTTGATAAGCAAAGCAAATGCAATCTGAAAGCCATTTTGAAAGAGTAACCTTGGAAACAGGCATGCCCTTATTCTTGTCAGAAAAGGAAACAAATAATTGATCTGATTTTCTGAATTCTTTAGTCCTGTGTAAATAAAATCTGAGAATTCTGTGAATGTCTAACTGGTGTAGTCTATACTCAGATTTATTAGAGTGGTTCGGAAAAAACACTGATAGCTCAATAGTAGTGTTCAGATTGTGCTCTGAGCATACCTTGGAAAGAAAGGATGGATTTGTCCTGAGTGAGACTCTATCCTTGTGAAAAATAATGTAAGGAGGTCTGATAGTAAGAGCTTGCAGTTCTGAGACTCTCCTAGCAGATGTTATGGCTACTAAGAATAGTGTTTTCCACGAGAACAATTTCAAGTCTGATGAAGAGGAAGGCTCAAAGGGTGCACACATTAAAGATGAGAGTACTAAGTTTAAGTCCCAGGGTTCTAATGGCTGTTTGATTGGAGGCCTGAGAAAAAGAACTCCTTTCAAGAAGGTTTTTCACCAGGAGTGTGACATAACTGGATTTCCCATGAAGCCAAAATGGAAATTGGAAATGGCAGCTAACTGAACTCTGATTATAGCGGCTGCAGCTCCTTCATGAAAAATTGACGCTAGAAAGGATACAATAGATTCTATAGGAGCCATATATGGATCTAAGCCTTGGTTTGTGGTCCAAATAGAAAACCTTTTCCATTTGCTGGAGAATAGTTTCTGAGTAGAAGTTTATGGGATGAGATCAGAATGTGTTTGACAGAAAGAGATAGGGGAATACACCTGGTTATTCGTGGAACTGGAGGAGCCATGCTGTCAATTTGAGGGTGTGGATGGTGGGATGGAACTGCCCCGATTGATGAATCAGGAGGTCTGGAGATGGGTCCAGAATCCATGGTTCCTCCAAAAGGTAGGAGCACAGGAAGGGAAACCATACTTGTCAAGGCCAGTAAGGAGCAATGAGGATCAGGGAACTCCTCAACTGTTTTGCTTTCTGCATTACCTTTGGGATGAGAGGAAAAGGTGGAAAGGCATAAAGAGGTCCCGGGGGCCAATCGTGGACTAGAGCATCCCTGGGTGACATCCCCGGATGGGGAATGAGGGCAAAGTAGCTGCTGCATTTGGTGTTCAAGTGAGTGGCGAATAGGTCACATCAAGGTTGGCCCCATCTGTGAAAGATCTCTTTCGCAACTTCTGGATTCAGGGACGACTCGTGAGGCATCAGAATTGCTCGGCTGAGTTTGTCTGCTATTACGATGGATTTCCCCAGAAAGTGCATTGCTACCAGAAAGCATTAAGTGTCCATTGCCCATTTCCAAACTCTTAAGGCCTCTCGGCAAAGTGGGTAAGATTTGGTTCCCCCTTGCTTGTTTTTGTACCACATGACATACATGTTGTCTGACTGGATCGCAATTGTGCCGGTGGGAAGGGAGCAGTGAAGTGCTTGCAATGCATAAAACACTGCTCTCAACTCCAGAATATGATGTGCAAGTGGTTCTCATGGTTCTGCCAAGTACCTTGGACTGTCATCCCAGATAATGCCCCCACCCTATCTGGGAAGCGTCCGTGGTCAAAACTGCTTTCTCTTGGGGAGGAACAAGTGGACGACCTAGGAGAAGTTGTTCTGTCTGCAACCACCATGTCAGATCCTTCTTGCAGGTGTTTATTATAAAAATCTGATGAGACAATGGAAAGTCTTGCATCGACCATTGGGTAAATAACAGCCATTAAAGTATCCTCATGTGTAGATGGACTAGAGGAACTAATAGGATGGAGGAAGCCATAGTCCCTAGGACTTGAAGGACTACACTGGCCTGAACTTTTTGCTTGTTTAGCAAGGATCTGACTTGACTGCATAGAGACTCTACTCTTTCTGGTGTTAGTCTTGCTGACATGGTGGTTGTGTCTATTTCTGAGCCTAAGAATACAATGTGCTGCAAAGCAGATAAGGGTGACTTTTTTAGGTTGACTGTGATGCCTAGACTGGCACACAAGCACAGAGTCTCGTCCCTGGTTCTGATTAGCTGATGCTTGGTGGTAGCAGTGAGGAGCCAGTCATCTAGGTATGGAAACACCTGGAATCTTTGACGTCACAGGTGAGCCGTAACCACTGCATGCATTGGGTGAACACTCTGGGGGCTGTAGTGAGACCAAAAGGCAATGTTCTGAACTGGAAATGGCTGTCTCCCAGCCGGAAGCGTAAGTGTCTCCTATCCCGCTTCTTCATTTTGATGTGGTAGTACGTGTCCTGGAGATCTACTGAGCACATCCAATTGTCTTTCCTGATAAAGGGAAATATCGACTGCAGAGTGATCATTCGGAACTTCGATTTCTTTATGTACTTGTTGAGCCTGCTGAGATCTAGAATTGATCTCCAGTCCCCTGTCTTTTTCAGAACTAAAAAGAATCGAGAGTAGGTTCCGGATCTTACTTGCTCTGTGGGGACTTCTTGGATGACTCTTTTTTGCAGCAACGAGATGACCTCTGATGTAAAAAGAATAGTAAAAGTCAAGAAAAAGAACTACATTTAGTAAATAAACTGTTACTTAGCCAACGAGCCAGTAAGACACAACCTTGAAGCTTTTGCAGCAAATGAGATCTGGGGAATTGCCGTGAGGCACCATGGGATAGGGGTTAGCCTCGTGCCAGTAAAAGCTCTCGAGCTTTATTATCAGCCAAGTCAGAGCCAAAGATCGGCTCCGAACACCATCCAGCAAGAATTACAGTGAGATAGGACTACATAACATCCACAGGTTCAATATACATATTAGAGATATTTCAGAAGTGTTATGAAAAATTGTATAAAAGAGGGGAATGTGGAAACTATTAAAAGGCATAAACCAGAATATTTATGGAAGACTTAATTATGTCAAGGTTATAGGAAGATGAGGCTCTCCAATTAATAATGAAGACTTTTTTTCAGTTAATATATGCTACAGCTTTTCACTTTTTTTCAGCTTTAAAATATATATATAATAAAGAATGAAATCCAGAAAGTACAGAAGGATGACCGAGAGAGAGAGGACAAAGAAAATACAAGAAAAATCAGATATGTTATGCAAAACTAAAGAAACATATCTGATTTTTCTTGTACTTTTTCATTCTGGTTTCTCTCATACCTTTAACAGTCTAGATTTCAAATTTTATTTATTTTTATTAAAAAAACAAAAAAATCAATGGAGATATTCCTTTCTCCGTTGCTTACTTTTCAAAGCACTGATGTACTGTGCAAGCACTTAAAGTCCTTAAACAGCCTAGCATAAAGATAAAGAATTAACTAACTTGTCTTTAGACTCTTCTTTATTCCATAAATTAGGTAAATAAATTGATAAATAAATCCCAAAAATTTCAATACAAGTAACATGGCTGAATTGAAGCATCAAAACATAGCCAATGACTTAGACATGATGAAATTTTATGTTTACTTATAGCAGACCATTTAAACACAGGACAGCATTACATATCAGTGATATCAATTGTAAAATGCCCAGAAGTACACTTTATAAACATAATTTAGAACACATGGGGCACATTTTATTTTTGTAGGTATGGACACGATAAAGAGTGAAGGACAATCTACTATAAGCAAACATAACATTTTAGATTATAAGGAAAGAATGTGGATTATTAATCTGGGATCTTTAAATAAATCAGGTTTAAATGAAAACTGTTAAAATTAGTCTTTAGTTCTAATTTATTAATTTTGAGGTTATGTTTATTATCATGTGCTATACATTATACTTGAATTAATTGTTATCATTTTGTCTTTATATTTAGAAACTGTGTGTGTATACATATCTATAAAAATTGAAGCTGGCCTTTTAAGGGCTTCATTCTTAAACTCTTTTAGTTTTATTATGTCTTGTGATCCACTGATGACGCCAGTAGGTGAAACCGGTTTTCGAGTCTAAGTCTTTGGCAATATTTTGGTGCTTCATTTCAGCCATCCATCTTGTATTGGAATATTTGGGATTTATTTATTGATTTATTTACTTGATTTATGAAATAAAGAAGAGAATAAAGTGAATGTGGTTCATTCTTTCTCCTTATGCCTTATCAAGATTATTTAAGGACTTGAAGTGCTGAAAGTGTTGTGACTGTTTGATTACTTTTATTCCGTGCACTTCCTTGTTGTTACACGCACAATTTTTGTGTTAATATATATATACACACAGACACAGACACACACACACACACACACACACACACACACACACACACACACACACACACACACACACACACACACACTGAAATCTTACTTTAGCGAAACTGAGATAAGTGTTTCCAGTTAAGCAAAAGGGCATTTTAATGAAAATGCACTTTTGCAAAAATTACATCAAGACATTTGGTAGATTCGCGGTACAGTGAAAAATAAAGGAATATTCCCTTTTCCCCACTGCAGTGTGATCTTGGAGTTAGTATATTTAAGTAGTGGGGGTTAGGGGGTGCAAGGGGGCTTGCCCCACTGCATAAATACTTTTGTGGAATTTTTTTGTTTGCGTTTGTTTTGTTTTCGATTTAATGATTTTTGCGAAAGTGCATTTTCATTAAAATGTACTTTTGCTTAACTGGGATCAGTTATCTCAGTTTCGCTAAAGTGAGATTTCAATGGGTCGAAGTAGACCCATAAATATATGGGTCTATATTATAGCATCGAAGTCTAAAAACTTTGAATGTTATAATATCGAACCCATTCATTCGAAACACCAGAAAACCTAACAGTCAGAATAGCAAATTTTTTCCCAGGAAAAAAAATTGCTGTTCCGACAAACATACACACAACTCAAGCACACCAAAATAAATACTCCACACACATACACTTGATATTATAACATTCAAAGATTTTGAACATGTTATAATATAGACCCAGCTATATATAGATTGATATAGATATATATATATTTATATATAAATATATATATATATATATATATATATATATATATATATGTATGAGTGTGTGTACTGTATGTGTGTATGTATGTATATATATATATATATATATATATATATATATATATATGTATGTATATATATATATATATATATATATATATATATATATATATATATATATATATATAGATATATATATATATATATAAAACTCACTGAAAATGTATATGTATACAGTAAATAATCCAAAAATCCAATTCATCAGACAACAAACATTTATTCTACATGTCTTGTAATGTACATTCCATATGCTTCCTCGAATATGTTAAAAAACAATAAAATCAATCAAATACATTAATACTCCACACACATACACTTCCAAAACCCTACACTAAACCAGACATACACCACAAGCTACCCACTTACCTTAACCCAACCGTAACCCTAAGGTACCTAACTATCGCACACTCACCTTACCCGCTCCCTAACCCTAACTCACCTACCCCACCCTAACCCGCACATCCACACAACTGCACATTTACGTGACCTATGCCCTAACCTTAACTCACCTAACCCATGCCCAATCGCACACTCACATTCATTCGCACACTTACCTTAACCCGGTCTGTAACCTTCGCTCCACAGTTGAGGAAATAGCGAAGCTGCAGAAACAGCCCACGGGGGGGGGGGGGTTGTCTGTCTCTCCTTCTGTCTTTTTTTTTAAAATATGCCCTACCCACTTTTCCCTTTCCCTGCCCACCACACTCACTGGTTGCATACAAGGGCAGCTCCTGTCTTTGGACCAGGCCTTGCCTTTGGGAGCATCACCAGTGAGCGCCCACCCCCAGAATGGAAGAAGGAAAGTATTCAGTGTTCTGCAGCTTCGCTATTTCAAGCGTTTGATATACTCTGTTCGATATTATAACATTCAAAGATTTTGAACTTCGATGTTATAATATAGACCCAGCTATATATAGATTGATATAGATATATATATATTTATATATATATATATATATATATATATATATATATATATATATATATATATATTATATTCAACTGGACGTATAAGAGAATTTAAGTACCTTTATCTGCACTTTTTTAAAAAAAATACAGTATTTAATTTGATTTAAACTGTGTTGAAGGAATATTTAACTGAACTGGCAGTTTTAACTGTGCTCTAACTGTGTTGAAGGAATATTTAACTGAACTGGCAGTTTTATCTCTGCTGTTTGTTATTTGCTAGTAATTACAGGTGTGGGGGTAGCCACATTCTTTGATTTCCTGTCCTTGCCTATTTAAGTGGTATAGTGTGAAATATTTTCTGCTTAAAAACCTCAGCTTTGGCCAGCTAAGAACTTGGTTATATTCAACTGGACGTATAAGAGAATTTAAGTACCTTTATCTGCACTTTTTTAAAAAATACAGTATTTAATTTGATTTAAACTGTGTTGAAGGAATATTTAACTGAACTGGCAGTTTTAACTGTGCTCTAACTGTGTTGAAGGAATATTTAACTGAACTGGCAGTTTTATCTCTGCTGTTTGTTATTTGCTAGTAATTACAGGTGTGGGGGTAGCCACATTCTTTGATTTCCTGTCCTTGCCTATTTAAGTGGTATAGTGTGAAATATTTTCTGCTTAAAACCTCAGCTTTGGCCGGCTAAGAACTTGGTTATATTCAACTGGACGTATAAGAGAATTTAAGTACCTTTATCTGCACTTTTTTAAAAAAATACAGTATTTAATTTGATTTAAACTGTGTTGAAGGAATATTTAACTGAACTGGCAGTTTTAACTGTGCTCTAACTGTGTTGAAGGAATATTTAACTGAACTGGCAGTTTTATCTCTGCTGTTTGTTATTTGCTAGTAATTACAGGTGTGGGGGTAGCCACATTCTTTGATTTTCTATCCTTGCCTATTTAAGTGGTATAGTGTGAAATATTTTCTGCTTAAAAACCTCAGCTGTGGCCGGCTAAGAACTTGGTTATATTCAACTGGACGTATAAGAGAATTTAAGTACCTTTATCTGCACTTTTTTAAAAAAAAATACAGTATTTAATTTGATTTAAACTGTGTTGAAGGAATATTTAACTGAACTGGCAGTTTTAACTGTGCTCTAACTGTGTTGAAGGAATATTTAACTGAACTGGCAGTTTTATCTCTGCTGTTTGTTATTTGCTAGTAATTACAGGTGTGGGGGTAGCCACATTCTTTGATTTTCTGTCCTTGCCTATTTAAGTGGTATAGTGTGAAATATTTTCTGCTTAAAAACCTCAGCTTTGGCCGGCTAAGAACTTGGTTATATTCAACTGGACGTATAAGAGAATTTAAGTACCTTCATCTGCACTTTTTTTTAAAAAAAATACAGTATTTAATTTGATTTAAACTGTGTTGAAGGAATATTTAACTGAACTGGCAGTTTTAACTGTGCTCTAACTGTGTTGAAGGAATATTTAACTGAACTGGCAGTTTTATCTCTGCTGTTTGTTATTTGCTAGTAATTACAGGTGTGGGGGTAGCCACATTCTTTGATTTTCTGTCCTTGCCTATTTAAGTGGTATAGTGTGAAATATTTTCTGCTTAAAAACCTCAGCTTTGGCCGGCTAAGAACTTGGTTATATTCAACTGGACGTATAAGAGAATTTAAGTACCTTTATCTGCACTTTTCTTTAAAAAAAATACAGTATTTAATTTGATTTAAACTGTGTTGAAGGAATATTTAACTGAACTGGCAGTTTTAACTGTGCTCTAACTGTGTTGAAGGAATATTTAACTGAACTGGCAGTTTTATCTCTGCTGTTTATTTGCTAGTAATTACAGGTGTGGGGGTAGCCACATTCTTTGATTTTCTGTCCTTGCCTATTTAAGTGGTATAGTGTGAAATATTTTCTGCTTAAAAACCTCAGCTTTGGCTGGCTAAGAACTTGGTTATATTCAACTGGACGAATAAGAGAATTTAAGTACCTTTATCTGCAATTTTTTTTAAAAAAAATACAGTATTTAATTTGATTTAAACTGTGTTGAAGGAATATTTAACTGAACTGGCAGTTTTAACTGTGCTCTAACTGTGTTGAAGGAATATTTAACTGAACTGGCAGTTTTATCTCTGCTGTTTGTTATTTGCTAGTAATTACAGGTGTGGGGGTAGCCATATTCTTTGATTTTCTGTCCTTGCCTGTTTAAGTGGTATAGTGTGAAATATTTTCTGCTTAAAAACCTCAGCTTTGGCCGGCTAAGAACTTGGTTATATTCAAGTGGACGTATAAGAGAATTTAAGTACCTTTATCTGCACTTTGTTTAAAAAAAAATACAGTATTTAATTTGATTTAAACTGTGTTGAAGGAATATTTAACTGAACTGGCAGTTTTAACTGTGCTCTTCAGTCTTAGTGGCCTTGAAACTGCCCGCCCCTCAGCCTGCCTCTGGGCCTATCTCATTTGCTCACTCAACTGAGTGCAGTGAGATCATATTCTGATTTCAGGCACTCCTACTGTGTACAAAGAGAGCATCTGGGAAACAGACAAAAAAAAAATTAAGCTTATTTCCTGCCTTTCCTGTTAAGTGGTATAGACTATTTGTAGGCTTCTGAGCCCCCAAGCCCTTCTGTGTTTGAGGGAAGCCTTCTAGCTTGTTTTTTTTCTTATAACTAGCCAGTTTTCTAGTTTCAGCACTCAAATCTGTTTCTTTGATCTCAGCACTTGTTCAGATTAAAAAAAAAAAAAAAAAATTAAATTTCATCTGCTTTACTATACCTACTTCATTTTACTTTTGCATCATCTTAAAAATACTCAGTTGTATTTATTACTGCTTGGTGTAACTCATTCTAAGCCTTTTGGTTTAAACACTTGGGCTTCGGACCAGTTGTTTTGCACTGAGAGGGTTTGTGGTCTGCACTGTTGTGGCCGAACAGGTAGCTTACATCCTTCTAGGTTGGGAACTGCTGATTGAGGACTCAGTGTCTGTTATTCTAAAAGTGTATTAATTCTGGTTTAAGCACTTGGGCTTTCAGGCCAGTTATTTTACATTAAGAGGGTTCGTGGTCTGCACTCTTGTGGGAGGAGAGGCTGGACTCTGCCCTTCTGAGCTGGGAATTTCTGGTTAAAGGCTTATAGTGCATGCATATCTGAACTGCTTCTTACTGAAGTTGGTGCGCCTTGTTTGCTGTGGCATAGACTGGATTCGGGCCTGCTGGATCTAGCTTTGTTTGTGTAACTTGAGCACTAATCCAGACATTCTCTAAAGTATTCAACTGTATTTATTACTGCTTGGTTGTAACTTGATTAAAGTGTAGCTATCACTCTAAGTCTTTTAGATTAAGCACTTGGGCTTCAGATGAGTTGTTTTACATTAGGAAGGTTTGTGGCAAGCACTGTGGTGGCAGGACAGGTAGCTTTCATCTTTCTAAGTTGGGAACTGCTGATTGAGAGCCCAGTGTCCAAGTGTATTAGTTCTGGTTTAAGCACTTGGGCTTCAGGCCAGTTATTTTACATTAAGAAGGTTCGTGGTCTGCACTCTTGTGGGAGAAGAGGCTAGACTCTGCCCTTCGGAGCTGGGAATTTCTGGTTACAGGTTTATAGTGCCTGAATATTTGAACTGTATCTTACTAAAATTGGTACACCTTGTTTTCTGTAGCATAGACTAGATCCAGGCCTGCTGAATCCAGCTTTGTTTATATGCTTGTTGTTTGTTTGCTTGTTATTTCCCTGGAACACTAATTCCACCTAATACGCTTCTCAGCTTCTGTGGATCACTAGTGATATCTGCATTGCTTACTGTACTTATTTCCTTGTTTCACTTGAAAGAAAGTTACTGTTTGTCGTTTTTGCATTTAGTTACTTGTAACACATTGCACTCAAGTTACCTGGCACTTGCTCACTAAAGCAATTATATAAGTCAGCACTAAAAATTAAAAGCACTACACCCTCACTCCCCACTGGCCCTTGTTTTCAATTATTAAGGAATTCCCAATATTATTCTAGCATGTCCAAAGGTCAGTTGTCAATCTCCTCTCCGGTCCAGCTGGTGAATCTGGGAATCTTGAGGCAATGTTATAACTGCCTCATGTACACAAACAACCCTCTCCTCCTCCCACATAACACAAATACTTGTAGAGATGCAGCTATTTAGCCAAACTGGAGGCTGAGCTCTCTCAGCTCAGGACTGGCAAGACCAGACAGGAGGAGAAGGCAACTACACACACCACAAAACCAGCCTCACATAATGCTACCACACCACTGAATCAAACACATAAACACACAAAGACATACACGGAGGCTCTGAGTAAAAATTTACCTAAACAGCAGAGGCCTCCAAAGCAGACACCCAAACAACTGCTACCTCAAGCACCCCACAAGCAACACATAAACCACAAAATCAGTGTGCAAAGCAGTCACAGCCCTTAAGGCCAAATACAACACCAAACATACTTGTCATAGGTGACTCCATAGTCAGACACACTGACGTCCCACTCACCAGGCTGATCAAGGAGAGGGTCACAGTAAGCTGCCTATAGGGCGCTAGAATCCACCACATAACACAAGCACTCGGGTCACTCCACGGCAAGTACAAATATGACACAGTCATTGTCCATGCTGGTGTGAATGACCTGAGACGTACCTCCCTGGACTACATGAAAAGAGACATAGAGGAGCTCTCTGATTATGTAGCCCAGGCAGGTATGACCCTGACCCTGAGCAGTATCCTTCCTTCACCAAGAATGATGCCAAAATATAGAGACAAGATGATCAGCTTTAACAATTGGCTTAATGTCTGGTGTCATTCAAAGGGGATCCAGTGTCTGTCTGCCTGGGATGACATGCTTGACAAGCCACGCTGCTTCGCAAGGGACGGCTTGCACCTGTCACCCCTGGGATTCCGGATATTGGCTAAGGCTCTTGCCACCCCCATAGTGCCTTTTTTAGGCAAGGCTCAAATTCTAAACCTACCACCCTAGAAAACAAAAATGGGAAGAAACTGAGGGTAATGCTGCTCATTGCCAGAAGTCTAAATCTCAAAATGCACACACTCGAGGCCCTTCTCAGTATGGAGAACATCGATGTCTGTGCTGTAACTGAAACCTGGTTCAAGGCTCCTGAGAGCACCCCGGCACTATTAGGTTTTACTTCATATCATGCGTTCCGGCCCCAAAACCTGGACCACACCACAAAAGGAGGGGGTGTATCCATATTCATAAAGGATACTCACACCTCCAGGTTGGTGGCAACGCATGAAGCTTCGGAAACCATCCAGGTGCAACTAACCATAGGCAAAACTGCTCTACAAATTGTAGCATGCTACAGGCCACCCTCTCAACTCAGGAACCCCACACAGCCTTCCTGAAGACACTGGAGGGTATAAATGTATCTCCAAACACCATCATATTGGGTGACTTCAACTACCCGAATATAGACTGGGAACATTACTCAAGCCCTAACTTTCTAGCCCAACGGTTCTTGGAATTCATAAATTCAAATGCCATGGAACAGCTAGTCACTGTTCCCACGAGAGGAGAAAATATACTAGATCTCATTATCACAAACATGGGGACAAAATGCTCCACACCGGAAGTATATCCCTCATTGGTGAGATCTGATCATAAACTAATCTCACTGGAAATCCACATCCCGCTCCCATTTCAAACAAAAAAGACCACAGTGAAGAACTTCTCTAAAGCAAACTTCACACTACTCAAGACTGGTTTGGTATCCTTCAAGGCCCCTGAGCCAGTGGAAAGCACAACCCAAGCTGCGGAAGCCCTTACAAATGCCTTCTATGAACACCTCCAGGACTGCATGGATCAGGCAATCCCAAATAAAACCAAGACTCTTTCCACAAAGGGCAAACATCCAGTCTGGTGGACCCCAGCCATTAACAAACTTTACAATAAGAGGAGAAAGCTATTACATGATAGAACAAAATCCATAAAAGGGAAGTCACCCCTGATCATTATTAGTAAAAAATACGAGCACTCATAAAATCAACTAAGGCCAATTTTGAGAGAAAAATTGCCATGGATTCAAAGGACAATCATAAGGCCTTTTTCGGCTATGTTAGGAACCTGGGTGGAAAGTCCCAGATATGCTCAGAATTAGTCCAAAATGATACAAAAATCACTGAACCCACAGACATTGCCAACATACTGGCAGATAGGTTCAGTGCAAACTTCAACCCCCTCTTCCCCCCTAAAGGAGAGATAACTATCCCAGCGGAGTGTAGCCTCCCAGACATCTCAAATGCGCAGGTGAAAGCTGCTCTCTCTAAAGCTAAAAACACAGCATCAATGGGACCGGATGGTGTCCCCGGCTGTGTGCTACACGAGCTAAATGAGGAATTAAACCCGCACATAAGGCAGCTGTTTAATCTCAGCCTTACCACAGGATACGTGCCCAAGGAGTGGCGTACGGCAACTGTGGTCCCACTCCACAAAGGCGGTGCCTCTACAGACCCTGGTAATTACTGCCCCATAAGCTTAACAAGTCTAGTCTGCAAAGCTATGGAGAGGATCATAACGGAGCTCATAAACAAATATATAGGGGACTTGCAGACATTGGACCTGACCCAGTTTGGCTTCATCAAGGGTAGATCATGCCTTTTGAACTTGGTCGACTTCTTCGAAACAGTCACCAAGGCCATTGATGAGGGAAAGGCAGTCCATACAGCCTACCTTGACCTTGCAAAGGCTTTCGACACAATACCCCACTCGGGTATTGTAGAAAAACTTACCAGCTTAAATGTAAACCCATATGTCACAAGATGAGTTGCAAACTGGCTTAAGGACAGAACCCACAGGGTTAGAGTTGCTGGCGCTATGTCAGACTCCAAGCCGGTCACAAGTGGTGTCCCACAGGGCTCGGTCCTTGGCCCCCTATTGTTTGGCATCTACTTCTCAGAAGTACAGGCCAACATGGGAGGAGTTTGGCTGACAAAGTTTGCAAATGACTGCAAAATGGGCGCCATAGTGGAAAGTGCATCGGACACGGATATCCTTCAGAAGGGACTCACGGAAACAGATAGCTGGTGCCAGAGCCATGGCCTGAAGTTAAACGCCAAAAAATGTATAGTCATACCCTTCGGGAAAAAGAAGGTAACCCCAAGCTACCATATAGGTGGCAATCCACTAAGCACAGAAGAGGTTATCAGGGACCTGGGGACCCAGTTTGACAGTGGCCTTTCTTTTGACACTCACATTGCTAAAGTGGTTAGAAAGACCTTCTACATTGCCCACCTGATCATGAAGGGATTCACATCAAAATCTAGTGAGGTCATTGTTCCCCTGTACTCTTCACTTATCAGACCAATGATCGAGCACAATGCCCCATTCGGGATGTATCTCACCCGACATCTGCAGCAATTGGAGAGACCCCAAAAGTTCCTCACCAAAAGGATAAAGGGACTCCAAAATCTGTCATATGCTGCCAGATTGAAGAAACTCCAGCTCTATTCAGTCGCATACCGCCTGCTCAGAGGTGACATGTGCCTGACATACAAGGCCATGTCCAACCCGGAATTAATAGACATGCTCCACCTCAAAAAATCCAAATCCACCAAAACCACTAGAGCAAGCGACTTAAACCTTAGCACGGATATAAAAAGGACGTGCTGGAGGGATAGATTTATCACTCAGAGACTCCCTATGCTGTGGAATAAAATCCTGGTCCATGTGAGGCAGAGCACCTCGCTGGCTCTGTTCAAGAGAAATCTTGACCTGTGGATGGGAGATCGTAGGTTTACCCCGGGAATCATCTCTGTGTCACTGCTGGACAGAGGGACAACAAACTAATGGGCACAGTATTTTTTCATATAAGGGGTGGCATAAGCCACAAAACTTTGGGCTAGGCTTATAAATGCCTTAGGGCAGACAGCCTAGTATAAACCTATGAACCTATATATATGTATGAGTGTGTGTACTGTATGTGTGTGTATATATATATATATATATATATATATATATATATATATACGTATGTATATATATATATATATATATATATATATATATATATATATATATCTCTATACACACACACACATATATATATATATATATATATATATATATATACAGGTCTACTTCTGTTCTTCAAAAACACACTTTACTGAAGAACAGAAGGCTGAACTCACTTTAGCAAAAGTGCACTTAAACAAAAATGCACTTTTGCGAACAACAGTCTAGCAAACCACAAAAAAAAAAGAAAAAATACTAGAAACACATTTTTGCAAAGGGGGCAAGCAACCCTGCACTCCCCACACCCCTGCTATTTATATATACTAATTTTGAGATCACACTACAGTGGGTAAAGGGGTACATTTCCTTATTCTCACTGTAACACAATCTATAACAACACTATAGTTTCCTCTTCCGTAAAACGATCAACAGCAAATACAAATGAATGTACCTGTACTAGCACAATATCCTGTAACCGCTAACTGTGCTTCAGTAAACTGCTGTTCGCGAAAGTGCATTTTCATTTAAGTGCACTTTTGCTAAAGTGGGTTCGGCTTTCTGTCTTTGCTAAGGTGTGTTTTTGAAGAACAGAAGAAGATATGTGTGTGTGTGTATATATATATATATATATATATATATATATATATATATATTTATATATATGCATATATATATATATATATATATATATATATATATATATATACAACACACACACACACACATATATATATATATATATATATATATATATATATATATATATAGATATATATATATATATATATATATATATGATATTTATATACATGTACACACACACACACACACACACACACACATATATATATATATATATATATATATATATATATATATATATATATATACACACACACACACACACACTACTAAATCCCAAATACTTACAACACCGAAGACCAGAATCCCGAGACCAGATATCCGAAAGACCAGTAGAGCGAATTTCAAAATCGCGAAGTACAGAGATGTCAGGAGGTTAGGTAAGTATCTATGTTTGGTTGTGGTGGTTAGGGGCTTTAGTATGTGTGTAAGTTTGTATTGTGACTGTGATGTGTGTGTGTGTGTGTGTGTGTGTGTGTGGGGAATGTAGTTGTGTGGTGGTGTTTTTGTGTGTTTGTATAGTGCGACCATGCAGTTAGAATATTTAAGTACGGGGGGTTTGGTGGTGCAGGGGGCTTGCCTCCCCCTTCTTTTATGTAGTGTAGGCTTGTATGTTTGTGTTTTGGGTAAAGGGATGTGTATGTGGTTTATGTTTATTGTAGTATTTGGTATTTTAAATTTCATGCTTCTGGTCTTCCGGTCTTCTCATTTTTCGGGTATCTGGTCTCGGGATCCCAGTCTTCGGTATTGTAAGTATTCAGGATTTAGTAGTGATCCTATATATATATATATATAAGTATATATATATAAGTATATATATATATATTTTTATATATATATATATATATATATATATATATATATATGTGTGTGTGTGTGTGTACAGACACACACAGATATATTTATATATATATATATATATATATATATATATATATATATATATATATAGCTATATAACACAGATATTCTGGATTAGAAATTGTGGGTAATTAGAAGAGCATTGTGAAATTCATGTAATGCTGACTGAAACTTTTTTTTTGGTCCCCTTAGACCTCATTTAAACATGCCCAGCCCTCAGTGCTCCACATCTATGTTGGGTCTACCAGTAACCTCCTAATCCTGCCCCTCCCAGACTTGCTCCAGGGTTGCTGCAGCCAGTCATGGATGTTAAAGGCATCTTGGGGGGGGCATCTGTCTCTCCTTCTGTCTGTTTTTTTTTTTTTTTAAATATGCCCTACCCACTTTTCCCTTTCCCTGCCCCCCACACTCACTGGTTGCATACAAGGGCAACTCCTGTCTTTGGACCATGCCTTGTCTTTGGGAGCATCACCAGTGAGCCCTCCACCCCCACGATGGAATACACATCCTTTCCAGCCACTCCAAGTCACCCAAGCCACTAATAAAACCCTCTACATCACTAGAGCATCCAAAACTAACTAGATTCTTCAACCTCTTTGACTATACAGATGGCTAACATCTTGATTTGCATTGATAGTAGATGCCTTACTGTTTAAAGTTTTTTTGGTTATTTACTTTTTAAAATCTTTTGGATTGAAGTTGTTTATTTTAAAATTAACAAAATACTACTTGCTAATGGCATTTGAAAGTCAGAGTCATCTGCATTTGGAGCTTTTCAGCCCAGGCCTCCATTGAAAATTGGCATCTACTCAGATGTCAATAAATAAATCTGTAGTTAGACTTTCACAAAAGTGAAGAAAATACTAAGAGAGCTGAATTATATATGTATTTACCCATACCCTCTGCTGTGCTACTATTTCAGTGGGAGTTCACAAAGTGAGGAATCAAAATAAGAATCAATAAACATTTCAATTTCAGACTACCAACTCTACACTTCTTCTTCTTTCGGCTTTTCCCGGTTAAGGGTCGCCGCAGCAGATCATCTGTCCGCTCATGTTTGGCAGTGGAGTTTTACGGTGTCGAGTTGCCAGCCCAGCGCCCAACCTTCCACAGAAGGCACACACATGCACACACTCACACCTAGGGCCAATTTATAGTGTCCAAATCACCTACTGCATGTCTTTGGGATGTGGGTGGAAACCGGAGCACCCGGAGGAAACCCACGCGACCACAGGGAGAACATGCAGACTCCGCACAGGAGGCACCCCAGCCGAGAATCGAACTGGAGAACCTCTTGCTGTGAGGCGGCAATGCTAACCACTGCACCACCGTGGCCGCCCTACTATGAACTCTACACTATTATTTGAAAAATTATTTAAATGATGTATAAATTACTTTTTTCATTTGCACGGTTTAAATAGTAGCCACTATTGTTATTTGAAAAATGTGAACAACTGGGCAATTGTTTTCTGAATTTAGAGCCCTTTTTATAATATCTTTAGAATATCTGAATAGATTTAAAATAATGAAATTTAATGTCACTTACAGGTAAAGACAGTTTGTGAGAAAAAAAGAAACCAGTTCCATCAAGTAAAAATGGAAGAGATGGCGCACAAAACTAAACTATACAGAAAAGTTCCACTGCCTAACAGCAACATCCTTATATGAAAAATCAACTGAACTGTTATTTGAAAGCTATGATCCTGACATTTCATGTTGCCAATTGCTTTGCTGCTCCATTTTTGCTAAAGGTAATCATCACAAATGCACAGCATGCTACATTAATACTTAGTACATGTGCAGTATAATCAACCTACCATGTCTCCTTTTGCTCCGGGCTGTCCAGGGGGTCCATGTGCTCCTCGCTCTCCTTTCAGTCCTTGTATACCTTCTGGTCCTAGCAGTCCTGGGGGACCCATGGGACCCTGAGGCCCAAGTGGCCCTGGTCGACCCTGTGTGGGAAACATAAAAGTTAATTAAAAAGTATCCAATAACAAAGTAGGATAAAGCAACTGTTTAATCTATAACATTTTTGGAGAAGCAACTTTCTGACAGTTCTGATTCTAAACAGAAAATAGACAATAATAGAAAACGATATATTCACTGCTGCCTGAATCAGTCATGTTCTTCCATATTACCATTCAGCAGCTGCTTACTTTTGATTTTACTGGAGTAAAGAAGAAAATAAATTTGACTTTACCCCAGAACCAAAAACTGAAGATGCGCTCCCCAAAACCTTCAATAAGTCCATGCATTACAGAAATCTTTTCAACCTTCACCCATTATTTCACTCCTATGACATATATTGAACACTGTTACAGTCAGAATAAACTCTGACCTTACAATATATAATTAAAACACACTACTGATGAGAAGAATAAGCCATCGTCTATGAATTGAACTATTTCAGAAGCAAAGGATTTATTACTGCCCCCTGGTTAAAATGTGCATTAAACATACATTACTATCAGTTGCTACTGCTTCTCTCACTACGTCTCAACTATACAACAAACCAGAAAATTATAACAAGCTACTGAACTGAATGATGCATTAATGGAGATTTTAATGTTTTCTGTACCATAATGACTAAAAACATAGCCTTACAAGTAATAGCATCACTCATGCATACCACTCAACTGTCCAAATTTTTGCAGAATGTCCAGAAGTTTGCCTCATATTCTCGATTTGTTCCTCATAAAATTTGTGTTTTTCTGGTAAGTCATTGTGGACTGAAGTCACTAAATAATGACAAATATTTGAGTTTTAGACTTCTTATCCTCCAGAAATTGTATGCTAATGCAAAACCTGCTATTCTATAAGAGCCCTACATAAACTGTCCCCCTATTTTTGGGCCTTTATCAACCCATTATTTCTGGCATTGTTCAGATTTTTTATGCTAAGAGGTTGAGAGATATGCACTCATTTGTTACAGGTCCTGCATTTTGAAAGATTCAATTTCACTTCATACAAATTCAGACTTTGGGGACAACAGGGTTGTTTATTGTTTTGGTTTTTTGTTGAATGGGTGGTTAATTTTCATAGCAGGTTACTTGTGCATGCCAAAACATACAATGATTTCTTTGCTTTAAAAAAATATAGTGGGACATTAAAACAGAGGAAAAACAAAGGTACAGTAGACTCCCTCTTCTTCAGTCTCATTGGGACTGGACCCTAGGCTGGATAGACGGATGGCTGGTTAACCAGAAAAAGCATACAAAATAGCATTTATAGGTTGTAAACCAGATTTAAAAATATGTATATATATATATATATATATATATATATATATATATATATACACATATATATATATATATATATTTATTAAACATTTATTTATTTAGTTGAAAAAATCAGTAATTTTCCTTTTTTTTTATTTCAGTTCTTGTTTTGTAGAAAATTCATGCCACTTTTTTATAAAGAAAATATCAATACCAGATGAATTGTTTTGCTGTTCAGTATATCTCAACGCAGTTTCAAGAGTTTCCTTCTGAGTGACTTATATTTTTGTAATCATCATCTTCACTCATAGCTTCCGAGTTCTCTTGTTCTTCTTCCACAATTTCTCCTTGAATAATGTCAATGATTTCATCGTCTGTTAATACTTCATTCTCTAGAATGTTATCGCCTAAAAGCCACTGATTGATGTCCCTTTCTACCAAGTCTTTGAACTGAGACAATTGTTTAAAATCATTAAGTAGAACAATGTTGCAATGGTCTGTCAGATCTTCTTTGTGTAGATCGCAGTTTGCAGTTAACTTTTCGACATCAGGCCATAGTTTTCTCCATGACTTCACAAACGATGATGACATTTCATCAAAAGCTGATGCCAACATGTAAATCACATCCTTAATGTTAATTTCCTTAAGGGCTTCAATGAATTCCGTTTCTTCATTAGTAGTTTTCTCAAGAATTTCTGAAAGAAGTTTTCTTCTGTAACGCTCTTTCAAACTAATAGGTTGCACCAAAGATGTAACGTCAAGTAGTAAAAACATCACTTTGATATCATCAGAAAATAGATTAGTGGGAAGTGCTGGAGCATTGACAAGGATAAAAACTGTGTTTAACTGTAATTTTTAAATGCGTCAAATGAGCCTTAACCTTTGGAACAAATTCACTTGAAAACCATTCTTTAAATAAAAAATAATCCATCCAAGCTGACTTCTGGGTTTTATAGTACACTAATAGAGCACTGACATTTACATTTTTAAATACGCTGGGTTTGGCTGATTTACCTACAATGAAAAGTGACAGTTTGTAACTCCCAGCAACATTTCTACAAACAGCCACAGTGATTCTCTCTTTTTTCATTTTGAAACCAGTAGCAAGTGTTTCTGATGATGCTGCTAGCGTTTTTGATGGAAGAAGCTTAAAATTTAAGCCTGTTTCATCCAAGTTGTAGATTTGTTCAGGAGTAAGGCTTTCATTCTGTATAGCATCTAAAACTTTCTGGGAAAATTCACTTGTAGCATTTTGATCTGCTGACAATTTCTCGCAGCAAACACCTTGATAATGAATTCTATGGCACTTTTTCCACTGTGAAAGCTATCCCTCACTGGCTAAAAATTCTTCTCCGCTGTTGACTTTCTTGTGCAACTGCATTGACTCTTCCTTCAAAATTAGCCTGCTCAGAGGTATTCCTCTTTGTCTTTTTTGCATGAACCATACCCATAATGCATCATCAATAACTTCATTTTTGATTCTTCATAGTGTACCTTCTTGAGGGCACCTTTTCCAATTATACTTGCTTACTGAAATCTTGAAGGGATTTCCATTTTCTCTGCTAATCGTTCGTACTTTTTCCTGCATTCAGTTCAGTACATACCCAATTTATAGGTTCATCATTATCAATATGTTCCAATGCTTTCAGTTTCATTTCAATAGTTAACACATCCCATTTCAGCTTGTTCAAGTTCATCATTTCACAGACACAGATAACAACCACTAACTGAAGCATAAGTCAAGAGCTTTCAAAACTATGACTACCAGTGCTCTTATTTAACGTTACTTTACTTTCTGGACGAAGTACTGTAATAAACTGTCTCTGAGTACAGTGCACTGTAAAAGACAACAGAGAAGAATAACACTTTTGTCTCCTCGGGGCACTTCTTACTCTTTTAATCTTAAAATGTTAAAATACTGAAACACATAGCTCTCAAGTGTCCAGAATTGCCTGAGACTGCCCATTTTTATTGTAAAATACAATCCCAGCCCCGACGGCCAGATCTGGTTGCTTCTCATCCCAATATATGCAGTAAAGTGACCTCTGTTTGGCTGCGGACAATTCAGCCAATCACAGCATCTCTTTACTGTACCTAATTTGCAAGCTACTTGCTGGCTGAAGATGACATCACTTGTCATTCTCTTTTTCCTGCCAGCTTAATATGTGGTGGCAGACCCAAGATGCATTATGTCAGGTAAGTCCACAATTAACCAGCACAGGATGACAAACAGAGGCTGTCCATTCATCTTTTGGGGTCGATCGGCGTGAATTGGAAGTCTATCCATAGAAAGAGTTTGAGTGTGGTCATAGTGGATTTGCTGCTACAAGAGAGGCTGGAGCTTGTTGACATTGGCAATCATTGGGCCAAGAGCTGGGTGATCTATGAAGCCTAGGTGTAGTGGTTTGGCTGCAGTTTTGCAACTTTATCCAGGAAACTGATCCTGGGTCTGGGGTTTGTTTTAAAGCTGGACTTAAACAGAAGACGAATTGTGTCAGAATATTAAACAACACTGAGATGTTCTTTTCTCGTTCCATTAGGTACAAAATAATATCATACCAAATAAAGTTAACTTTTCTTCAACACAATACCAATTATATCCTTGAATTTATGAGTCCCCTAATTTCTTTGCCAGTGGTTATAAATATAATGCAAATAACAAAGGAGAAGAGGGCACCCCTGCCTGGGTCCTTTCTTCAGCCAAAACTTATCAGAGAGGACCCCTCCTACTTTGTTTTTTTTTTTTGCCTCCAGTCCGTCATATGGTGCTTCCACTCCTTTTAAAATACTGATAAACAAACATACCAGATTTTTATTACCTTCTTCCCTCCTAACTTCCATACTTCAATCAGAATACCATCTATTCCTGGATACTTTCCTGCAGATTGGTTAAATATCACCATTTTTATCTCCTCTCCTCCTGTTTTAATTTTTAGTTGTTGAGCCTCATCAGCTTCTAACCTTGGCATATTTAAATCTTCCCTAAATATTTTGGTTTGTGCTTTTGTTGACTTTAAACAAAGCAGTCCCTGCAAGTACGGCAACTGCACGGCCCCAAAATAGAAGAATCTAAATGGTAAAACAAGAGGCCAGCAAACTGGAGCTAATAAATGCTTTATTATAACAAAAATAAAAATAAAAACAGCAACAGAGACCAGTTTTGGCTACATGAATTAACTAGCCTTCATCAATGTCAGTAAAAATACCATAAATCTATTGCTCAATTTTATACTCAACCTACCACTAAGGTTGAAGTCCATTGGTTCATCACAAATTCTCATTGAGACCTGGTGGGAATAAACCACCCAACTTAATGATTCACTTCTTTTCTTTTTCGTTTAGTATTGAGTGGTATTTTTACTGACACTGATGAAGGCTAGTTAACTCATGTAGACAAAACTGGTCTGTGGTGTTGTTGCTCTTTTTATTTTTATTTTTGTTATAATAAAGCATTTATTAGCCCCAGTCTGCTGGCCTCATGTTTTACCTTTTGTTAACTTCCCCACTTCTCTGCTTTATACAAATTTTCATAAACTTTCTGTAATATTTCTAACACATCTATAAGATCTCTGGTTATTTTTCTTGCAGTAGACTCCCTAAGTATGGCAACAACTCTTTCTACTTTCTGTTTCTCAAGCTGTTGTACCAAAAATTTTTGTGCTCTGGAATTAAGTATCAAAAACATTGCTGAACAGAAATTTGTCTAAACTTATTAACCACTTACTTTCTTATTTTCCCTTTAGCACTCTGCAATTGCACCTCCTCTTGTTCTGCGAGATTCCCCTTATTTTGTAATGCTTTCACCTTTGTCAGCCCCTCTAAATAATTAATTCTTAACCACATCTTTTTTTTCTTTTATTTCTACCATATTTTTAAATACCACTTTCATTTTATCCCACTCACTATCTATAACCTCTGGAGTACTTTCTATCTTAACTCATTCCTTAAATTTCTCTCATTTTAATGGGTAGGTGGCGAAAACACCAGTATCTCACATTTATTTCATTACCTTGCATTTTTTATCTTGGTAATTATTGGTGCATGATATGAAATGGTTTTTGGATGTGTATTACAGTTCTCAATTAAATAGACATGTTCCTGTGACATATAATTTCTGTCAAGTCTAGACCAGTTACTGTACCTTGGGGAATAATACGCACATTCTCTCAGAGTTCCTGCTACTTAATTCATGCCTTTCTTAACAAATATTTTCATAATTTTCTTCAGAGCTCTATCCCCTTTTGTTACATTTCCCCTTCTAGGCCCCCTAGACACATCATCTGTGTTGCAAATCAAACTCCAGTCCCCACCTATAAGTAATATTCACAAGTGATTTTTTTTTAATCTCCAAAATGGGAGTTTTAGGTGCCAGTGTAATCCTCATCCATTGCGAGTAGCCCTTACTACTAAAAATCTGCCATTTTCTGCCTCTTTTATTATTTAATTGATTAATAAATTAATAAATCAATTAATTTAAGTACCCTACTTTTCCTTTGTCCTTGACATTCTGCAGAATATCCATCCTGTAATCATTTCTTTATCAAATTCACATACTCATTTCTTTCCAAATATGTCTCCTGTGGCATTGCCATTTGCACTCTGCATTTTTTAAATATAGTTAAGTAGCCTTTCCTTTTTGTCTATACATGTGAGACCATTCACATTCTAAGATAATATGTATAAAGTGTCAAAATTATGGTAAGAAGTCCTTATTCCTACCATATTACATATCACAGTTTTTTAGCGGTCCAATTTCAGCTTTTATGATACATGTACCCAATGTTTGGCAGGTTAATCTTTTATACAAATTTTTCTTATCATCAACTTTGGAACTTGTGTCATATTTTACAAGACTTTTTATTTTAATAAAAACCTTCAAAAAAAAAAAAAAAACAAACAAACACACCCCAGAACACCTCCATAACCTATTAACTTAATACGTATACCCATAGCTATGTGCATCTTCAAATAAAAAGAAGTTATGTACCTACCATAATGTTCCATGTTAGTTGTCTCCTCTCGCCTTCTTTCTTGCTGGTTGGGTTTGGAGCTGATCTTCGGCTCTGACTCGGCCATCTTCTAAAGCTCGAGAACTACATACTGGCTCGAGGCCTCCCCATATCCCATGATGCCTGGCACTAGAAACCCAGATCTCGCTTGGTGAGACTAACAGTAGACAAAGTAATGAAGGAATCCTATCCTATCATACCTAAGCCCAACTATAGAGACTACTAGGTAGAGTCGGATAGTCAGAGAAGACTCAGCCAGTGTAAATCCATAGAGAAACTCTTCTCGGTCTAGTAGGATAGGGGGATGGTGGGTGGGACGCAAGAAAGAAGGCGAGAGGAGACAACTAACATGGAACGTTATGGTAGGTACATAACTTCTTTATGTTAAGTTGTCTATCTTGCCTTCATTCTTGCTGGTTGGGACAGTGTCCCTAGCACCTAATATCCTGGGTGGCTCAGTGGAACAGACTCTTCAGAACAGTGGAACCAAAATCAGCTCTGCTCCTGGAAACCACGTCCAGCTTATAATGCGAGATGAAAGTATGAGGATTTGCCCAAGTGGCCGCTGCACAAATAGATTCCATGGGCAACCTGGCTTGAAACGCAACAGCAGTGGCTAATGCTCTGGTGGAGTGGCCCTTAGGTTTAATGGGCAATTCTTCCTTCCTCAGCTGATAGATAAAGGTTATGGTAGAAGTCAGCCACCTAGATAAAGTTACTTTTGATACTGGTAGGCCTTGTTTGCCCTCTGCATAAGAGGGGAAAAGCTGATCCGATTTTCTGAAGTCCTTAGTCTTATGCAAATAAAAGCGCAGTTGCCTGTGAACATCTAATTGATGTAACTTATATTCTGCCCTGTTGGAATGGTTGGGAAAAAATACAGAAGGTCAATGGACTGGTTCAAATTATTCTCAGAGGAGACCTTAGGAAGGAAGGAAGGGTTAGTCCTAAGAGCAACCCTGTCTTTGAGGAACACTAGGTACGGGGGATGGATACAAAGAGCCTGCAGTTCAGAAACTCTTCTCGCTGAAGTAATTGCTACCAGAAAAAGTGTTTCCCAAGATAATAACTTCAAAGGACAGGAAGCTGCAGGTTCGAAGAGTGGCAAAATTAGAGAGGATAGAATCAAAGTCAGATCCCACGGGGGTGGAGGATCCCTAACCGGGGGCCTGAGCAGAGTGGTTCCTTTGAGAAAGGCCTTACAAAGCTTATGAGACATTATGCTACTTTCTGAAAGGCCAATGTGAAAATTTGAAATTGTGGCTGACTGCACTCTAACTGTAGCGGAAGCGGACCCAAAATGAAAGAGCTCCACTAGAAATTCCAGGATGTGGTGAACAGGGGCTGAAAAGGGGTCTATATTCTTGGCCTCTGCCCAGGAAGAAAAACGTTTCCATTTACTAGCGTAAGTTTTTCTAGTGGTAGACTTGTGCGATGATAAAATGATTTCACGCACTGATTGGGAGATATCAGGAAGCCTGGCTAGGGTTGGAAGTGGAGCAACCAAGCTGTGAGCTTGAGAGATTGTAGGGAATGATGCAGCCCACCCGATTGATGGATCAGGAGGTCTGGAGCTGGGTCCAGAGTCCAAGGCTGCTCGATAAGATGATAATGAAGGAACCGAAACCATATTTGTCGAGGCCAGTATGGAGCAATGAGGATCATTCTGCAACCCAATAAGGTAGCTTTCTGAATCAGCTTGGGAATTAGGGGAAAAGGAGGGAATGCGTACAGAAGTCCCTGAGGTCAATCGTGGACTACAGCGTCTCTGGGGGAATGCTCTGGATGTGGTAGGAGAGAGAAGAAGTTGCTGCATTTGCTGTTGAAGGGGGTGGCAAAGAGGTCGCAGCAAGGTTGCCCCATTTGCGGAAGATTTGGTCCGCTACTACTTGATTCAGAGACCACTCGTGAGGCATGAGAATAGCTCTGCTCAGCCTGTCTGCTATGACGTTGAATTTCCCAGGGATCTGTATTGCGGTCAGAAACCATTGGGAAGACATCCCCCATTGCCAGAGTCTGAGTGGTTCTTGACATAGGGAGTCGGACCTGGTTCTGCCCTGCTTGTTGATGTACCACACGACTGACATATTGTCCATTAGAACTGCAATTGTCCCGGTAGTAAGAGAGTTCTGAAGAGCTTGCAACGCTAAAAGCACAGCCCTCATCTCCAAGACGTTTATGTGCAGATGGTACTCTTGAGGTTGCTAGCTACCCTGGAGTGTTCTTCCCTGATAATGCCCCCCCCCCACCTGATCAGGGAGGCATCTATTGCCACCGTAGCAACTGGAGGGGGAAGTACAAATGGTCTGCTCAGGGGAACTGATGAGGAGACCATCCACCATGCAAGGTGCTTTTTGCATGTTTCTGTGATGATAATCATGTGATACATGGGCAGTTGCTGGAAGGACCATTGGGTAAAAAGAAGCCACTGGAGGATCCTCATGTGAAAACGTATCATTGGAACGAGTATGATTGCTGCTGCCATGAGACCCAGGGTTTGGAGGACAAACCTGGCTTGAATTCTCTTGCATTGTAACAAGACCTGGGCATGCCGCTGAATGACTAACACCCTATTTGGTGGAAAGCTGGATGACCTGTCCTTTGTATTTAAGTTTGCGCCTATAAAGATGATAGACTGACAAGGCGACAAAGCAGATTTTTCAAAATTTATAGTGATACCTAGTCTGGAGCACGTCTGGATAGTATAGTCTCTGGCTTGCAAAAGGTGGTAGCAGTGAGGAGCCAGTCGTCTAGATACGGAAACACCTGGAATCATTGCCGTCTCAGGTGAGCGGTAACTACTGCCATACATTTGGTGAACACCCTGGGGGCTGTGGTGAGACCAAAGGGCAGAGCTCTGAACTGATAATGGCTGGCTCCCAGCCGGAAGCGCAGGAATCTTCTGCAGCACCTGTCCATTTTGACGTGGTAGTACGCATCCTGAAGATCTATGGAGCACATCCAATTGTCCTGACCCAGGAAGGGCAAAATGGACTGTAGCATGACCATCCAAAACTTTGTTCTTTGTATAGACCTGTTTAGTCTGCTGAGATCCAAAATGGGTCTCCAGTCCCCTGTCTTTTTTGGTACCAAAAAGAACCTTAAGTATATTCCGGATCCTTGCTGGTCTGCTGGGACATGCTGGATGGCCCTTTTTCTTAGCAGTTTTGAAACTTCCTGAACTGCTTGATCCCTTAGATTGAGTGGAACATCTGGAAGGGACTTGTTTGACAATAAAGGAGCATGAACAAAGGGAATTCTGTAGCCTCCGGATATAACGGACTGTACCCATTTGTCTTGTGTTATTTCTTGCCAGGCTCTTGGGTACAGCGATAATCTTCCCCCGACTGCCTCCAGAGGTGTGCAGCCGGGCAACCCTTCAGGGATGCTGGAAGGGCTTGTCAGAGAAAGATTCTCTGCTGCCCTGGTTTTGCAGACCCCCTCTGCCACGAGGGCAGCGTCTGTTATTGTTCTCTCCTCTGCCCCTGGAGGAAAACTCACCATGTGTGTCCGGCAAGGCTCCCTGGGATTTCCGGAACCACATCTTTCCACTCTTTTGACCCTTGGGATATGGTCTGGAAGGAGTGGAAAGACAGACACCTACGGCAGAGAGAGTCTTGCCATCCTGCTCACACCTGGTAAGGGTATCCTTCACATGTGATCCAAAGAGAAAGGAACCATCAAAAGGGGTGTTGGTGAAAGACGCTCTGAAAATTTCCACAATGTTACATAGCTGCATCCAAGCGTGCCTCCTTAGGGCCATGCCTGTGCCTGCGGCTCTACTCGCCCCATCGGCTGCATACAAAATGAGCCTCATGGAGGAGTTTACCACTGAGTTAAGAGTCGCCAGCTGGGAGGCTGCCTTAGCCTGGGCCCCCTCAGCTGATGGATCTTGGAGGGTATCTACAAGCTCTTTCAGGAGATCCCTCTGAAGGTGGGTGAAGTGGCACAGGTAATTCAGGGACCGCATAGAAAAGGTCGCTGAAGAGAACACCTGCTTCCCATATCTGCCCATCATCCTGGACTCCTTGTTAGGGGGATGGACAGATGAAGTTTCAACCAACTCCTTCTTTGTGGCCGCCGTTACCACCATGGCATCAACGAGGACACCTTTGGTCAAAAACTGTTTGTCCTGTGGCACAGTAATGAATTTGGTCGGTTCCACTGTATCTGGAGCCATCCACGCCTTCCGAGCCACCACAGACATCAGTAGGTCAAAAGGCAGAGACACCCCAGGAGGTGGAAGGTCGGGATCCAAACGCGTCCAGGAATACCGACTCATCCTCGGAAGGGCTTAGGCAGTCCAGTTCCCCCTCTGCCGAAGCATCTCAAGGATGTCTGAGAAGGAGACATCTTCAGAGGGGGATCTTGTCGACCCTTCCGACTCCTCTAAGTCGGTATCCGACGTGACAGACTCGGGGGAGTCAACATGCTTCCTCTTGCATTTCCTCTTGCAACGTGGCTCCTCTGAATGGTCAGGAGAGGCCTCAGAAGAGGAGGATACACCCAAAGGGGTGTCCCGGAGCACTGAATCCCCACGCTTAGGGTCTGGAAGAGGGGCAGAGGCTGACGCAGGCACCCTAGGGGGAGGGAGCCGATGGGGTCGATCGTGGGACTGACTCTGGGGCCAGTACACTCCTCATCACCTCGAAGGTGTCACTGCCCGGATGCAGAAAAGGCTCAGGTTCTGAAGAAACCAGAAGCCCTCCCCGCACCGAGGGAGACAGCTCCGAGGCAGATGTGGGAGCCGAGCTCACCTGCACCGAAGCACCAAGAGGGAGAGCGGGGTCGGACAAGGGTCCGATGCCACTCGCCCCTTCGGAGCCGACCAGGGAGTCCCGGTGCCCATATCCCTCCAAGGACGGTACCATGGAAAGGATAGGAGCCGACAATGGAACCAAAGGAGAAGGTATCGGAGCCGACGGTTCCATGACTCGAACCCCAATGAACTCCGGCTCCGAGCTCATAGGATGAGTCGGAGGAGGAATCTCTACAGCTGTGGACGGAGCCGACGCCTGATGAGGGGGCTGGACAACATTTTGGCTAGGGCCTGCTATTTTAGCAGCCTACTGACCACTCTTTCCAAGTCATGGTCAGAAAGTCTTGAGGACCGAGAAGAGTGTGATGAGCGGTGACTACGCTCTGACTGGAGCAGAGGCGATTTCGGAGCCGAACGTATCGACTCCAAAGAAGGAGACCTTGACCTTTTGCAACTCTCAGATGGCTCAGAAGAACATGTTGGAGCTGACTGGGAGGGACGAACATCGGTTCCAGCCGGAGCCGAGATGGATGGTATGGCTTCACCCAATGACGGCTCCGAACTGGGAGCCGAAGGATTAGGTGGCCTAGAAGATTTCATGGGCTGAGCCTTCGCCGGTGAATCTTGGGGTTTAAGTAGACCCCTCAAGATCAATTTCTTTTTGCGCTCTTGCAGGACTCTTGGACTGAACACATGGCAAATCGAACAAGAGTCCTGCAGGTGCACGGCGCCCAGACAATAAACACAAGAAGTGTAACCATCTGTCAGAGACATCTTCAGACAGCATGAGTCACACTTCTTGAATCCGGATGGCTTAGGATCCTTGGACATCCTAATAAAAGAAAAACCCAAGGAAAAAACACACATACAAAAAGGTTAAGGTAACAAACTACAGTAAAATACACTACAGTTACCAGAACCACTACACTACAAAAACTATACTGAACTATAGCAAAACTAACTTTTTTTTTTTTTTTTAAAGAAGAAGGGAAGAAAAAAAGGTTATCCTCTAACTTAAACGGACACCTTTTAGATGTAAGGTTATCCTCTAACTTAAATGGAAAACCTTAAGAGAAAAGAGAAAAGATAAAGGGGGGAGGGGAAACTCTCTAAATAAAAACGAGTTTCTGAGGAAAAGACAAGTATTCAGACACAAACACACTATGATTACCAAGATCTATCTAACGATAATTTCTATGCTAAAATTAACTTTTAGTTATGTACTTACCATAACTTTAGATGTTTGGGATCCATCTCGCCTACATTCTGTACTGATGGGTTCGGAGCCGATCCTCGGCTCCAACTCGGCACGCTATGCTATAGAGCGAAGTCTCTTATTGGCTGAGCTATTCTATATCCCAGGATGCACCACCACTACTTCCCCAGATCTTGTTTGTCCGCACTCATGCACACACACATAACTGTTTATATAACATTGCCAGATGTTTCAAGATGAAACGATAGTACTCGACCGTCCGGTCTCTTCTGATCTCCAAGGCAGGGGAAGGAGGGTGGGTTATTAGAATGTAGCGAGATGGATCCCAAACATCTAAAGTTATGGTAAGTACATAACTAAAAGATGTTATGTGATCCTATCTCGCACATTCTGTACTGATGGGACAGCGTCCCTAGCACCTGATTCCTGGGTGGCTCACTGGAAAACACTCCTGAGAACTGTGGAACCAAATGAAGCTTGCCCCCGAGATGCCACATCCAATTTGTAGTGGGAAATGAAGGTGTGTGGGGAAGACCACGACAAATGTCGCTAATGGCAAGCTTAGAATGGAATGCTATTGAAGTAGCCATAGCTCTTGTAGAGTGAGCTTTGACAGAGGTTGTAAGCTCTTTATTAGAAGAGGAATAAGCTTGACTAATACAGTCCCTGATCCACTTGGCAATAGTGACCTTCGTGATGGCTTTGCCCAATTTATTGTCCGAAAAGGACACAAACAATTGATCTGTTTTCCATGTTTGTTGGGTCCTATCTAAATAAAAGCGCAATTGCCTGTAAACATCCAATGTGTGGAAGATGTATTCCGCTTTGTTTGAGTACTTTGGGAAGAAAACTGGAAGTTCTAATGACTGTTGCAGGCAAAAACTGGAACAAACTTTAGGAACAAAGGATGGGTTAGGCCTGAGGGATACTCTATATTTGTGAAAAACCAGGTACGGTGGTTTGACAGATAGAGCTTGAAGCTCTGAAACCCTTCTGGCTGAAGTAATCGCACCAGAAAGGCAGTTTTCCAAGAAAGAAATTTCAAGTCACAAGTTGCTGCCGGTTCAAGGTGGAGGTTAAGGCACGTAATACCACATCGAGATCCCACGGTGGAGCAGGATGAGGAATCGGAGGTCGTAAAAGCGCAGCACCTTTTATGAAGGTTTTACACAATCTGTTGCTCATCAAAGGTGGGTTTATAGATTCATGAAAATTGGAAATAGCTGCCAATTGGACCTTGATGGTAGAGACTGAAGAACCTTGATTGAATAGGGAAGTTAGAAACTTCAGGACTTCTGACACCGGACAGTGATGGGATCTAGACCCCGGAGTTGAGCCCAAATAGCAAATCTCTTCCATTTGCTAGTATACAATTTCCTAGTGGCAGACTTGTGGGCTGAGGATAAGATACGTATAACTTCCGGATCTAAGGTATGATTCCTGACTATAGTCGGAAGAGGAGGAGCCAAGCTGTTAACTTCAAAGAGTGAAGGGACTGATGGAGTTGTCCCGACTGGTGAATCAATAGGTCCGGGATCTGATCCAGGAACCATGGACTGTCCAGTGCATATCAAGATAGGGAACCATACCTGACGAGGCCAGTAAGGCAACTAAAATCATCTTGCTCCTAAGTGATTTGGATCACTCTGGGAAGGAGGGGAACCCGAGGAAGGCGTGATAGTAAAGCCGGGTGGCCAATGATGGGCTAAGTATGATGGAAATTCTGGAGCTGGAGTGAGAGAGAAGAATTTTCTGCACAAAGGTCGCAACAAGGAGTTCCCCATCTTCTGAAGATCTGAGTTGCCACTGTATCGCTCAGAGACCACTCGTGAGAGAGAGGATAGTTCTGCTTAGTCTGTCGGCTATCACGCTGATCTCCCAGGGATATGAGTCGCTATCAGAAAACGCCTGGTCGCCACTGCCCATTCCCATACTCTCATGGCCTCTCTGCAAGGTAGGATCTGGTCCCTCCCTGCTTTGTTCAGATACTCAGACTACTGACATGTTGTCAGACTGAATGGCACCACGCCTGAGGGAGGTAGGCTTGTAGAGATACACCTGCCCAGGTAATGCCCCACCCCGCCTGGTGGCACAGGAGGAGGTGGAAGGCCCTGATCCAAATTGGAGGACACCAGCCACCAGCGAAGGTCCCGCTTGCAGGTTTCCATGATCCGTATGAGGTGACTGAGGGAGATCCTGAAAGGACCACTGGTGACAGGACCACTGGAGAATTCTCATATGCAATCTTGCTAAGGGGACTAGGAGAACAGTGGCTGACATGGAGTCTAATAGCTGCAGGACCATCCTGGCTGGGGCTTTGATTTGAGAAGCAAGGCTCGGACTTGAGCCCATAGTCTGTATCCTTTCGAAGATAGACCTTGAGTCTATCTCATGGCAGCAACACAGACTGATTCCAAGGGAAGTGCTGGTGGCAGTTAGGAGCCAGTCCTCAGGTGAGCAGTCACAAACGCAAAACATTTGGTGAACACCCTGGGGCTGTGGAACTGAAAAGACGCCTGATCTATCAGGATGTGATATCCAAACACCTTTCTCCAGCAGACTTCTTGACTGATCGATTTAGGTTGACTCCTTTGAAGCAGCTTTAACATCTAGTTTTAAGACAGAAAAAGACACAATATAAAAGTTTTATACGACCTGAGCCAGTAGAGCAACCTCGCGGCAGAAGCGGCAAACGAGATCTGGGTTTCTAGCACCAGGCATCATGGGATATGGGGAGGCCTCGATCCAGTATGTAGCTCTCGAGCTTTAGAAGATGGCCGAGTCAGAGCCGAAGATCGGCTCTGAACCCAACCAGCAAGAATGAAGGCGAGATAGACAACTTAACATTGAAGCTTAAACCTCCTAATAGGGACACTTGTGCCAAATAGATGGATGATAATGGATTCACTACATAATAACAAAATTCCACAATCCTGAGACTCTGAATACCGACGACCAGAATCTTGAGATTGCGGAATTTCGAAAATACTGAATGGAGATTGCCTTACAGTGTGGAATGGGAACTTTGCCATTCACTCCACTGTGGTGCCATCTCAGAGTTGGTATATTTAAGTTGCAGGGGGTGTGGGGGTGGCGGGGAGCTTGCCCCTCTGCATAAACATCAGAATAGTTTGCTTTGTGTTTTATTTATTTATTTATTTTTTTGTTCAAGATTCTGCAATCTTGAGATTCTGGTCCTCTGGTTTTCAGAGTCCTGGGATTGTGGAATTTTAATATTTAGTAGTGAACCCCTGATAACACGTGCCCTAGTTAACCTGAAATTGAGATCATCTGTGATCAAATGCATGTTATTGCCCGTGTTTCTGCTTACACTAATTAGTGGCTGTTCTTTTTTTTTTTTTTTATCTTTCTTCCCCCTCCCCCACATATGAAAACTGCTTGCATACTTTCAGAAATCATTAACTTTTATCCTTGAAACCAGTGTTCTGTCTTGTATTGCCCTACTATCAGCTTGCCTCCAGGGAAAGTAAAAAAACAAAAAAATGCATTCCTCTGTTGAAGCCAGAAAGACATGTTGAAACATTTACTGCTAAAGGAAAACTTTTCATTATATTCAGCATTCTCATAATTACTTGTTTCCACTTAAAATTTCTTATTAGATTAAACCACGGATCTTAATCCAGCCATTTACCTGTGTGAAAGGAAGATAAAAAATATCATCTATTTACTTTTACAACCTATCTCCTACCTCAGCAATCCAAGATTATTATAGCCTACTAACGTAAACATGTTTTTGTTTAGCTTTTCTTCACTTTTTGCATTTTAATGCCTACATTTTTAATACCAAAAAGAAGAAAGAAAGAGAAAGAAAAAAGACATCAGTTTACTTTAATAAGAGGAAGAAAAAAAGACATTTGTTTACTTTAATAACTTAATCAAACACAAGAACAACTAAAATACCTTACAATAAAATATCTAGTTTATATTGTGAAAAGTTTCTGTGACTGTCATCCCACTCCACAAAGGGGGAGCGATTACAGACCCTGGGAACTACCGCTCCATTCGTCTGACGAGTCTGATATGTAAGGCTATGGAGTGCATCATCCTGGACCTTATAAATAAAGATATAGGGAATCTCCAAACTCTGGACTCCATGCAGTTTGGTCTTGTGAAAGGTAGATCATGCCTGTTCAACTTGATAGACTTCTTAAAAGTCTGTCACCAGAGCTGTGGATGAGGGCAAGGTAGTTCAAACAGCCTACCTAGATCTTGCCAAGGCCTTCAACACCATCCCTTACCCAGGAATCATAAATATACTCACTAAACTATACATAAACCCCTATGTCATAAGATGGGTTGCCAACTGGCTCACTGATAGAACTCACACTGTGAAAGTAGTGGACTCCAAATCTGACTACCATCCAGTTACAAGTGGTGTCCCACAGAAATCAGTCCTAGGTCCTCTCCTGTTTGGCATCTACTTCTCTAAAGTTCAAGCCAACATAAAGGGACTCTAGCTGACCAGGTTCACAGATGATTGAAACTGGGAGCCATTATTCATTCTCCAACTGATGTAGACATTCTACAAAAAGGCCTCACCAACACCAATGACTGGTGCCAGAATCATGGCCTTAAGCTCAATGCCAAAAAGTGCATTGTCATTCCCTTTGGGAAAAATTCGGTGCCCATGAACTATCACATAGGCAGTAGTCCACTAAACGTTGAAGATGTGATAAGAGACTTGGGGACACAGGTTGACAGCAACCTCTCCTTTGATAACCGCATTGCCAAAGTAATCAGAAAGTCCTTCTATGTGGCACATCTCATTATAAAAGGTTTCTCATTCAGGAAGAAAGAGGTCATAATCCTTCTCTACTCATCCCTCATTACACCTGTTATAGAATACGAAGCCCCATTTGGTATGTACCTCACTAGACACCTACAACAACTAGAAAGGCCACAAAAATACCTCACTAAGAGGATCTTAGGCCTTAGACACATGCCCTATATGGACAGACTCAAAAAACTCCAGCTATACTCTGTCTCTTATCGCCTACTTAAAGGCAATCTCTGCTTGACCTACAAAGCCATGTCTGACCCAGAGCTGCTAGATATGCTACACCTAAAGAAATCCCAATCCCTCAGTGCCACACACTCCAAGGTCCTAAACCTCATTACCACAATAAACAGAACATGCTGGAGGGACAGGTTCCTAACCCACATACTTCCCATACTCTGGAACAAACTTCCCATTCACGTCAAGTAGAGCACTTCACTGGCCCTCTTTAAGAGAAATCTTGACGAGTGGATGGGCAATAGGAAGTTCACCCTGGGGATCACTTCAGTGGCCTTGCTTGACAGGGGCACTGGGAACTGACTTTGGGCGGCATGATGCCAGGGAATCTACTTGGACTAGGCTTATATAGGCTCCAGGGTCTTTAGCCTAGTACACACCTATGAACCTAAGAAGTACTGGTAAAAATAAAGTTATTGCAGTTATCCATTTACATCCTCCTCCCCTCCCCTCAGAGTCCTTCTAAATGTTAATGACATGAAATGAGGCAAATAGTTTTTAGTTCCTCACAAGTTTAAAAAGTCCACTTTTTCTTCTTATTCTTATATAGTCATATTTCACAGATATGACTGATGGTTTGCAGTCTCACGTTTATTCACTAATTTCCATGTCACCGGTCTTCCTGTTCATCTCCATCTCCCAACTCCAAGTTCTAGTTCAATTCCATGGTGCTACCAATTTTTCCTGGTTAACTCCTGTACTTTTCTCTGTCTCACAGCCATTTTAATTTGGAATAGTGGAAAAGGTTTCACTGGCAAAGTCTTATGATCAGAAAAGTGAGAAGTAGAATCCCCTTCTACTTGATGGTTTATTTTTGTTGGACAAACTCTTGCATTTCCTTCTTAGCCAGTTCTGCTTCAAAATTGACTTTCATCCTCCAGATAAAATTTTTCTGAAGACAGCTGGCTACAGCAGATTGAATCTTACACCTGCCTCTCAACATTTCCTGATTACTGGAATACATGTGTTTCTCTTTTGACTGCTGAATAGTGAATAATCATTTTCCACAAACATCCTACTGTCTCCAACTTTTAATACTTTGCCCTTCTGCCACAGTTCTGTCAGGATCAACTATTTTTGCTGGTAGTTTTGCATCTTTACTAACACAGGTCTTAGCTGCTTTCTTGTGGCCAAATTTGGAGCATATACATGGTGCTCCTTTCAATTAACAGTTCCTGCTGTGAAAAATCATTCCAGTTGCTTATTTGTGCCTTCATAAAATGAATGCAGTATGTTTCTTCTAGCTTCTCTGATGCAGCAGAAAATCTCAGATTTTCCATACATGCTCTGGCTAATAATGCTACCATTTTTTGAAACATCTCTTCTTCAGCAGTCTTATACTCAGCCAGACTGTTCTTCATTTTGACCTCTGACTTTTTCCAGTATTATCAGTATTATCAGCTCACCTGACTATCTGTTTAAACTTTCTTCCATTTTTTTCCAACCTTTTATAATTTGAGTGGATATACCCCTTCTGTGTTTTATTTATGTTAATCAACTCTGAGCACATTTGACTTACTTTTTCCTTTAGATTACTGGAAGCCAAGTCTTGCACCAAAGCTGGAGCTTGAACTGCTTTTTGCTGAACAGCTGCAGGATTATTCCCAGTCAGTGTTTTCTCTTCATCTTTTTTAGTAGAATTTCTTTCAGTTTCTCTTGGTTTCTTCTTTGCAGGCATCCAGGCAGCATACTTACTAGATTGTAACTGAATTTTACTCAAGTTGAGAATATCTCTGGCTACAGTTTCTCAGTTTCTGTTTTCACACTGGGAGAGCTGAAGTTAATCTGTTGATCAGTGTGCAGCCATCTTTTAAGTTCCTCTTAGTATATTCTGAGAATTCAGCTAGGCAAACCTCTTCAAAACTGTACCAGATGTCATAACCGTGAAAGAATTATCGGCCAAATCATGTATCACACACTGCAAACAGAGAGCAATGACTAGTACAACAGAAGAAACTACATAATTTAATGCAGATTTTCCTCACAGGAAGAAACTGCAGACCAAACATTCCTCATACTTTCACATTTTTGGGTTGGGAGGGTGGCCTAATGGTTAAGGCGTTTGCCTTACAAACACAAGGTGCAGGGTTTGAGTCTCAGAAGGGATAATTGGCTAAACTTAAAATGGCTCTCAAGGGCAATTAGCTTAGTAATAATCTAAGAACCTATAAACAATTAATCAGAATAAATATTAACATGACAGCCTGACAATTCAAAATTCTGAAAATCAAAGCTGCAGATGAATTCACTATTTCCCATACTCATCAATAATCTTCCCATCCTTATCAGAAAGAGTAGAATAGGAATTATCTAACACTTTAGCTTTAATAGGATTAACTAAAGCTATAACTGTTGGTCAGGACAGTGAAGAGTGTGTAAAAACCTGAAACACTGTAGAAGTTTATTTATTCTACTTGCCTTTTTATGGGCAGCAAGCTGGCTATCAGACAAAAATACTGGCAGACACATACATTCTCCAAATCTGATAAAACTGGGGGAATTGGTGAAGGTTCAGGAAATTCCCTTTGTAACAGCTCATAACATTTTCTGAGAAGCTTTGAAACCTCTGTGTAGTCTCACTGAAAACACTGACACTTTCTGGAAATAGTCTCAAAGAGAGAGGAACCCAAAGGGAGAATAAAAAACTGAGGAGAAAACCTGTATCTGTCCTTTCATCTTCCTGTCTGGATTCAAAATCTTGAATAGTTTCAGAAAAATAGGTACCCTTTCTTTTACAAATATACAAGAAAGATCAAAAGCCTGATTATAACCCAGAGCCAGATGCAGTAAACTACTCCTGTCTAAGGAAATTTGAAGAGGAACAGATACATGCTTAAGGTTCTGTCTCTTTTTGACAGAAAAAAAGGGCCAATAGTGTTAAAAATGGCAACAGCATTTTCTCCACAGATGAGCACAACATTCTGACAAAGCAGGAAAGCCTTTCCTGTTCCCTCTTCCAGGACAGATAAGAGTGACTCTCCCTTGTTCACTGAGGGAACCCAACAGCCACAGAGGACATAGCTAACTCCCAAACCAATAGTGGCTGTAGGTGCTACACCAGATGGATCCATGGTAAAGAATGAGTCATCTTAGGTACAACAAATGACCATAGCAGTCACCTACCTGTGGCTAAGGCAAATTGTTAGCCTGCTGTGGTGGCAAAGGGTGTTTGCTCAGCTTTCTCTTTTTATGGCTGAAAGAAGGATTAACTGCGGGATGACAGTTTGTTGCATGATCAAGATAAAGTCTTGTAAAGTCACGTTTTTCACAGAAAAACACAGTAAAACCACTTAAACTTTTAGCCAGTGATGCCAGAAAGTAAAATAAACTCAATTTATCCAAAGAAAATATGTATTTCTACTACTTTAAACAACTTCTAAACTGACAGGAAAAATTGCACTCTCGTTTAAAAGCAACGATACAGTCTTGTGACAGTCCATTAAAATACAAACTCCTATCTCTAAAATAACTTCCCTTAAGAGGAATGTATGACTAAATAAATATTTTTTTTTTAAATGGAAGGTTCTTCCCTAAAGGGACCTTAAATGTCCAGCAAAGGAACAGTACAAGTCAACAGTCAATAATCAAAATCTTCAAAAGAGCATACTCTTTGGTGGCAGGAAGCTCTGGCACCCAAACCTTTCTTTTTAGCCAGGTCAGCTTGAGCTGCCTAATGGTTTGGGACACATGGAAGGTGCCCTGAAGCTTTGGAAGCTGGCTGGCTGTTATGTCCTTCGCAGGATATAACCCATATAGCTTAGGCTACTGTAGCAGTGCTCAATATCAAGAACATCAAAGCTGATAAATTAATTCTGGTAGAGGAATATGCCAGACCTGATTTACATAAGCAGTTCAAACATTGCAAAATTAAAAACATTGACAGAAAAAAGGGAGTCTATGTTCCTCTCCTTTGACAGAAATGAAAATATGTGCCATTTGCTAATTTGTAAGGTTTCCCATCAGCAGGTCTTCCTGAATGTTTTATCACTAGCAGTACTCACCATTAAAGAAAGCCCAAATTAACCGTCAAGGAGCAATCATCAATGTTGTCAGGCTGAGAGTCAGGTATTTTAATGCAGAACCCTTCCTGTTGCTAAGATAGCACAGTTGGTACTAACTGAAGTTTCCAATGTGATTCTTAACTCACATACAGGAAAAACACCATTTTCCATTGTTCTGTCTTGTTTGAATTTTAAAGTCACCATCTGAACAAGACATATGCAAGAAAATTATGCAATAAATGGTGGGTCTACTCTAAATAAAAAGTAGCTTATCCTCTATTGTGTCCTTTCTGGGACTCGAGTATTCAAAATCATGCAGTCATGTGCATGGCAAAGATGGCTAATGGTAGGTGACCCCTCTTCTATACTATGGATCTGAAGAGCTTCTTTTCCAGCTTCCCCTCCAAATCCATTAAAATCACCCTGCTCAGTGAATCTGCTGCTACACTGAAATGCACTGGCATAATGACATGGAGGGTTAATCATCTTTTTGGTTGCCTGTGGAAATGCGGATAACTGAAAGTGTGGATGGACGGGGGGGTACATACTGTCATTCGTCCCTCTCTAATACAGATGACAAGCAGACAGGGTATTTCATTTAGATGCTTTAATACATAAAAACACATCAGCACGGATACCATCATCATAAAAAATATAAACAAACTGGTTAACAGACAGACCTTACATACATACATGCTTACATCTCAACAGCTGACTACAAAACAGCAGTCTGACTTGCACATGCTCAGTATTTACACACTTGTGTAAGCCCTTGAATAGCTTCTTAAAGATACATGCACACACATTGATCTACATCCTCCCACTTAAAAAGATTGCACTTTGTAAAAACAATATAAGAGTTAGACATGCATTGCTATATATGCTAGAAATAAAACACAATGTTCATGTCCAAGCTGATGCATATCTGTTACCTGCTTTGGAGATATGACCAAATCTCGTAACATAACAGTCTGGACTGAATTTAGCAACAGGGAAGTCTTTGATGAACAACTCGTATCAGGAACATCTGGATTTGTCACAGGAACGGGAATATTCTCTGGAACTTCCTCAGGAATTGGAACGCCAGACAACTCACTCTGAGATAAAGAGTCTTTCTCACAGGCTATGTGCTGTGGCATAGGCTCAGACACTGGTCTCAAATGTTTCAGATAGCACTTAAACTCTGCTCCTTCTGATTCCACAATGTACAATGTTGGCTCTGGGCAAATATTCTTTACGACACCAATCTGATCATAACCTCTGGACATTTGCATCCTTACCACTTCTTCTCGTAATGGATTGAGTGGTTTGCTGGTCTTATCATACGAGGACTTCTGGTTTAGATGTTTCTTCAACAAATTGACTTTCACTGACCTGTTGTTCTTGACACATGGAACCAACAACTGACTACTGACTAGTAATGTGGTTCTGGTTTGTCTCAATAGAAGTCTCGGAGTAGGTGAACCTAGATGTTTATCATGAGGAACATTTCTGAGATTCAAGAGATTCAGGAAAACATCACTATTATCTCATTTTGACTTCTCTAGTAACTGTTTTGCACTTTGAACTGCACTTTCTGCCAAACCATTTTACTGAAGGTACTCAGGGCTACTTGTGACATGAGTAAAGTCCCATTCCTCAACAAATCTTTTGAACTGTTGGCTTGTAAACTGTGTGCCATTGTCAGAAATAACTTTGTGCAGACTGCAATGTACTGCAAAATGATGCTTCACCTTAGTAATGACAGTACTGGAAGCTAGATTAGGAAGTAAGTCAGTATCAAATCAATTGGAGTAAGAGTCTACTAACACCAAATAATGTTGACCATTCCACTCAAAGATGTCGGTGGCTACTGTCGACCAAGGTAATTGAGGAATCTGGTTTAGTTGAAGTGGTTACTTCTGCTGATGTGGCTTTGTACTATTACACACAGAACAAGATGAAAGCGCTCTCTCAATGTCTAATGACATAGAAGGCCAAAATACTAGTCCTCTTGTACTTCTTTTGGTAGAGTCGGTTCCTGGGTGAACACGATGCAAAACAGAAATGTACTCTTGTTTCAAGGACTTTGGAACAATTAATTTTGGGCCTTTCACAATGATACCATTGTCAGACAAAATCTCATCTCTGTATGGAAAATAAGGTTCACTTATTGAGGTAAACTAGATTGCTTTGATGGCCCTCCTTGATTGATAAAGTAGTTGAGCCTTTATAAAACTGGATCTGTGACTGTGTGATCTCTCAGCTCATCAAGACATGTGGAAGAAAAATTTCTCACTTCCATGACTTCAAAATCAAGATTATCATTTTTGTGCTGTTCTGTTTCTGGGCGATCTGGATAATGTATCAGCAAGATAAAAAGGTTTGTCTTTCTTGTAGACAAGAGTGAAATTATACTTTTGCAATCTCAGCTTCATACTTCACACTCTGTTTGGAGCTGAATGTATAGGGTTTCTCAAGATAGTGACTACAGGTTGGTGGTCTGTTTCAATATAGATAAGTTCAACATAAACATAATCATGGAACTTCAAACATACAAACACAATTAATTGCAAAGAGCTCTTTCTCAGTCTGGGCATACTTCATTTCAGTTTAGGTAAGAGCTCTCAATGCATATGCAACAGGTTGATTCTCTTGTAGAATGACTGTACCTAGACCAAACTTCGAAGCATCACAAGAAACAGTAAATGGTTTGCGAACGTCATAGCATTTGAGAGTTGGTGGACTTGCAATTCTGTGTTTCGGGACATCAAATGCACTTTGGTTTTGCTCTATCCAAGACCATGATGCATCTTTATGTTCGGCTCTCTGAGTGGTGCTAATATTTGACTCAAGTCTGGAATGAACTTCCCTAGATAGTTAACCATGCCAATAAAACATTGCAGGGCTTGAACATTGTCTGGAGCTGGCATCTTGAGAATGGCTGTTTGCTTAGAAGGGTCTGGTCATAGGCTTGAACTAGTAAATAAATGACCAACATAAGTAACTTCTTGTAGCTTATATTTACATTTCTGTGGATTGAGCCTAAGATTCACTTGATGTGCCCTTTCCAGAACTTTTTTGAGGTTTTTGTCAAGCTCAGCTTCACCATGACCTCCTACTAGTATGTCGTCCACTATAATAGCACAAGGATACCCAGAAAAAAGTTGCTCCATTGCACGTTGAAAGACTTCACATGCAGAATTTATCCCAAATGGCATTCTCAAAAATCTGTACCTTCCAAACTGAGTACTGAATGTAATGAGCAATGATGATTTCTTGTCAAGCTGAATTTGCCAAAATTAACTCTCTGCATTTAAGACAGAAAAAACAGTGGCATTTGGCATCAAGTCTGTGACATATTCAACTGTGCACATTGGATGATAAGGTCTTTCTAGTGCTTTGTTCAAATCTTGTGGATCAATACATATTCTGATGTCATCTGAGATTTTCTTATGGGCTACCACCATGGAAGATACCCATTCAGTTGGAGTAGATGAACCAACTGGACAAATCACACCTTGTTGCACCATTTCATCTAGCTTGGCTCTGACTCTGTCCTGCATGGCTATTGGAACTTTTCATACTTGCCTGATAACTACACTGACATCTAGATCTAACTTCATGGAGTACACAACTGGAAGCTTCCCCAATTTGTCTTCAAAAAGTTCAGCATAGGGAGAAAAAATGTACTGGGTAAAATTAGAGTAGTGTTCTTTCAAGCTAACTTGATGGACTTCTTTACTAAATGAAAGCAGTCCCATTTTCAAACTGTCTCTGAGCCCTAAAAATGACTGGATGTGCCTCTTGACCACATAAAAAAAGAAGTTATGTCTTACCATAACATTCCATCTGTATTATTGATCCTCGTTCAGTTGTTACGCATGGGTATCGGTTCCGACCTTGGAACCGAGCCGGACATTTTCCAAGCTCGCGTCAGCTTCAAACTCTCGAGCTAAACTCTTACCCACCATCCTCTCCCTGTTACCTCAGATTGAGTTTGCAAGTCAAAGAAGGTAGAGGCTACCTCTGGTCAAATCACTTAAGAGAACCGGATGGTGAGATCCACTAGAAACCACAGGAGAAGGAAGGAGGGAGGGTCATAATGATTGAACGAGGATCAACAATACAGATGGAACGTTATGGTAAGACATAACTTCTTTATCTGATATTGTTAATCCTCGTTCATTCCTTACGCATGGGACAGAGTCCCCAGCTACCTATATTCCTGGCAGGCTCTCATGGAAGGACATTCCTGAGCACCACAGAACCGAAAGATACTCTTCCCCTGGATGCCAAATCCAATTTGTAATGATTGATGAAGGTATGAGGCGTAGCCCAAGCTGCAGCTGCACAGATGTCATGTAAAGAAGCTCTGGCATGGAAGGCAGCAGAAGTTGCCACCGACCTTGTTGAATGAGCTTTCATGGTAGTAGGCAACGAGTTATTACGTTGTGTATAAATGAAGGTCACACAGTCCTTCAACCATCTAGCTAATGTGACCTTAGCAACAGCAGATACTAATCTAGGTCCAGAAAAGGCAAAAAAAAACTGGTCAGATTTACGAAAGGGTTTAGTCCTGTTTAAGTTAAAACAGATTTGCTTGTGGATATCTAGGGTATGTAGGCATTACTCTCCTCTGTTTGAATGATTGGGAAAGAAAACTGGCAATTCAATGGCTTGATTAATGGACATTTCAGAGATCACTTTAGGCAGAAATGACGGATTAGTTCTCAGAAACACTCTATCTCTATGAAAAATCAAGTATGGACTCTTGATACATAAAGCTTGAAGCTCAGAAATACGTCTGGCAGAAGTAATGGTGATCAAAAACAAGGTTTTCCATGACAAATACTTGAGGTCGCAAGAAGAGGCTGGTTCGAAAGGTGACATTGTCAGAACTTGTAGAACTAATGATAAATCCCATGGTTGAATAGGTTCTCTAAAAGGTGGCTTCAGATGATTCACACCTTTTATGAAGGTCTTGCACAATTTATGGGACATAAGACAGGAATCTTGGACACCCTCATGAAAATTAGAAACTGCAGCCAAATGAACTCTAATGGTAGAGGCCGATAGACCCGATTGAAAAAGGATGGCCAGATAGTCTAGTATTATCGACACTGGTGCTGAAAAGGGGTCGACTTGTTTATCTTTCAGCTAACAGGTAAATCTTTTTCCACTTGCTCAGATAAGTAATTCTAGCGGAAGACTTATGAGAAGCAATGAGAATGCAATGAGAATATCACGTACTTGTAAAGAAAGATCATTCTGCCTGGCAATCAAGGGAATTGGAGTAGCCAAGCCGTGAGCTTCAGGCTGTTCAAGTTGGGATGAATCAGGTTCTGTGGATGTGAGATCAACTCCGGGGTTGGATGGAGAATCCATGGTCGATCTAGTAGGTGAGGCCAAAGGAAGGGGAACCAAATCTGTTGAGGCCAATATGGTGCTATGAGGATCACCTTTCTCTTCAACCGACGGGCTTTCTTCAGAAACTGGGGAATGAGGGGAAAGGGTGGAAATGCATAAAGAAGACCCGTGGGCCAATCATGGACTAGAGCATCCCTGGGTGACTGTCCCGGAGGGGGAATCAGGGCGAAGTAGTTGCTGCATTTGTAGTTGGTCGGGGATGCAAAGAGGTCGCAGCAAGGAAGGCCCCAGCGGTGGAAGATCTCCGTCACTATCAAGGGATTCAGGGACCACTTGTGAGGTTGAAGAATGCACCTGCTGAGTCTGTCTGCTATCACGTTGGAACTCCCGGGAATGTGCGTTGCTAGAAGAAAACGGTTGGTAGCCATCACCCATTGCCATATCCTCATGGCCTCTCGACAAAGGGGTTAAGATTTGGTTCCACCTTGCTTGTTGATGTACCAGACTACCACCATGTTGTCTGATTGAATCGCAATTGTCCCAGATGGCAGCAGGGAATGGAATGCTTGCAACGCCAGAAGCACCGCCTTCAGCTCTAGAACATTTATATGCAGATGGGCCTCCAGTTCGGACCAAGTGCCTTGGACTGTCTGTCCCTGACATAGCCCCCCCCACCCCATCAGGAAGGCATCTGTGGTCACTGTGGCCTTGGATTGCTGGGGGGAGATGGGGCAAGACCATTGTGAGAGATTGTGTGTCATCCACCAATTTAAATCCTGTTTGCACCTGTGGGTTACTCGAATCATGGCTGAAAGAGGATGCTGAAAAGGATACCATTGGGTGAGAAGTAGCCACTGTAGAAGCCTCATGTGAAACCTGGCCAGGGGAACAATGGTGATGGAGGCTGCCATGGAACCCAACAGCTGTAGAACTGAGTGAGCCGTGGATTTTTCCTTTGAAAGGATTGAAATTAGTTATTGCTTTATCCTTAGAATTCTGTGCTCTGGAATAGCAGCTCTGCAGTTTTTTGAGTCCAAGATAACCCCTATGAATTCTGTCGACTGAGATGGGGTGAGATTGGACTTTTGCCAGTTTATGATTATGCCTAGCCTTTGAGCAGCGAGGACAGAGTATGCCAGGGCTTTTTTCAGTAGATGTCTGGTGGGGGCGGAAATGAGCCAATCATCGAGGTATGGAAATACCTGGAATTCTTGAAGTCGCAAATGAGCTGTGACAACTGCCATGCACTTCATGAACACTCTGGGGACTGTAAAGAGTCTGAAGGGCAGTACTCTGAACTGGTAGTGACTGGCTCCCGCACGGAAGTGCAGAAATCTTCTTGATGGCCTGTCCACCTTTATGTGTTAGTACGCATCTTGAAGATCTATAGAGCACATCCAATCATCTTTTTCCAAAAGTGGGAGGATAGACTGTATTGTGACCATCCGGAATTTTTATACTCTCACAAACTTGTCCAATACACTGAGATCCAAAACTGGTCTCCAGTCCCCGGTTTTCTTTGGCACCAAAAATAGTCTTAAGTAGAATCTGGATCCTAGCTGGTCTGGAGGGACTATTTGGATGACTCTCTTTCTTAGCAGCTTTTCTATCTCTAGTGCTGCTTCTTCCCTTTGACTGGGTGGAATGTCAGAAAGATTTTTTGAAGGGACGGGACAAAGATCGAAGGGGATATGATAACCCCTGGTTATAATCCTTTGTACCCAAGAATCGGTAGTGATAGTTAGCCAGGCAGAAGGGTACAAGGAGAAACGTCCCACAATCACCTCCAGAGGAAAGGAGTTGGGCCGCTCTTCAGGAGCGCTGGTAGGATTGACCAGGGAAAGAATCCCTGGAACCCTGGTTACATGGACCCCCTCTGCCCCGAAAGGAGCATCTTCCCTGTGAGTTTCCCCCCTCTGCCTCTAGGGGAGAACTCGGCCTGTGAGTCACAGAAAGGACCCTGAGATTTCTTGAACCATATCTTCCCACTCTTTTGGTTTCGGGAGAAAGCATGTTGAGGGGAAGAATAACAATACCTATGGCAGAAAGGTTCTTACCGTCCTGTTCACATCTGGCCAGTGTGATTTTAACTTTGGGCCCATACAATGATGAGGCCTCAATGGGGGCATTAAGAAAGGAAGACTTAAAGGGTTCCGCAAAGTTGCACAAGCGCATCCAGGCGTGTCATCTCAAGACCGCAGCTGAACCCGCTGCTCTAGCTGCTCCTTCTGATGCATGAGATATCAGTTGCATAGAGGAGTTAGATATAGATTCAATGGTGGCCAGCTGAGAGGCCACTTTGTCATGGACCTCATCAGACACGGCACCAACCAAGGTTTCAAAGAGCTCAAAAAACAGATCCCTTTGAAGCCTGGTAAAATGTGCCATATAATTCAGGGACCTGACAGCAAAGGGCACTGAAGCAAAGGTGTGCTTCCCTATCCTGTCCAGGGCCCAGGACTCTTTGTTAGGTGGATGGACAGTCTGGCTTTCTTCTTCTGCCAGATCCTTTTTTGTTGTGGCCGCCACCACCAAAGCATCCACAGGAAGACCTTTGGACTAATGGGGAGCCGAAGCAGGAGGGGACAAGATCTTATCTGGCCTCCAGGGAATAGCTTTGATGGTATCAGGAGCCTTGCAAGCACGCTGCACGATGAGCCAGATAAGTTCATCGGCAGGTGGAGTAACCCAGGAGGTAGGGGGCCAGGCGCGAAAGGCCTGCAGGAACACAGATTCCTCAGAGGTCAGATTAGAGGACTGCCAGTCACCTCTCTGTTTCAGGATTTCGAGGATATCACCAAAAGATACCTCAGTGGGTGACCGAGGGGATCCTTCCCCCTCATTGAAATTTGTGTCTTTGGTGAGGGACTCCTCTGTGGAGTCCATGTGCTTCCTCTTACACTAACTTTTTCGGTGGACCTCCTCAGTGGGAGAATCCGGAGAAGACAGCGGAAAAGGGGATTCCTGAGGGAATATGTCCTGTGGCCCTTGCACCCAGTGTCCGCTAGGTGCGACTTGTGAAACCAGTGTACCAGAGGGAGGACGGAGGTATAGACAGTCTGGTATCGCCAGCAGCAGCGAAAGCCTTTGCCATCAGTTGGAAGGCTGGTCCACCCGAAGAGGAGTGCATGTCTAGGACAGGGGTCACCCCTCACCTAAGTGGCTCAGCCTGCCGACCCGGAGTCCCTGGATGGCTGTGGAGCAGCAAATTACGTGTGTCACAACTGACATCTTGGGTCGTAGCAAAACTTTCCTGCCATGAAGGCAACTACGGTTCCTTAGTGAGATCCATAAAGGGAACCGCAGAAAGAGAAGACTCTGCTATATCCATGGACTTCAAAGGCAATGAAGGAGGAGAATAAGAATGGGTCTTTGGAGATGGGTGATCACCGCCCAAGGAAGGATAGTTTCTGAGGGGTGGGATACCTCTGGCCAATAGTACCTGGTCCACAAGATGCAACACATCATGTTCGAAAAGGCTTCTAGTGGACCTCATGGAGACTGAGGGAGAAACAGGCCTGTCCACAGAAGAGGCAGACTTGGTGCCCATCTCATCTGACTGCACCGAGGACAACGGTGTTGAGAGAGACTGGACTACTGTTGTCTGCACTGAAGAAGTCATCAGTGCCGAGGTCAAGGCCTGCACCGACACAGGGATCGGTGCTGAAGTGGTTTTCGGTGCCGAAGCTGGAACCGACAAAACTGGAGTCAACAATAAAGGCGTCGGTTCTGAGGAAGATCTCGGAGCCGACGCGTTCAAGGTCTGCGCTGACTGAACAGTCAGTGCCGATACAGTGGTAATGGTCTGAATCGAGGAGCCCCTCGGTGCCGATATATAGATGGCTGCATGAGAAAACGTAGCCGAAATCACTAATGGAGCCGAAGGCCTCGTTGCCGAAGGTCTAGGCACTGAAAGCACTGGGGCTGACTGAGTGAACCCTGGAGCCAAAACTTTAGCGTTTTTAGGTTTTGGTTGGCGGGAGTTCCCAGCCGGGGACAAAGGCAAAGATTTAGCCTAAGTAGGAACATCCGGGCTTTTCTTAAGGGCTCCAGGAGGGGTTGAGGCCTCCGACCCAGAAATAGCCTCTGAAAAGGGAGATTTTAGAAGTCCCTTCAGTAACAGCTTGTTTTTCCTTTCCAACAAGGTTCTATAAGAAAAGTTCTCACAAATAGTACGGGGTGGGTCAACAGACAAATGGGAAGCTCCCAAGCAATAAACACACAAAGAGTGTGCATCAGAAGTAGGCAGTTTGTGTCCACAATCAGAACACCGCTTAAGCCCCGGACTACCTTTCTTATCTGCCATGACAGCAAATTAATTAATAGAAAAGGTACCACCAATGGTACAGGAGAGTACCCAAAGGTATGAGAGAAAAAGAAAAAGGATTACCAATGATGGTAAAGAGAATACCTCGCAATAAAAGTGGTAAAGAAAGAAGCAGAAAAACCTGAAGAAATTATGTACGCTAGATGCGATAGGGTAAGGGACGATAAAATATGAACTTTTCTGACAGAAAAGTAATCTGTAAAACTATTAAACAACAACTGACTGTACTTAGCTCAAGAGAAGTAGCTTGACATGACCGAATGGCAACGCGACAAATGAAATCTGAGGTAACAGGGAGAGGGGGATTGTGGGTAAGAGTTTAGCTCGAGAGTTTGAAGCTGACATGAGCTTGGAAAATTGCCGACTCAGTTCCGAGGTCGGAACCAATACCCATGCATAAGGAATGAACGAGGATTAACAATATCAGATTAACAAGTCGTAGCTCAGCAGAGTAACATGAAAGCACTACTGAGCCTGCAGTTTGAATTTCTGCAACAAGGTTCGCACACCTTGCCAAGTCAAGTCTTTCACCAAAACACAATCTAGCAAATGTTTCTGCTGATGTAACATTGCACTTGGAACCTGTGTCAGCTTTGAGCTCTGTGGGTTTTCCATTTATCCAAGCAGTACAAAATACTTCATTCTTTGCCCTTAAATCTACTGCACTGACTGTTTCATGAAGCACTGATACACCATCAACATAAAAAGTAGGATTGTAGCTTTCTAATTGATCAACTCGTTTCTTAAAATGTTCCCTCTTTATAAATGAATGTGGGCCTTTTGATTTACAAAACCATTTGAAAAGATTCCAGGTATTGCATTTGTGGGATTGCTGACCAAAAGCTAAACATTTTTCCCTTTTAGATTCATGACTTCCACCACGATTACGACAGCTGGCAATGAAATTGGGTGGGAGCCCATGCTTTTAATTTGCTGACTCATTCTTATGCTTCACTGAGACTGTGCAAACTCTGGAATTTGCTGGAAACCTCTGTGGTTTACCAATGAGTGCTGCAGGGGCTACAGTTGCTGCCATGTGGTTGGGCCTGTTTCTTGTAACTATGTGCTGCATACTATCAACATGAACCTTATTCACTGTGCCTTTTAGAGCTATTCTCATTTCTAAGCATATTTGTGTACTTTTCTGTGAGCTTGTATAGTTGACAAATCTCAATGGCCTTATTCAAAATTATATCACTGACAAAAAGCAAAATCTTTCTCACAGCATCATCTTTAATTCCACACACAAGTCTATCTTTTATCAACGCATCTCTTAAATCACCAAATCTGCATGTTTTAGCCTTATCTCTCAAGTTGGTTATATAAGCTGCAAAAGTTTCACCAGGCTTTTGATCCCTTGTATAAAACAAATGCCTTTCTATTGTAACATTTGTCTGGGGGTTGCACATTTCTCTAAATGTATGTTTTAAACACTGAAGGTCCTCCCTTGACTCAGCCTGTACAATAATATGACTGTTTTCCCCCCTCCTGTATAGACAGCAGTTGCACACACAAATGGACGTTCCCTTTCTATGGCTTCTGACCCAGCTAAATTAAGCAGAATAAATGCCTTTGTACAGTCATCTTTATCAGAAAATGCAGCCTGTATGAAAATGTCATACTCTTGCTCAAACACTCTCCAGTTCTCAGCAATATTACTGCCAAACACAAATGCACTGGGTTCTTGAAATCCATCTGGTATCCCCACAAAGTATCCACAAACACACTGAAAATATGGCCCTTGTAATTATGTATGAACAAACTGTTCTGTGAGCTTGTAATAACATTCAAATGCACAATAAACTCTTTGAAATACTGTACTTTGTGAAATATACTCTGTAATGGCTGTATTCTGTGAAATAACTTTACTGCAATGCTGCACAAACATGTGAACACTTTATACACTTCTGATAACTCAAATATCTTTGATTAATACGAAAAATATGTGCTTAGCAAAAATGTGGTCTTCTCCCTTTATTTTATTTGTTTTATGCAATTCGGACTTTATTTCAAATATTTTCTGTAGTAATTCGAATATTTTATCAATATCAGACATAACGGTTTATGTGAATATCATTTATAGCGTTCTGTATGCCTCATTTCATACGTTGCAAATAAGAAACAGTGCTGAGCAATTTTTAACACCTGAAATTTGTTTCTGACTTGTTTTGCGAAGTATGCATGTTGTAGGGATGATTCACTCCTGAATATTCCTCCAGTTTCAACAGCGTGCCTGTCAATCTTGAACTGAAAAATTTGGATTCCATCCTGGCTTCAAGTCCTTTAGACATGCCACTTCGGACATGCCCATGTCGCTTGTCCCTCTCTAGCATAGATGACAAGTAGGCGGGGAATTTCACTTAGATGCTTTAATACATAGAAACACATCAGCAGATGGCAACATCATAAAATATAAATGAACTGGTGAACAGACAGCTTGCATACATACATGCTTACATCTCAACAGCTTACTACAAAATGGCTGTCAGACTTGCGTGTGCTCAGTATTTATACACTTATGAAGCCCTTGGATAGCTTCTTAAAGATACATGCACACACATTGATCTACACTATGTTCAAAACTGTGGTACCTCAAAGTATTTGTCTTACTCAACGATAGAACAATCTCAGAGTTAATTTATATAAGTAGCAGGGGTAAGGGTCCACCTTCTATAACACTGTAGGACTATCAACTTTCTTTAAGACTACTGATCTAGTGCCAGTTACAGTTGCAAAGGTTCACAGCTATAAGTCACAACAGGCTTTATAATAATTTACTTAAATTTTTTTTTACCTTCTTTATTAACAAATTATACAACTTGCTGATGGGTAATATAACCCCAACACCAAAGCTAGCACCACCACTGATGTAAACATTTTGAATTTAAACTGTGGTCTTGACAATTATAACCCAACCAAGAAAAAAAGCATTTTGGGTATGCTGCACTCTTAGATAATGCAATAACCAAAAGAAGAAGAGCACTACGAAGAAAGACTTCTTCAAACCTTAAAAAGAGACTGCCTATTAACAGAGTCTAGCCCAGTACAAGTACTGGTGACACTGTACTGAAGTTGCTGCATACACTGGCTTTGAACTCGGACAGTGATTAATATGATTACTACTGGACAAATGGGACTGGAAATATGAGTTCCCAGCTAACTCTAATGAGGAATCCTGAGACTTGCTTTATTACAACAATGGGTTATTTATTGATTCTCACAGACTCATTATCATACATACACATGGAAAGAGGTGCACATACTAACCTTTCTGGAATGACACTATAAAAAAGTTTTTTCATAAAAAAGAAAGCACAGCTGAATAAGTAAATTTACCACAGCAGTACATGTTTGAATACATCTCTGCTGCAGAAGCCTTAGATATATGGGTTACATAGATATAACAGCTAGTCAGTCTTCCAAAGGGTAACTTTTTTTTTTTGACATTGGGATCCACTTCAGTGAGTTCTACAATATGGAGACTGAATGGATGAAAAAACGGACTTCTATATATATGAAGTCTGAGATGGACATTTTTCGGAATATTCCCTTTTCTCCAAGGTATGGCTATCTAGGAGTTGAATATATAAGTTTGGGGGGATGAAAAACTAAGTTTAAAGGAGAAGAGTGATATTCACTCTTCTCCTGTATTTTTGGTCTTTTTTTTCTGTTTGTCAACACTCAGCATTACAAGTGCCGACATTTCAATAGGGAGCACTTCCAAATCCTTGGAATCTTTCCATACATGCCCAGGCTACTGGTTGCATGAGCCGCTGCGCAGAGAAAATCAGTCTAAAAATGTCGGGACAAAAAGACAGGTACAGATAGAAGTAAAAATACACATCCTTATCCTGACATAAACAAATGCCTATGCATTGAAAACACGAAGAATCTTTTCTTGCTGTATTTTAGGTTCAAGAAAGAAGACAGGGAGATAATGGTTTGGTTTAATGTGAACTCTGAAACCACTTGAACAGAAGTGAGGGATTTGTTCTCAAAAACAAAAAACAAAAAAACAACTGTCTCTAGGAAATAATAAATAGAACTGACCTATCATTAGAGCTTGCTGCTCAGACACTCTTCTTGCAGACGTCACAGCAACCAATAATACTGTTTTCTAATTAATGAGCAATAAATCAACCCTACAAGCTAGTCTAAAAGGAAATAAAGTTAACTTTTTTCAAGATGACACTGTTTTCTAGGTGAATATATATGTGAAACCCATTTCAAGAATAGCTTGACCAAAAAGGGGAGGATTCTCCATGGGAAGACATGCCAAAATGACCAGGAGTTGAATCTTGACAGAGGAATATAAAAGGTCAGGGAATAATAACGCACACAAATATTGCAAAATCAGAGTTACAGAAACCCTGAATGGCCTCTGGTTCTTAGTTTGGCACAAACTATCAAATCTTTCAGTTACCAAATATCATCTCCTATTAGCTGGTTTCTTTGCCTCATTTAACATTTGCTACACATTCTCAGAAAAAAAGCTGCCTAAAAAGTATTAATATTGAATCAATCCAGGCAATTAGCAGTAGTTGCTTGAGGCTGGGATATATGAAACACCCATTATCTTATCTAAGTAGATCTACTGTGTGAGAATGCTTGTGGCAATTGCTTTTTGACAATTCCAAAACAAAGGAGAACCACTGCTGTTTGTGCCAACATGGGGGTCACCAAAATGATTTTTAAAGAGTTCTTCTGAATTTTTAGAAAGTCTCTAGAAATCAGTGAAAAGGGTGTAAAAGCAAACAGCAGCATCCCACTCCAAGAGAATGACAAGGCATCTACTTTCCACACCTGTTTGCAAGGAATCCTGGAGCAGAATTTTTCAGTTGTCTGTTTTGAAAGGAGCAAACGAGATCTACTTGAGTTCACCACAATTTGGAAAACTTCTGAAATGTATGGCAATAGGGATGTGATGATAAGCATATTTCAAGTCTAGAGTTATCAACCAATGTAAAGGGAGAAAGAGAGGCAGCAAAGATTTTAAGGGCAGTATTCTGAACTTTGAAACTTTCACAAAAAGGTTGACAAAGGACAGGTCAAGAAATGATCTTCGGGGGGGTGTGGCCAAGGATGAACACAGGATAGCAGCAGATTTCTTCAGCTCCACCAATTTCATTACACTGACAGGAATTAATTACTTAAAAATTAATTTTTTAGTAATTTTTCTTTCTAAATCTTGTTTTATATAGTTCAATATTCCTGTCAGAAATCACTGTGGAAATTTTCCTGTCAGTTTATCAGTCTGAAATGAGTTCCAGTAAGACAAATTCTCAAGACTCCAGCATCAAGAAAGAACTTCAGTCTCTGATAATTATAATCCAGCAACTTACTGATAAAATGGATACTAAAATAGACACCTTCATAGAAAAAACTACAAAACAAATAGACCTGTTACATACAGACCTGCAACAATAGAAGATCCAGATGACAGGCATAGAAGAAGCTGTGAATGACATGGAAAATAGAATCCAAGAAGAGGAAATCAACATTGAGTTTCTGCTGAAACAAAATACACATTTACAAACAAAGCTGGATGACCTGGAAAATAGATCTATAACATTAGGATTTTTGGACTGCCAGAAAATATTGAAGGTAACAATATTACTTTTTTTAACAACTTGGCTCCCTAAAACTTTAGACTTATAGATCTATAGCTAATACTAACTCTAACAAAAAATATCCTAGATCAGTTATAGTTAGATTTCGATCATCTTTTGATAAAGAGATGGTTCTTAAATCTGCTTGGGCTAAAGCCCCTGTTAAGATTAATGAGACAACTGTGCATTTTGACAATGACTATTCTTCCATGGTAATAGCTAAAAGAAAAGTTTTTCTGCCACTAAAAAGGGAGCTTAAAAAAGCACAGTTTAAAACATACCTTCTGTTTCCTGCCAAACTTAAAATCTTCCTTCCTGATGGTCCTAAGGTTTTCGATGATTTAGACTCTGTTTTACTGTTTGTCAAAGAAAAAAGGATTTTGGATAAAATAGAAGAAATGGAATGGGCTAGTTCTTCATTAAAGAGATTGGCAACTGAAGAAGAAGAAGAGACTAAAAACAAATGATTTGTTATATGTTTTTCTCTCTCATCATTTTAGTTCATTATTAATCTTTTTGAATATAGTTCCTGCATTTCCAGAAAGCCACAAATATTTTGGAAAAGATTTAATCAAAGTTATTCTCTATGTGCAAAGAAATGTTTTGTTTCATAACCAGTCAAAATATCTGAAGATTTAATGGCAAGCTGTGATTCAACTTGTTTCTCTTTCTGAAAAGAAGTAAGGTTAGTAATTTGATACATTTTTTTATCTTTACCTTTTTTTCCTTCTCCTTTTCTTATTTTCTTTGTTTAAACAATGACATTCTATTTAGATTATGTAGTGGGTAAAGGGTGGGGGAGGGCAGGGAGAGAACAGTAATGAAAATATGATTAATAGAATAATAACATATTTATTCCTTGTAAAAGTTTATATGTTCTTCAAATGCTATTTCTAATTATACTTTCTTGATTATACTGCTTATGCTTGTTTGTAAATAATCTGTCATGCTTTAACTAATAATAATTAGAACTAAATAAGAGTAAATAATATGTTTTATTTTAACTCTATTAATATAAACAGTAAGTAACATTCCATTGTATATACTTCTTACAGCTTTCTCTTACATTTTTTTATTTCTGCCTCACTCCTTTTATTTTCTTTCTTTATTAATATATAGAAATGCTTTTGATTGTGTGGGCACAGTGAATAATAGGATTTGTATGAAAAATTGTTGGGACAGAAAAAATGTTGAGTTTTATTGCTTGTTGGTAGTTTTGGGCTTAATTTCACTTACATAGAGGCTGTAATGATCTGTGGAATACATTGTGAAGGTTTTGTCATATTTAGATGCATTTACACTGCTAAATGAATGTTTGTCACTAGTTTTTAATAAGTTTAAATGTTAAGAGAGACAATCTGGGATGTGGGCTGTCTCATGCACAGTGTCCATGAGCTACTTCAAAAGCTTCAACTCACAGAATTCTCACAGAGAAACTGAAAGCAGTTAGTATAACCTTTGACATAGTTATCACACTGACACACCACAGATTCAGGAAAATACTCTATTCATAAAATATGTCAGTTATAATGTTTTGTTTCATAACCAGTCAAAAATATCTATAGATTTAATGGCAAGCTGTAATTCAATTTGTTTCTCTTTCTGAAAAGAAGTAAGAGGCTGTAATGGTCTGTGGAATACATTGTGAAGGTTTTGTCATGTTTAGATGCATTTACACTGCTAAATGAATGTTTGTCACTAGTTTTTAATAAGTTTTGTTAAGAGAGACAATCTGGGATGTGGGCTGTCTCATGCACAGTGTCCATGAGCTACTTCAAAGCTTCAACTCACAGAATTCTCACAGAGAAACTGAAAGCAGTTAGTATAACCTTTGACATAGTTATCACACTGACACACCACAGATTCAGGAAAAATACTCTATTCATAAAATATGTCAGTTATAATGAGTTTAAATGATGTAGTTTCTTGTAGTAAGTAAATGTCTTATTTTAGAAGGCATGGAAAATGAAACATTTATTTAAATGTTTTTGAAAATCTACTTAACAGCAGCATAATAATCTGTGTTAAAAATTTGTGTTCCAAACATATACTTTACTATAACTCATTTAATTCATCTGATTGACAAGCATAAATAATCTTATAACTCTATTCTGGAAGAAATGTCATGTGATATATTTTAAAGCAGTAGGGTAGCATGATTGTAAAATCTGGTTACTAATATGTGTTTGCTGTGCATTATTTTGTATAAAGCAGACAGATTTATTCTAGGGACAGCAAGTAGGATAGTGCTCAACAAAGACACAACTCAGTGAGATCAGATATATATATATATATATATATATATATATGTGTGTGTGTGTGTGTGTGTATGTGTGTGTGTGTGTGTGTGTGTGTGTGTTTCTGTGTGTGTGTATGTATGTGTATGTGTGTGTGTGTGTGTGTGTGTGTGTGTGTGTGTGTGTGTGTGTGTGTGTGTGTGTGTGTGTGTGTATGTATGTGTGTGTGTGTGAGTGTGATGGCTTTTTTTTTTTTTTTTTATTTTATATATTAATGCAAGTGTTTCTGAGAATCTGCATAACTATCCAATATGATTTATAATAATTTCTATGAATACAATATTTTACTCTATTGACAATAATGAGTTTAAGTAAATGCTCATATACAAACAATTCAAGATTTTTTTTTTTGGAAGCTGCTAATAGTATTAACATGATAGGAAATAGATACATCTTAATATATGTAATGTCTGAATCATATTAACCAAAGATTTTGATTTAAATGAATGTTAGAACCTAATTTTCTCTCCTCTTGATTTCTAACAACAAGATTATTTGAATGCTACTTGAATACAAGTGTTATATATTACATAGATCTATATAGTAGTATGAACAGTTTTTAAAAAAAAAAAAAAAAGTTTATTTTAGTTTATATGATGCTGTTTTACCAAATGTGTAGTTTTGTCTTGATAGATAATTGAATTGAAAACTGTTAACCTCAGTTAAATATAACTAGTATTAAATTGATAAGGTGGTAGCTGAGGTACTGCTGCTTAGGGTAGGGGGTTAACTTGAGTAGTAAATACTACTCTAAGTTGGAGTTTATAACTCCAGGCTGGATGCAAGGTTTAATCCTTACATTATTTTCACTTGTTCATTGTTATTTGTATATAGTTTTGACATCCACAATATATTTTGTACACTCGTTGTCACTACAAACAAAATTGAATTCTATACAAAATCCCATAAGAGATTTAATAAATACAGCTATATTTAAAGGTACACCTAAAAGAGGAGATGTAACATTATTTATCTTGTTATTTGTTATTTCGATCATAAGATTCTTGAGTTTTAAAAATGCCAAATGACATCTTTAAAAGGAATTTCTTTAAACATTAATGGATTGAATAATCCATGTAAAAGGGCAAGCCTAATAAGATACATTAATTTACACAAGGCCAATCTAGTCTTCCTGCAAGAAACCCATCTCTTGAAAAAAGATATTGATAAACTAGCCACTAATAAGTATACAGTATTGGTTAGTTCAGAGCACACTCAGAAAAAGAGGAGTGGCTATTTTATGGAATAAAAGTATGCCCATTCCTAAAACCATTAAGTCTTATCAGGATGACAAAGGAATGTTTTGTATGGTTACAATACAAATTAATGGGAAGACTTACACTTTAATTAATGTATATTGGATACCTGGAATTGGTATTAATACAGTGAAACATCATATTGATAAGATCATATCATTCTCTATAGGGATATTATTTTAGCTGGTGATTTTAATTGTATACTACATGAAAGTGATACTACCACTATAAGGAAAAGAAGAATTACATCTAATGCAAAACATTTAAATGAGTTTGCTAATTCTTATCATTTGAATGATATTAATAATCAGATTCAAAATCATTACCATACACCTTTTTTTCTAACAGATACAAAACTTATTCAAAAATAGATAGGGTCTTTATTTCTAACCAGATGGTAACAGATTTAATTAATTCCAAAATCATTTCATGTCCTATATCTGATCATAACTCAATTGTTTTTGAATTCATGATAAAAAATACTCATAATGTTCAGATCAAAAGGATACCAGCATACTTAACTCAGCTAAAAGACTATAAAGAATATATACTTTCAGAAGTACAACATTTTCTAGACATAAATAATACTCCTGAAGTCTCCATTGTCTATGTTTGGGATGCCTTAAAATCATATCTATATGGACAAAGTATCAGATGGTATAATAATAAAAGGAAATCTTGGAATAAGGAATTGTTAGATATTCAAAGTAAATTAGACTCTTATAAACATAATAATAAAGAAAATATTATGGACAAGAAAGTTATTGAAGAAATAAACAAACTAAATGAGAAATACAAAGACATTTTAACTCATAAAGTTAAAATAACTTTAGAGAAATACAAGTTTTGTCTTATTCAATAAGCCCCAAATACTTACATAGACTTAAAAATAAAACAAAAAGATTGAATAAACAAAACCATATCAAAGAAATCTTTTCTCTAAGGAAAAAGAAGAATGTTTCTAGTATACCAGAAATACTGGATGAATTTAGAAATCACTTTCACAAGATTAACCATAACAACATTAACATGGAACCTAAAGATAAAATAAAGGAGTTTATAACCACAAACATGAATAAAAAGCTTAATAAACAACAGATTAAACTATTGGACAAGAGTATTTATTATACAGAAGTTATTACACAAATAAATAAGCTTAAATCAAACAAAGCACCGGGTAATGATGGTATTATACCAGAGATATATAAAATCCTTTCTAAAACTACATATTCATTAATACATAAGGTTTTTATTTTGGCCTAAACTGAGTTAATAACCCCCCCATCTTGGCAATATACATTTATTTCACCGATTTTAAAACCTAATAAAGATCCAACTAGATGTTCTTCATATCGACCCATCTCATTACTTAATGTTGATTATAAAATGTTTATGAGTATTTTTGCTGACAGATTGAAGACAATCATTCCCGGCATTATAGATATAGATCAGACGGGCTTCATTGTAAATAGAAATACTTTTGATAATATAAGAAGAACTTTAACATTAATTGATTTTGCAAATAGGAAAAAGAAAGATTTAACACTTATTAGTCTTGATATAGGTTCAGCATTTGATTCAGTAAGTTGGGACTATCTGTTTACCTTACTGAAATGCACAAACTTCTCTGATGCATTTGTAAATTTAATTGAGCATTTATATAAAGGAACGCTGGCTTATATTAAGGTAGGAACATATGTTTCACAAAAAATACCCATTCTTAAAGGTACAAAGCAAGGATGTCCACTTTCTCCACTATTATTCACTTTAGTAATGGAGCCTTGGGCTAATTTGATTAGAAACAGTACTGACACAGAGGGTTTTGAAATAGATGAAAATACAACATCAAAAATTCAACTTTTTGCAGATGATGTTCTAATTACATCAGCAGGATCTAATTCTTCTATGCAGTCTTTATTTGATAAAATGATGAATTTTAAAAGTATTTCTGGTTTAATATTCAATGAAGAAAAACTAAAATACTACCTATATATACGAAAAAATATTCTTATTAGCGATTTTACTAAATATGTACCCAATTCAGGTCAGATAACTTATTTAGGTATAATACTATCTAAAGATATTAAATCTATTATATATAATAACTATAATACCTGTTTTCTTAATATACAAAATCTTTTTAATACCTGGAATAATATGTTTTTACTATGGAGGAGAGACTTACAATTATTAAAATGATAATATTCCCCAAGATTTTATACTTAATACAATCAATAATACTTTCACCTACAAACATAATTATCAAGAAACTGAATACACTAATGTCAAATTTCTTATGGGCACCTAATAGACCTAGGATTGCATTAAAGAAACATACTAATAGCTGGTCTCAAGGGGTATTTCTTTTCCAGACTTTAATTTATATATTATCTCTTCTATTATAAAAGTTATTACTTTATTAATAGATCAGTCATATATCGCAAAATGGAAAGATTATTGGGAGCTAATTAGTATGCACTTCATGAAAATCTCCTTAACACATAAAAATATGATTGTAAATAACTCCATGTTGTGGTTGCTAAAGGAATTTTGTACTTCACCTATTACACCTAAACATATGGTTTGTTACCCATTAAATATTATTATTAGTTATCGTAACTTTATATTCATGCACCCTAAGTATAGGGAATGGAATTTTATTGTATTCCTATAATGTATACTCAGGGTATGCTTATGTCATCTACTTCTGAAGGAGCTCATTTAGCTATAGATAATGATCTAAAGTACTGGTATCAGCTGATACCTGATAATAAAGTTAAAAATCTAGATTTCTTAAAACAAGAATTTGATCTAAGAGAAACTTGCTGGTTAGAGGTTCAGATCTTTAGACAACATCTCATTGATAGACTAGATCTAATGTCTATAACAGTTAAAGAATCTATTCCAAAACTGATTGATTACTTGATATTAAATTTACAGCATAAAGTTTCTGATAAAGGTAAACTTTCATATATACATAAAATTATCAGACAAGAAACTTTTTACAGTGTAGATTCATACTGGAATTATTTCACCTCTATTAATGGGGACCCACCAACTCAACAAGATAAACAATATATATTGGAATCTGCTTATAGAACTACATCTTCCATTGTCTGGAGACTTTATACATGGAAATTTTACATAGATCTTTTATACACCTTTTATGATGAATAAAATAAATAATAAAGATAATCTATGTAAGAGATGTAATGTAGAAAATAATGCTGACTGGGCTCATATGTTTTATGACTGTATGAAGTTGAAAGAATACTGGAAGTCAATTAATGAATTTATGCAGGCTCTTTTTACAGATAATTTCATTATTTCTAAATCTCTTATATTATTCAACACACCTGTACCTCAATGTGTTAAAAGATTAAGCTTTGTTATGGTCTATCCTAGCAGTGGCTAGGAAAATAATAATAACTAGAAATTGGATTTCAGATACACCTCCTTCGTTCAATGAATTTAAAAATGTTATGAATATAATGTGCCATATGGAAATAAGCACAATTAGAATGAGAACAACTAGAAAAACATCATATTATATTGTATGGGATAATTTACAAAATTTGTTAAAAAAATTCTAATTTCAATAGCACGGTATTTTAGTTTAATTAATTGATCTGATTGTAGTGGATGTCTTTGTAAATACTTTAGTTGTTTTGTTGAATATTATAATAATACCTATTTTTAATTACTTGTATAAAATTGTTATGATATTTCTCTTATATGTTAAAACAATAAACCTGTTTTGAAAAAAAAAAGAAATGATCTTCAAATCCTTCCTTATTTGGCATCAGTCCTTGAGTAAAATGCTTTCCTCCACATATCTGGAGGAAATGTTCTATAACCTCCACAAAAAGCATATGGTTGATGACTGGGAGAAAGAGGGAGATCTGATTTTGAGAATGAGGGAGAATCCCTTGAAAAGGAGGGAGGATGTCCCACTGACATTTTTAGCCCTACTGAATAACTTTTAAGACTCAGCTGTCTGAAATAGTCTGATGCCAAAAGGGAAGGTGAAAAAACAGGCTCTGGGACAAGTTTGAAGTAGTGGCACTGTGTAGAGCAGCCTTTATTATCAGACTGTCTGTTTTTCTGGAAGTTCCCTTCATTTTTCTTTGAACTTTTTTTGCCACACTTCCTTGTATGACTGCTTGTTAGAGGTCTGCTGGGAGTGTTTACTCTGTTTCTTGTAAAAGGATCCTGAATTTGTAGCAAAAGGTTTAGCAAATTTAGAAAAGGAGGGCAGAAATAGCTAAGTGACCCCCTGAATCAATTTCTGTCTGTAAAACTATTTTGAGTACTTGAGTTGCAGAAGGACTAAACAAAACCTCTTTACTCAAAGGGCAGTTTACAATTTCAGATTTAAAATTTCAGAAAACTTATGTGAATGCACCCAAGGAAACTGCATCATAACAGAGACAGAAGATGCTGCCATGGACACTGATTCAGCACAACATAAGAACACTTTAAAGAATGTTTAGTTAACTGGGAAGTTGAAGCAAATAATTCAAAGAAAACTTAATTTCTGAAGAGGGAAAAGAGGTTGTAATGCTTCTGTCAAAAAATCCAGCAGATATTGCAACATATGAACCTGATAATTTAGGATTCCAAAGGCTAAAGTAGCAGGAAAATAAATTACCTTTCCAAATCTTTATGCCCAAAACACAAGATGCCAAGAACCACAATAATGATTGCCATTTTCCATAGTAAACCTCTTCTGGTGTGATTTTTAAATGTGCATCACTAGTAATTTTCTTATTTTTGGAGCTTTTTCCTTTCTTCAGACTGGTGCAACTGTGGAGACAGTATGCATAAGTCTACAGGTGTGAGGTGTTTGTCCTCCACATCAGTGGGTGCAGAGGGGGGTTGGGGGCATATACCTAAATATTTTTTTTGCCTTACCAAACTTTGGGTATTAGCTTTTGGAGGTTCTGATGCTTGGATTTTTGCCATTCAGTATTATACAGTACAAACAGCTCCATCCATCCATCCTCTACCCCTTTTCTCATTTTGCATATGGGGTCAGGGTGTCACATCAGCAGTGACAATCATCTCAAGCCAAGGTTTACACCACCAGGTGGCTAGCCCTGCCACGGTACTTCATCTGTACCACTCACTCGCACACACACTCGCACCTATGACCAATTTAGATTGTCTAATCTACCTACTGCATGTCTTTGGAATGTGTGAAGAACTGGAACACCTGGAGGAAACACATGTGACTTCAGGGAGGACATGCAGACTCCTCACAGAAGGCACCCCAGCTGAGAATCAAACCAGAGAACCTATTGCTGTGAGGCGACAATGCTAACTGCTGCACCACTGCGGCCACCCCTATCTATAGTACAAACAGATGCTGGTGAGGAAATATGCTGTTGGTCCACATATGGAACACCTTGGAAAGTTTTCTCAAGGGATACTTAAATATGTTTTTAAGGTACAGTTTGAAGCTGCATCAGCAAGTTATATTAAGGTAAAGATCAGATGATGCAATGGTATATTTCCTTGACTGTGACATTTTTTTAACAAGAAACATCTTTATTAAATTATCACATGATACAGGCAACCATACATCTATATAAATGAAAACAAACCATACTGACATATTTTCAGTTGCAAATGTTATTCATCACTTATGATCTATAGAGTCACTGTCAGTCAAACACTACAATGCTTCAGTTCCTGCCTTCTCTTAAACCTCATTCCTTCTCCAAAACATTATTGTGCATGCATTGTCCCCACAATTTCAGTTTTACTCTATGTAACATCCTCATACCTTTTTCAAAATATTCCACTTCCGGTTGTTTTATCTCTGTTATTATATTCAGTACTTAATAGTACAGTAGGTTAAGACTTTGATTTCTGTTTTTTAGTAATTGCTTTTGTGCCAGCCACCAGAATTAAACTCAACAAGGCCTTACTATGTCTAGGTAATTCTGATTCTGTATCATACCTCAAAATAAGAAGTTATGTACTTACCATAATGTTCCATAGTCCATCTCGCCTAGATTCTTTCCTTTGAATAAGCACTTTCACCAGTAATTGGCTTCATCAGAGTGCCTGATGAAGCCAATTACTGGCGAAAGCACTTGGTCGAAGGAATGAATTGTTGTCAATAAAGCTGGTGTGTTCCAGGTCGTTGTTGGGATTTTTTCTTTATTTTCCAAGTTTTCTTTCCCTGTTGGGAATTTGTTTTTTGCTGCATCTCACCTAGATTCTTGCTGGATGGGTTCGGTGCCAAACCTCGGCTCTGACTCAGCCGATACTAAAGCTCGAGAGCATTTACTGGCTCGAGGCCATCCCTTATCCCATGGTGCACCATGGCAATTCCCTAGATCTTGTTTGCAAGAAAGTAACTAAATACGTAATAGTGATTATACTATCAATACCTATGTACATATAACAAAAGCATTTTGTTTTACTATCCATGGCATGTGGACAGACAACTATAACAAGGTCAGACAGCATAATGGATAGTTCACCAGTTCCTCCAGGATACCAGAAGGGGGAAGGAGGGTGGGACGCAAGAATGTAGGTGAGATGGACTACAAACATGGAACGTTACGGTAAGAGTATAACTTCTTAATGTTATGCAGTCCTATCTTGCTGTAATTCTTGCTGGATGGGACAGCATCCCCAGCACCTTTACCCAGAGTGGCTCAAGCAAAGAGACTCTTTAGCACAGTGGACCCAAAGGATGACCTGTCCCGGGAGGCAAAATCTCATTTATAATGAGTGACAAAGGTATGAGGTCTTGCTCATGTAGCTGCTGTACAAATGGTATCAATTGTAAGTTTGGATTTGAAGGCGTATGAGGCTGATACTGCTCTAGTTGAATGGCCTCTTACCTTAGCAGGCAATTGTTTCCCAACATTTTTTTTGTAAGAAAAGGAAATTCAGTCTGAAAGCCATTTAGACAGAGTTAGTTTGGAAATGGGCAACCCTTTGTTTTTGTCTGAGAAGGAAACAAACAATTGATCCGATTTCCTGAAATTTTTAGTCCTGTGCAAGTAAAATCAGAGAATTCTATGGACATCTAGTTGATGCAGTCTGTATTCTGATTTACTACTGTAATTGGGGAAGAATACTGGTACTTCAATAGTTGTGCTTAGATTATGTTCTGAGCATACCTTAGGGAGGAAAGAAGGATTAGTTCTTAGGGAGACTCTGTCCTTATGGAATATAATATATGGGGGTCGAATGGTCAGAGCTTGCAATTTTGAAACCCTCCTTAGCAGATTATCAAGTCAGATGAAGAAGCCTGCTCAAATGGTGGAGAAAAATCAATGCGTCAACTAAGTTAAGTCCCCAGGGCTGTGAATCAGGAGGTCTGGAGATGGTTCCAAATGATAGATTCTCATCCCTGGCTCAGATTAGTTGGTGCTTGGTGGTAGCAGGAGGAGCCAGTCGCCTAAGCACGAAACACCCGAATCCCTGACATGTCTGGAGAGCCATGACCAGCCATACATTTATGTCTTCTGGAGCACCTAACCATTTTGATATGGTAGTACACGACCTGAAGTTCTATGGAGCACATCCAATGTCTTTTTTTTCCGAAAAAAAAATTGAAAGCAGCAGAGAGAGTGATCATTTTTTTTTTTTTTTTTTTTTTAGAGACTCTGAGATCTAGATTGATACAAAGGGAATGAGGTAACATCTGTAAATTACATTTTGTACCCATCGATCTGTAGCCAATGTAGCCAGGTGCAGTGAGAGACACAGAGAGAGACAACTCCCAACTAGCAAACCTCCTCAACCTCTCAATGAAGGATCGATCAGAGAAAGCCAACCTGGTGTTGAATCAGCCTCATGGAGGAGTTAGCAATAGAGGTAGGGGTGGAGGCTGCGAAAATACCTGTCAGCGATCCCTGAGCTATGAACCCCTGAAGGTATCTCCCAACTCCTTCCCTTTAGATCCTCCTTTGGCCTGTAAATGGATTCAGTATTCAATTCAGCATAAAGTAAAAGTAAAAGAGAAGGCACGCTTATACCCATCCATCATCCTAGACTCTTTTATTAGAGATATTATATTTGCAGCAATAAATTTATTAGGCCTCCGCAGGACAGGCGCCACTGTGTCTGATTCATCCTCAGTAGGGTTAGAGGTCTCCAATCACCCCCTCTGTCTAGATTTCTAGATGTCCACAAAAAAAAATGCTCAGAGGGGGATCTTCTTGATCTCTCTCTGATCCAAATCAGTGTCAGAAGTGACAGACTTGGGTGTGAAGAAACAGATGGTCGACTCTGAACCAGAGGAGCAGGCTCCAAAGTGGATGTGGGAGCCAAGCTCACATGAGCTGAAGCACCAAGAGGGAGAGTCGGATCCGAAGAAAACCTGGGGTGACTATCTCTTCCGAGCGCTAATCATCGACCCGACCCCTCCCCTCTGTGCTCTGTGAGCTGATGAATGAAGTTGAATGGTTCGGAAGGGGAAGAAGGAAGGAGTTTCGGAACCTAGGGTTCCAGCCCTAAATGACCTGGAAACATAAGAGAGCAAGAGCGAAGCAGTCAGAGGACTGACAGTAGGACTGAGATGGGACCAGATCGCAAGCCTTTGGGTCTTGAGCCATTTAAAATTCACTGGGCACAGGCCAGAGCCTCCTCCCTCCCTCCCTGCATCCATATTAGATAGTGTTAGTGAGGAGGGGGAGGGGTGGAGATAGATGGATAAAAATAGGAGATCTTAAATAGGAGATCTTAAAGTTGGTAGTTGAAGATCGTGGTTGAGATCGAGAGAGATGATTGAGAGAGAGACAGCACAGAGACCGAAGACCAGAATCAGAGCCAGAACTCTTTGGCTCATCAGAGCCAGAACTCTTTTTTTTGTTTTTTTGATTTTTTTAGATTTTCTTTTTCCTTTGGCAAAAGATCTGGTTCTATGACTTAGAAACCATCTGGACTTCATATTTTGCGTTCATTAAGAACTCTGGTGCTGAACGCATGACAGAAAGTACAGGGTTCTAGGAAATGAGCCTCTCCAAGACAGTGCATACAACTGGTGTGACTGTCAGTCAACAAGATTTTCTGAGAACTTTTATCACATTTTTTAAAGCCAGAAGGGACATGTTCTCTGTCTTTATCCTTTGACATTTTGCTTTGAGAAGGAAAGAAACAAATACAATAACAACAGTAAAACTATAAGAAGATATATATTATTATTTTTTTTTAGAGAAGAAAAAGGAAAAAGAAACACACAGAAAAGAAAGACCTCTAATTTATCTAAACCCATCCAGCAAGAATTACGGTGAGATAGGACTACATGACATCAATCATTTCCGTAGGTGCACCACTTTGTTCACTCAGTATTTTGTTAGAGCAGTCTGCAGGGAATTTTTAAAGTCCCCCAGCTCATTATAGTCCCAAAAAATATCCTCTCAGCTACCTCTTTCTTTCATACTATACCTCCAACAGTTGCAAGCCTTCTGACAAAAAATTCTTTGAAGTCTGCTTAGGGTATAAATATACCTATGAAAACATTTCCAAGCAAAGATCCTAAATCTTCTAGACTTTGTTGCATATTTGGGAGCCATACATATAGCCCTCTGTTGTTTCTTTGTGAATTGCTTAAGAAATCTCTCTTCCCAATCCTTTCTAATCTTCTCTGATTGATTCCTATACTTATCATGCAAACGTTTATATGCCTTACTAATTATCCCTTTTTTAAAAGCAACTTCTGTTCTAGAATCTACTAAAAACTCTACCAATGATGGTCTTTCACCTAGGATTCCCATATTTCTTTCACTTTGCCTATACTCTGATATCAATCCTTGATAGGGAAGGCAGCCTCTATCCTGCAGTCCAAATTAATTATTGACCTCTTCCCATTCTATTACCTTTCCCTCTCTAATTATTTGTTCCCAATACATTGATTCCTTTGCCAGTTTTCTCCAATAAATTCCAGCCCCTCCTGCCTATTCTCTGTACCCCTAATTGCAGTCATCCAGATTAGTAAAACCTCATTTCTCCATCTCCATGTTGGCTTAGTTCTTAGAATACTTTCTACTGTTTTATGAATCTAATATTTTGAATGGTTATTGCTAGAGCATCTACTGTGGAGACATGCGTGAATGGGCGTACCTTCGTTGAAGGTTGTGCGTTAGGGCCGGCAACTCAGCATGTAAAAATCAACTGCCAATCATTAGCGGACCGGAGTTCCGCTGTGGCGACCCCTAACCGGGAGAAGCCGAAAGACACAACAACTGTATTCTCTTTAAGGATCTACACCCAAATTCCCAGTCTCTCCTTGTTTCTTGAGCTTCCCTCCTGATTCATCATCATCCCTTTTGACTTTGAATAATAGAGTTCTGCTTCTGCTATGTATATCAGCCTTAACTGTGCAGCTCTGAAATACCTCTTCAAATCAAATAATCCCAAACTACCTTGGTCTAATGGAAGGATCAATTTATCCCACTTGACTTTTGTCCTCTTCCCCTTCCAAATCAAATCCTTCAAATCTTTATTAATTGATACCCATAACTTCTCCTCTGGTTGATAAAAATATGTATGGCCTGTGTATAAAACTAAAGGGACTAAAAACATTTTCACTGTATCTTGCTGTCAATATCCATAAAACACAGCTTTCAGTTTCTCATTGTTTGCATTATCTTTTGTATAGTCTCTTCTTACATATCCTTAGCTTCCATAACATAATCCTTTTTAATCCATACTCCTACTATTAGTACTATTTGTGGCCTCCTTGGATTAGTTTTAAGTAACAACGTTTTTTTGAATTTAATGGCAAATTTTACAAACCAAAAACTGATGTTGAGTAGCCCCAGTGTTTGCTAATTTAGTAATGGCTTCTTGGGAACACTAGTCATTGTGCCACACTACTTATTTGAGAAAATACTTTTTACAGACGTTTTATTGATATTTGTTTTTTATTTGGCATGATTCAGTTGATGACTTTCATGTTTTTCTTGACTTTCTTAATGAAAGTTCTAGCTTCTTGAAGTTTACTATCAGTGGAATTACTAGAAAATCAATTATTTGTATGTGACTTTGACTATTGATGATGGCAATGGTTCCCTTCATAGTTGTATTTACAGAAAGGATACTTTTGCTAATAATTATTTACATTGAGCAAGTCTACATCCACCACATATGAAAAATAGTATTATTAAGGGTCAATTTATATGATTAGTAGGTTAACCAGGTCTGATAAACAGGAAAAATATGTTTATTTTAAGGGGTTACAAAGCTGCTTTAATTGATGTCATAATTGATGAAGTTATCAATTTAAGGAAGACCAAAGCTAGACCTATACTTAGAGTTACTGAAAACTTAGACATTTCTGAGGATAGATGTAAAAGTCATGATAAGCAGCAAAAGGTGACTCAGTATGTTAGAGCTTTTCTTTTGGCTAGTTTGACTGACTTCTCAGCCATAAGGGAAGTCATTAGGGTCAACTGGAAGATTATTTTAGGTAGCTCTGATTTAGTTGATGTTTTGGGCAAAGAACCTTGTTTCACTTATAAAATGTCAACTAAAATTAAAAGTACTCTAGAAAAAGGTTCTTTTAAGGGTGCCACTATAAGTGGCACTGTTGGCACTTTTAAGAGTGGCACCAGTAAATTTTGTAGGTTTATTAGTAACAGCGCTAGTGTTTTTATTAAGAACACTAATAAAGAGTTATTACAGCTAGACCACGATATAGTTGTAATACACCAGAGGAGGTCTATTTAGCTAGTTGTGAAATGTGAAAGTTATTACAATGGTAAAACCATTAGAAAGTTATCTAAAAGAATATATAAGCATAAAACCGCTATAAAAAAAGAGATAGTACTAATGCTTTAGCTAGGCATGTTTTATTATGTGATAATTTCAAGAAGTTTTCATTCTTTGTACTTGATTCAGTTAAGATAAAAGATTTCAATGGAAACTATAATGCATTGCTCAAATGTAAAGAAACAGAATGGCAGATCAGGTTGGCTTCTGATAAGCCACCCGGTCTGAATGATCATATTAATTTAAAATGCTTTCTTTTAATGAAGAGGCTTTAATAATGGTACTTTTCTGTTTTGTAAAGTTCAAGTTTTACATTTTAACATTTTTATTACATGGCAAGTTGGCTTTTAAATAGTTTTCGACATAGTCAATTAATATTAATGAATAATTTCATTCCTTGGCTTTGATTGGTTTGGCCAGTCTAATTAGTGTATGGAAGGCTATTTTAAGCCAGACTATTTTTTTAATTAAAGTTTTCTGATGAAGTTCCATTGAACAACAAAGGAACAAAAGCACTAAAAACAGTTACTGCAGTCTCTGTTATCAGTTCATTCTCTTGACTTTGTTGAGTCTGTTAGGTTTACAATGTTCGGCTTTTTTCATACTCTTAATTATTTAATTTTATCTTATCCTCATAAATATAGGTATTGTTGAACCAATTTGTGTGTGGGTACATAATTTACAGCCATTGCTTTGTTTTATCTTCAGTAATTTTGCATCCCAAAAAGACTTGAAAGTGTCTCAGAATGTTACACAACACTAAACTGTTATTTTCTGATTTTATGAGGTATAAAATACTATCATCTATAAATAAAGCAAACTTTTCTTGACTACCATACCAACTACATTCTTGGATTTTTGCATCCCTTATTTTCCTTGCCAATACTTCTAACTATAATGCAAATAAAAAAGGGGAAAGAGGATACTTCTGCCTGGTTCCTCTGCTCAAACAGAATTTATCAGATAGAATTCCCCCCAATTTAATTTTTACCTCCAATCCCTCAAATATCCTCCTAATCAACCTTATAATTTTATCAGGTGCTTCTTTTACCCTACTCATAAAATCCCATCTTACTGAGCTGAATGCTTTTTCTGCATGAAGACCACGAACAACAGTGGTGTTTTCCTACATTCTGCTTCCCTCTGGATCATTATGGTTCTGTTCATGTTGTCAGATATTTGCCTCCCTTCCACAAAACCACACTGATCCACATCTATCAATTTTGGTAAAACGTTTGTGATTCTTTTAGCCATTATTGACATAAACACTGTATAATCATGGTTTAGACCTGAAATGGTCCTACATGAAGCTGGATCTGATGGGTCTTTACCATCTTTAGGTATTACAGCCACCACTGCTTTCTTCCAGGATGTTGGTGCTTCTCCTTTGAAAATACTGTTAAACAAAACCTTCTAGATCTTTATCACTTTCTTCCCTCCTAACTTCCAAATTTCCACAGGAATACCATCTATTCCTGGAAATCTTCCTGTAGATTGCTTATACATCAACATTTTTATATCATCTCCTTCTATCCTATTAATAATTGAACATCATCTACTTCTAACGTTGGCGTATTTAATTCTTCCATAATCACTTCCATTTGTACTTTTTCTTGATTTCAACATTTTTCTGCTTTATACAGATTTTTGTAAATTTTCCAAAATATTTCTAATACTGCTACATGATCTCTGGTCGTTTTCCTTATTATAGGCTCCATAAGCTTGGGAACAACCCTTTCTACTTTCTTTTGCCTGAGCTGTTGTGCTAAATGTTTTTGTGCTTTGGAGTTATCAAAAAACAGGGGCGACCATGGTGGTGCAGTGGTTAGCGCTGCCGCCTCACAGCAAGAGGTTCTCCGGTTTGATTCTCGGCTGGGGTGCCTTCTGTGTGGAGTCTGCATGTCCTCCCTGTGGTTGCGTGGGTTTCCTCTGGGTGCTCTGATTTCCTCCCACATCCCAAAGACATGCTGTAGGTGGAGTAGACACTCTAAATTGGCCTTAGGCATGAGTGTGTGCGTGCCTTCCATGGAAGGTTGGGCGTCGGGCTGGCAACTCGACACTGTAAAACTCCACTACCAATCATGAGCAGACAGGTGATCCACTGTGGCGACCCCAAATTGGGAAAAGCCGAAAGAAAAAGTTATTATCAAAAAACAGTTGCTTAATAAGCAGTCTTTCTAAACTCATGCATACTGTCAAGGTAGTCCCTTAATTTCTCTTTAGCACTTTGCAACTGCAGCTGTGAGATCCTTCCTATTCTACAATACTTTAACCTTTGCTAGTCCCGCTAAATAATTCTTGTGACTTCCTAACTGTATCTCTTTTTCTTTTTATTCCACTCTGTTTTTAAACTCCACTTTAATTTTAACCCACAACCGAGCTATATTTTCAGTAGAAAGTTCTGTCTTCTCTATTAACTCCTGAATAATTTCTGCTACCCTTCCTTAAATTCCCCTCTTTTTAACAGAGAAGTGAGAAAGCGTCAGTGTTTCATTTTTCATTACCCTGCATTTTTATTTTAATTATTGGAGCATGATCTGAATTAGTTATTGTATTTGCATCAAAACTTTCAATTAAACACACATGTTCCTGTGAAATATAACTCCTGTCCAGCCTAGCCCAGTTTTTATACCAAATTGTTTATTACATTTCTTCAAAAATCTACCCTCTCTTGTTATATTTTCTCTTCTAAGCCCTCCAGATAAATCCTCACATTTGCAAATCAAATTCCAGTCCCATCCTTTAAGCAATATTCTCTGCTGAATGTATATTATTTCTCCAAGAATTTTCTTAAGTTCAATTGTAGAAGTTGTAGGTGGAATATAAATACTTGCAGTGTTATCCTCCTATTTTGCCAGTAGCCCCTTAGCACTACAAATCTAACATTATCTTTTTTCCTCTTCTATCACTATTGGAGCTCCTCTAGCAATTAATATTGTACCCCTTTTCTTTGTCCAAGATAGTCTGCTGAATAACTATCCTGAAATAATTTTTTTATCAAATTCACATGCTTAGTTTTTTCCAAATGTGTATCCTGTAACACTTTGCATTTTTTAATACAGTTCACCACTCTTTCTTTCTTTTTTGTATGTATCTGTGAGACCATTCCTACTTTAAGATAATATGTAAAGTGTCATTATGATAAAAAGTTATTATCCCACCTGTTATGCATAACAGCTTTTTTTTAAATGTTGAGTTTCAGTTTTTGTGTTATATGCATACACTAATGTTTGGCAGGTTGATTTTTGTACACATTTGTTTCTTTCCATATCCATTTGAACCTATGCCATATCTTATGAAATGGTTTGTTTCAATAAAAATGTGCATACAAAAAAAAAAAAAAAAAAAAACAAATATACCCCCAGAACCCTCCCCCCCAACCCACTAACTTAATACTAACATACAGAACTATGTACATCTTCAAATAATGAAGTTTAACCCTCCTAACAGGAACAATTGTCCCAGATTGACAGCCACACTCACAGGCTTGAATTAACCTATAGTGAAAGTTATCCATGCTAACAAGCGTGATACAGCCTGTGCTTCTACTTCCACCAAGTGCTGTATATGTCTTATCTTTATTTCTCTCCCAAATGTAGAAAATAACTTGAAAGCTTTCAGAAAACATTATCTCCTGAAACCTGCCCAAATGAGACCAATTTCTCAAAAGCTCTATCGAGTTCCTTCTCAGAAATGAGAAGATAAAGCAACAAACTGTCCACATACAAGGACAATACTAAACTAAAATTTGCACTCAGATATCCTAGCGCCAGCTTATCATACAAATGAATAACCAGTTTCTAGGTAAAGAACAAACAATGGGGAAAGTGGGCATCATTGTCTCCCTTTGAATTTGATTTCCACTGACAGCATCCAATTTGAACTGTAATTTGTGAGACGAAGTACATGCAGCCTGCTCCTCATTCAACTCAGGCAACCACATGCCCTCAGGGTATCTGCCAATGTGCAAGGTCAGTAGGCCCACTCAATCATCAACATATAGTTGTATATAACATGTGGTGAATGCCTCCAATACTAACTCCAGATCAAAAATCCTACATTGTGTCATAGGATTCATGATGGAAGTAAGCTGTCTCTTCACATGTTGCTGTCTCAGTTTCATTGCTAAAAATTTCCTGGTGTGAGGAAGAGAACTCAAAATCCTGGACCTTAAACCCCTTCTCTATATAAAACTATTTATAGTGCCTAAGTTAGCCCCAACATGTTGATAATCTTCCAAAGCTCCCATTCTGTTTGTTAATAATCTTATTTTTGGTCTCAAAAATTGCCTGATGGGAGTCTTATTAAGGTATCCTAAGTCTTGTCTCTGACCAACCTCTCCATATTTTTGAAACACAAAGGGAGTTACTGCTTTACTTCATCACACACTTTCAGGCCTTGATAGCTCTCTATTGAACAACCCTCTAGGGCCTGCTGCAATACTGTCATAACCTACTGGTTATACTCTGCCCCATTACAAATATATCAGCTGGCTCTCCATCAAGCCTTAACAGTATGCCAAAAGTACAGTTGTGTACACTTACCATAAATGTAGACGTTCAAGTGTATTCACTGTTGCAGTCATCACATTTGGGTTATCTGCTTGCAATAGCCCTCAGTCAGCCTGATTAACAAAGTCTTGAGTCCTGCATCGGTTGCTGTCTCTTCTTCCATGATGTCAGATAGTCAGGGGTATAAAACATGCAGCCAATGCCATTACATCAGTTTTTCTTGCCCCAGATGTCAGGTGCCCCCTTAATGGGAAGCAATAAAACATATATATACAAATATACAAGGATATACCTCCATTAAAAAAGCAAATACACCAAAAAGGCTTTTAAGCATAGTAAAGAAGAGTAGAGGTATAGCCAAAGAAATCAGGGGGCTGGAGGGAGGGTAACTAGGACTGCAACAGTGAATATACTCGAACATCTACATTTATGGAAAGTGTACACAACTGTAGTATGTTCTTCGTGTTTCACTGTTACAGTCATCACATTTGGGTAGATTCCCAAAGTTAAGGATAGGAGGAGGAATTTAGATAGCATTAGGACCAGCTATAAGACCCTGCAAGACTGCAGTGGCAAAGTCCGCTCTGGATTTAGAGAAAACTGGCAAATGGTGATGCTTGGTAAAGGTATGTACAGAACTCCAGGTAGCAGCTTCTAGGATGCCCCTGGTAGGAACACCTCTGAGAAAGGCTGTAGAGGTAGATGCAGCCCTAGTTGAATAGGGCCTGATCCCCTGTGGGATAGGTTTTCCATGGTGCTTATAGCAGAAATGAATGCAATGGCCTATCCATTTAGAAATGGCTTGCTTTGAGATAACCTTCCCCTCTGCCCCTGCAGCAAATGACACCAGCAGTTGTTCAGATTTCCTTTGAGGTTTAGTCCTATCCAAGTAGAATCTAAGTTGTCTGTGCACATCTAAGGAGTGCAGTATCAGTTCCCCTTTGTTCTGTGGATTAGGAAAGAAGATTGGCAAATGAATGGACTGATTGAGAGCCACACTGGATACCACCTTGGGCATGAAGGAAGGATTGGTTCTGAGGGAGACCCTGTCCACATGAAAGATGATGAAAGGCTCCACTGCCATAAGGGCCTGTAATTCAGATACCCTTCTTGCTGAAGTGATTGCCAAAAGAAATGCTGTTTTCCAAGAAAGGAATTTTAGGTCTGCACTAGCAGCTGGCTCAAAAGGAGGAAGAGTGAGTTTCTCCAATACAAAGTTAAGGTCCCAGGCTGGAGTAGGGGCTCTCCTGGGTGGTCTTACACTTTTAGCGCCTCTGAGGAACTGCCTGAGCAGGGGACTAGAGAAGAGGGGAGGTTCTGTGTTATAAGGAGAAGAAATGGCTGAGGCATGAATTTTGATTGAGAAAAAGGAAAGCCCCTTGTGAAGCATCTCAGTTAAGTATTGTAAAATCTGAGGTAAGTTGGGAGCTGCTGTGCTCATCCTTTGAGATTTGTTCCAAGCACCGAATCTTTTCCATTTTTCAGCATAAGATTTTCTAGTACTAGGCCTCCTTGCCTCTGAAATGATATCCATCACTGGTTTACTGAGGGATGGTAAGGAAGAGGTTAGATAATTAGCCAGGCTGCTAGGTTCAGGGTTTGAAGCTGAGGGTGCAGAATCTGGTTTTCCTGCTGAGACAACAGGGTAGGGGTCAGCGACAGGTGCCATGGGGCCAAAAGTGACACACTGTGCAAGAGGGGGTACCAGTGTTGGCGTGGCCAGTCTGGAGCAATCAATATAGTCTTTGGTTTGTCCTGTTTAATCTTTAGCAGTACTTTGAAGAGGAGAGGCAGAGGAGGAAAGGCATAAACTGACAGTTTTTTCCAACTGAAGGACAGGGCATCCAATTTCCAAGCTTGTTTATGGGGAGTCCGTGTACAAAATTTGTCCAATTGGTAGTTCTGGGGGGAGGCATACAGGTCTATATCTGGGCTCCCCCATTTGTTTGTCAACATGTTGAAAACCTTTGGTTCCAGTTTCCACTCATGTGGGTCTATGAGGTTTCTGCTTAGTCCATCTGCCAGTGTATTTAGTTTTCCTGGCAGGAATTGAGCTTGAAGATGCACTTGGTAGCTCAAGGCTGTGTTCCACAATGCCATGGCTAGTCTGCAGGGGGGGTAAGAATGGGTACCCCAATACTTGTTTATGTACCACATGACAGTGGTGTTGTCTGTCTTTACCATTAACTGTCCTGGAAGAATGCTGTCAGAGCATTCTGTACAGCTAACATTTCTTTTTGATTGATATGCAGGTGCAGTTGACTTGGGTTCCATTTGCCCTGAATGCACTTCCCTGCCAGGTGAGCCCCCCCATGCATAGTCTGATGCATCTGTTGTTAGGGTTTGGGTGGCAGGGGGTAGAGTGAATGGTAGTCCCTTGTTTTGGTGGAAAGCCTCTGTCCACCAAGGAAACTCTAGGCGTAGGCAAGGTATGATAGGAATCATTGCTTCTAGATCCTGCAAATGTTGACACCATAGGCTTTTTAGATACCATTGTAGTTTCCTCATATGCAGTCTTGCATATGGAATTAGAAGAATGCAGAAGGCCATGAACCCCAAGGTTTGCAGTATTTGCCTTGCAGACAGCAGGGTTTTCGTAGCCACTAGTTTGAAGTAGGTAGTCAGATGAATTTGTTTCTCTGGCGTGAGGAAAGCCATCAGGGAAGTTGTATTCAAGCTTGCTCCCAGGAATATAATTTGTTGACAGGGTACCAGGTGCGATTTCTTTTAATTTATGGTGTACCCCAAACAAGTTAGCACCTTTTGCACAAAGGCTAGATGATTCAAAAGTGTGTCCTGGCTTTCTGCCTGAATTAGACAATCGTCCAGATATGGGTATATTTGAATATTTCTTTGCTTGCAAAATGCAATGACTGGAGCTAGGCACTTTGTGGATACCCTGGCCACAGTAGATAAGCCAAAGGGCAATGCAGAGAACTGATAGTGTGTGTGTAGCCTGCTTTGAAGCGTAGGTATCTTCTGCAAGATTCCCTGATTGGGATGTGCAGGTATGCTTCCTTTAAATTGAGTGTTGCCAACCAGGCATATTTTCCTAGCATAGGAAGCAACTGGTGAAGAGTCAACATCTTGAATTTTGGGATCACCAAAAAGGTGTTTAGAGTAGACAGGTCCAGGATAGGATGCCATGAATTGTCTTTTCTGGGTACCAGGAAAAGTCTTGAGTAGAAACCTTGTCCCTTTTCCTTTTCTGGTACAGTTTGAATAGTCTTTATGCTTAAAAGAGATAGTATTTGCCTTTGAGCTTCTGCCCACGGATTTGGGGGTAGATCTGGCCAACCGTTTGGGGTTGGTAACATGTGGAAGTGAAACCTGTATCCTTGGGACACTATATTTAAAACCCATTTGTCCTGGGTAATGTGTTCCTAGTTTTTGGCCTGCAGAGCAATCTTTCCCCGTAAAGGAGCAGTCAGTTGAGAAGTGCTTGGAAGTTTTAAAGTCAAGTCATTGAGACAGCTTAGCATGGGGGGGGGTCTTACTACTCCCTGATTTGGAAGCGGAAGCCCCCCACTGCTTAGTCTTGTGCGTACCCTGGGGCTTCTGCTGCTTCTGGGTTTGGATTGAGAAGGCCTGGAAGAGGCAGGAAAGGACCAATTCTTAGAGGGCCAATGCCTACTAAATCTTGGAGGCTGAACTTGTAGGAAATCTTTAGCAGTTTGTATAGATTTAGCTTTTTCCTCCATCTTTTTAAGAACTTCTTCTGCTTTGTTGCCAAACAGGCAGTCCTGATTTAAGGGAGCATCCAACAATTTAGCTTTAACATGACCAAGCAAATATTGTTCCTTAAGCCAAGCATGCCTTCTAAGAGGCCTCTAATGAATCAAACCCACATTGCAAAGAATGTTTCCCAACCTGTTCAGCAGAATGGATTAAATCCTGTAAATCTTTATTTTCAGCACAGTCAGGAATCAATATAATTTTCTGTTTAAGCAATCCAATAATATGTTGCTGATACTTTAACATATAAAACTGACAGTTTAAGGCCCTAATGGCCAAGGTTGCAGAAGTGTATACCTTCTTACCCAATCTATTTAGTGCATTTGAGTCTCTATCAGAAGGGATAGGATTTTTGGCTGTATAGAGGCCTTAATGCCCTTGGGTCCCTGTGAAATAGTCTCAAGATCCGCAATAGGATTTTTAAAAAGGAACTTGTGAGAATCAGGAACCCTGTAATATCTATCAGGTTTTCCGGGAGCAGGAGGCAAAGAATCAGGGGCCAAACTAGATTCCGAAAAGGCATCATCAACAATGTCTAGTACAGGAGGGATAGCCAAAGGCCTGTGTTGAGGCAGGATTAAGATGTCATAAGCCTCTTTTTAGAATCAGAGTAATCCTGGCTTTCCCAGCAGAAATGCTCCCTAAGAGTATGCAAAGTTTCTCCAAAAGAGAAATCCTCTGGAGGGGAAGCAGAGGGAGTAGAGTCCTCTGCATCAGAATCCTCATAAGTAGATAAAGGTAAATACAGGTCCTCAGAAGAAGCAGAAATTTCAGAATCCTGGTCAGAAGATTCATAAACAAATTCAGTCCTAGGTCTCTTAGAAGGCGATGGTTGGCTTCCCCGGATTGAAGTTATAAGGTCTTCAGCAATTCTTGTCATTTGTTTTTTAGGCATAGAGGCCTGAGCATGCGGCCTGGGCATCATTTTTCTAGACATGGTTCGAGCTTTAGGCCTTAAAGAATAAGGTGGCATCGGTTAATATGCAAGTCCGTAGGCCTGAATACACCCTCAGAAGCCGGTGCCAGCACAGCGGCTCTGGACCTATCCAAGGTAGAGACATCCGCAGGTTCCACAGCTGAAGCATCTCGTGGCATACCGGACTCCAAATGGGTCTCAGTAGTGGCCTGCGAATCAGAAGTAGCGGGTATCAGGGGCTGCGAAAGTGCTTCACTGAGTGTCAGCGAACTGGCGACTGGCTTAGGAGAAGCGTCGTCAGCAGCTTTGGACCTAGGTGACCTGTCTCTGTCTTTATCTTTGCATTTTTTTGGAATACCAGTAGTCGGATGGCTTACCAACGACATCTCTGGATAATTGAACTGAGAACCAAAATATTTAGAAGCGTAAATATACCGACGACGGATAGTTCGTTGGTTAAATAAGGCACAAAACTGACACCGAGGTACGTCGTGGTCAGGGCCTAGGCAAGGAATACAGTATGACTGAAAATCTTTAAGAGGTATTTGCTTTCCACAAGAAATGCAATTATTAACTTTTACTGACATCGGTGAGGAGCAAGAAAAAGTTTCCCCAACTGGGTACTTAGCTTTAATTGAAGACTTTGGTTCTGAAACTCGAAATCGAAAATTTCAGGAGTCGGTCGACCGGCACTTGCAAACTGCTTCTGCTTTGGGCACCGCACAGCAAGAAAGACTGATGTAATGGCATCGGCTGCATGTTTTATACCCCTGACGACCTGACGACATGGAAGAAGAGACAGCAACCGATGCAGGACCCAAGACTTTGTTAATCAGGCTGACTGAGGGCTACTGCAAGCAGATAACCCAAATGTGATGACTGCAACAGTGAAACATGAAGAACATCTGCAATTTCAGTTTAGTAGGTGAAAGGTCTAATGAACCTATAAAGGGAGTTTTAAAAGTTTTCATGAAAGACAAATGCTCTTCAGAGATTAAAAACTTGTCCAATCTAGCATTCTTGTTCTTGCCATGTTCCATAAGGAAAACAGTCCACTATACCTATCCTCTTGCAGAAAGACCTCATATATTTGCTAGTAGCGCAGAGTGTAGTTGCCCTTGGGCCAGAGCTGACCTCAACTGTGTCTAAAGTAATATTCCAATCACTGCACCATAAGGATATCCCCAACTGGAAACTCATCCAAGATTTAAATGTGTCAGCCAATTCACTCTGTAAGGACCTGGGAGGAATATATAGGGTCATCAGCATAATAACATGATTACTGATGGTAACCTTGATAGTTATATATCTTCTACCCTCCTCTAGCAAAATGTTATTAATTTCCAGGAAAATCATCCTCCTGACCAAGATAACCACCCCTCTCTACCTCCACTCTGCTAATCCTTTACCTACCTATTACCATCTTCCAAGATGAAGACAACAAGTCACTATTCTGGTGAATGCATATGCTTTTATTCACAACAGCAGAGGGAGAGTGAAATGGAGCAACCCAGTCCAAAAGAGTCTCATTGATAAGCACCACCCACACTCCTCCCTGCGCACAAATTATCTAACATATTCATATTAGCCACAAGTAAATCTGCAAACCTATATTTTAACTGAACAGTTTTCTTTGAAGGAAATGCATTAACATGCATCGCCCTTGGAATTAATCAAAGCAGGCAAACAGAAAAATAGAAGTCAAATGACTAAGTGTTAAGTCATGATGATGTAAATAACAAACAGGAATAACAAAACTGTTATGTTAAATATACTGTTTACTTAAGCTTTTACTCATGCAGCACATTCTGTAAATATAGACACTTGTGTCTAACATGCAGGCAATTACTTAACATATTTGAAAAGATTCAGCAGCTGAGTTCATTGCAAGTTTCTTTTTTTTTTTTTTTTGTTAAGTTTATATCTGAACATTGGGAACAGCTCTGGGGCAGGCTGCCCTACACAATCAAACTGTATGCCATCTTGTTTGAGCATCCACATCCCTCTGTGCCGCTCCTGCGGTTGGGCTGCTTTACTCACCTCCCGTCTACCGCCTCAGGTGCTCCCTCTCTGCCTTAAAGCACAAGGACTACCTCCCTGCTCATCCAGAAGACACCCTTGATTTATCTGCTACCTATGCATCACTGAACGCTGCCGTAATAAAGGGCATCTGTATTCTAAAGAAGTGTGAATGTATGTAGCCTTGTAAAATCTACTTGTATCCTACAAATAGTACTAGTAGTTGTTAGTCTGACTTCCCATGTGTGCGTTAGCAGCCTACCGCAACTCGCTGGACACTCTCCCCCCTCTAGTTTTATAATACCTAATTAATATATGTGTACTACTCTATCCTTCAGTCTGCCATCTCCTTCTTGCCACTAGGTGGCAGCAAAGACCATGGCAGACTGATCGCACAGTATTATTCTTCCAGACTTTCTACCCAACTATATTAGTTATTTCCACAGATTCTCCCCATCTGTTCTATGCTAACTCTGTCTACCCTCCAGGACTGGACAACCCAAATATAAATATTTCCTACACTACATAGCTCCAACTCAACCCTAATATAAGTGTTTGAGCTGCTGATAGTTTTTCACAGTACTCACTTCTTCTGGGCTCACTCCGCTCCCCTACCCTACCCCAATTTCCACCCACCCCCAGTGCATTTACACTTATACTATCCCCTGCTCACCTGACCAATCTCCCCTCCAATCAGCATCCTCCTGTAATTACACCCAACCACACCCAGACTAAACTCCCCACCCAATTACCCAATCTTGAACCTACTATCCAACCCCTACCACACCTAACCTATTAACCTAAGTCACATTACTGCTAAACACAATACCTCCACCCAAACAAATCATGCAGGGAATACTACCAGTACTACTACTAACTCTCACTACTCTTGCCTACACTACATCTACATACACTAACATACCATTAAACAACACCTTCCACATAACACATATTTACACACACACCTACACACAAAGATATTTAAATCTGTTCCACACTATTTAATGATTGCTCCTTATTTTATATATACAAACCACACACCACACTTCATCTCAATAAACAAAGAGTAACTAGAGTACATACAGACCTAGCATATGCCATAAAACTCAGTCTGTTCCTTAAAAAACATCTACTGATCTCAGGAGACATACACCGCAACCCAGGTCCAAACAACCAAATTCTCCCACACAAACAGAACTCAGACCTACTTATTATTAGTCTAAACTCAAGAAGTATATCCAACAAACTACATGACCTACACACATTCATAGCTCACTACTCCTCTGATATACTAACCATTACTGAAACCTGGCTAAAACCTACCACCCAAAATGAAGAAATACTCCCCCCAGGATATAACATCGTAAGACTAGACAGAGAGGCCAAAAAGGGAGGCAGAGTTGCAATTGTATTTAAAAACACACAACCTCCAGCCTCTGAGAACCCCACTGCCCAAATTTCTGAATACTGAAATATTAGGCTACATTATATCCCTCAAAAACAAAAATAGAATCAACATCCTCTGCAGTTATATTCCTCCAGGAAATAATTCTCCCACAATAGAGGAAATTTTACAATGGGCTACAGCCAACCTTTCCCAAGAAACTATCCTGTTCATAGGTTCATAGGTTCATACTAGGCTATCTGCCCTAGGGCATTTATAAGCCTAGCCAGAGTGTGTTTGGCTTTTGCCACCCATTTTAAATTAATTTTGCTATGCCCTTTTTCGAGGTTAGTATACTGTGCCTCTGTCTAACAGTGACACAGAAGTGATACCCGGGGTAAACCTACAATCTCCCATCCACTCATCAAGATTCCTCTTGAAGAGAGTCAATGAGGGACTCTGCCTAACCTGGACTGGGATTTTATTCCAGAGTGAAGGGAGCCTCTGGGTTATGAATCTGTCCCTCCAGCATGTCCTATTGATTTCAGTGCTGAGGTTCAAGTCTCGAGCGTGTAGCTCGATGGGATTTGGATTTTCTGAGGTGCAGCATGTCCATTAATTTCGGGTTGGACATGGCTTTATATGTCAGGCACAGATTGCCTCTGAGCAGGCGGTATGCCATTGAGTAGAGCTGGAGTTTCTTTAACCGGGCAGCATATGGCATCTGTTTGAGCCCTTTGATCCTCTTGGTGAGGTACTTTTGGGGTCTTTCCAGTTGCTGCAGGTGTCTGGTAAGGTACATCCCAAAAGGGGCATTGTACTCAATTATGGGCCTGATGAGGGATGAGTAAAGAGGCACGATGACCTCCCCTGATCTAGATGTGAATCCCTTCAAAATTAGGTGGGCTATATAAAATGTTTTTCTAACCACTTTGGCCATGTGGTTGTCAAATGTGAGATTGCTATCAACTTGGGTCCCCAGGTCCTCAATTACTTCTTCTGTACTTAATGGATTACCACCTATGTGGTAATTTGTGGGCACTTTGTTTTTGCCAGAGGGGATGACTATACACTTTTTGGCATTTAGCTTGAGGCCATGGCTCTGGCATCAGTTGTCTGTTTCTATGAGGCCCTTTTGGAGGATGCTTGTGTCGGCTGGAGAGTCGATTATGGTGCCCAGTTTGCAGTCATCTGCGAACTTGGTCAGCCACAGTCCTTCTGTGTTGGCCTGTACCTCCGAGAAATATATACCGAACAAGAGAGGTCCCAGGACTGAGCCTTGTGGGATGCCACCTGTAACTGGTTTGGAGTCTGACATGGCTCCAGCAATTCTAACCATGTGGGTTCTGTCCTTGAGCCAGTTTGCAACCCATCTAGTGACATAGGGGTTTATATTTAAGCTGGTGAGCATATCTATAATGCCCGAGTGGGGTATTGTATCGAAGGCTTTTGTGAGGTCCAGGTAGGCTGTGTGGACCACCTTCCCCTCATCAATGGCCTTGGTGACTGTTTCAAAGAAATTGACCAGGTTTAACAGGCAGGATCTGCCCTTAACAAAGCTGAACTGGGTAGGATCCAGTGACTGTAGGTCCCCAATATCTTTATTTATGAGGTCCATGATGATCCTTTCCATAGCTTTGCAGACCAAGCTAGTCAGGCTTATGGGGGTGATAGTTTCCAGGATTCATTGAGGCACCAATTTTGTGGAGAGGGACCACTGTTACTGTACGCCACTCTTTGGGTGCATATCCTGTAGTAAGGCTGAGATTGAACAGTAGTTTTATGTTTGGGTTTAGCTCTTCTTGGAGTTGATGTAGGATGCAGCCTGGGACACCGTCTGGTCCCATTGATGCTGTGTTTTTTGCTTTGGAGAGGGCGGCTCTTACCTGAGCATCTGAGATGTCAGGGGGGCAGCACTCTGCTGTTAGGTGACCTAAACCTAGACTGGCTAGCCTGCAACTCCAACAATCCCTCAAACCACATTAGCTTATTTGGATTCTCATAATTAATCGAAGAACCCACCAGGGTTGACAAAAAATCCAAAAAACATTTCATGCTCGATTGGACTTTAGTTAACTTCCCAAAAGAAAATTCTCATGTGGGCTGCCTACCTGATGAACTCAGTGACCACTACCCCACATTCTTCCTTCATAAACAGGTAAACATACTCAAAACCCATACTTTATAAAGAAACTAGAGATGGCCACAAGTTAAATCCACAAATTCTTAACAGCATGCAACAACAATGCAACTGGCACCCACTACAAACCCTAGCATTAGACCAGGCAGTAGAGTTCTTCAATAGTACTTGTATGAATGTTCTAAATACAGTAGCTCCAATTAGGAAACTTAGAACTAAAGTTAATTATGCCCCTTGGCTAAATAAAACCACAAAAGCCTTACTAAAAGCTGGAGACAAGGCCTGGAAAATCTGGAAAATGAATAACACCATACAAGACAGACAAAAGTATCAACAACTTTGGAATCAGGCCAAAAAACAAACAAAAATGGATAAACAAAACTACTTCCTACATATCCAAAACAAACATCCCAAAAACCCTCAAAAGTTCTGGCAAGTTATCAATTCCCTTCTGAAACCCGGAAAAACTACAACCCCAACTCCCAGCACCAATACTGACAATGACAGCATAGCTTCTCAATTTAACTATCACTTCACAGAATCTATTCAGTCATTATCCACCCAGCTATCTAACAATGACTACAATCACCCCCATTACAGGTAACAATGATATACCTTCCTTTTCACTCAGACCTGTACCAACCTCCACAGTTAAAAAACTACTCTCAAAACTGAAACCTACCACTCTCGCAGCAGATGGTCTACCCACTAATTTCCTAAAATTAGCTGCAGAATCCCTAGCCTACCCTGCCTCAATTCTTATAAACTGTACTATATGAGAGGCCCACATCCCCAACTATGGAAAGTGTGATATATTATTCCCCTACACAAAGGCGGCAACTCCTATGAGCTATCAAACTACTGCCCCATTGCTATCTTATCCCCCCTTTCCAATCTCCTGGAGAAATTTATTCACTCCCAAGTGATGTACGTCTTAACCTCACATAATCTCCTCTCCTTCACACAGCATGCCTTCCGTCCAAACCATAGTACAACTACTGCTCTTCTCTCCTTTACCAACCAGGTTAACCAACTTAGAAACAACAACAACATCGTATCACCCATATTCTTCAATCTCTCTAAGGCACTTGACATGGTCCCACATAACCTACTTTTAGACAGTCTATCCACCATGTCCTTTGCCCCCTCCACTACTGCCTGGTTTAAAAACTACCTCTCTGACAGAAAACAGTCAGTCAAATGGCAAGGTGTACTATCACCCCTAATACCCTCTACCATAGGTGTTCCACAAGGATCAATACTGGGGCCTGTACTATTCACCATTTTCACCAACAAACTACATACCTCCACCCTGCATGCATCACTGATACAATACGCAGATGACTCAACCCTAATCTGCTCAGCCCCATCCATAACTACTCTACAAAAGCTAACCCAGGAGTCCTTCTGCTCAGTGAAAAAATGGATTACTGATATCCAACTAATTCTAAACAACAAGACAAAATTATTTCTTTTCACCCCCAACAAATCCAGAAAAACACCTCTTTCCTTCACTATCACCTCCAAAAACAGAACCACAATCTCTCCCTCTCCCCATACTAAGCTACTTGGTGTTGAAATAGATAAGGAGCTTAATTTTGATGTCCATATCTCTCAAACCATTAAAAAGTACATACAAAACTAGGAACTTTATACAAACACAAAAACTTCCTATCAGACCAAGCACGAATCACCCTAGCCCAAACCCACCTTTTGTCTACCCTATTGTATGCATCACCAATCCTAACCCACATCAGGAAAACAGACCTAGACAAACTAGAATCTTGTTACAATAAGATTGTAAAATTTGCCAATAACTCCACTTTTAGAAGCCACCACTATCTTGCCCTAAAGGAGCTACAGTGGTTAGAACTCCCTCAAGTAATCAGTTACCACCAACTAGTGCTCACCTTTAACATACTAAACAATCCCCACAAAACTCCAGCCCTAAACCAACTACTGAACCAATATTCAGCAAACCGTCCACTACTCTCATCTAACAAAACCCTGCTCTGCATATCCAAAGCCAACAATACTGCAGGGAAAGCTCTTTTCTCTCATACAATCGGTAGGAAATGGAATAACCTCCCCCAAAATATCTCTTCTGCATCATCTATCTTACTGTTCAAAAAGTTACTTAAGATACACCTCTTGCAATCCTGGCTCTGTCCTTGCATCACATAATAATTTCCTGCTCCCCAACAATTCTTCCTACATTCCTCTCTTCACTGCTCATCTTCTCTTTAATACTGTTGCCAAACACTGCCATACTTGGCCTACTATGTGTAAATTGTTATGTCTTCTGTGATATATTTTTTGATAGCATTGGTAAATCTGGAGTTTTTCTCTCCCAATTTCTGCCATCCAGGGTCTACTATGTTTAAATTAAGTTTGCTTGGAAAAAACATTATAAATTTTATACTGATTGTAAGATTTTATTCTTTCGATTTGTAAAATTATCAGTGTACATATTATTTGATGTGAAGCTTTTCTCCCCGGGCCTCCGCTGTAAATGGACCTCGTTCCAGTCGGACTTTCCGGGTAAACAAATGTAAAATAAATAAATAAATAAATAAATAAAGTTGTTCCTTGGAAATCACTCCGTTAGCTGTAATTACTGTCTCAGGGCTGGAACAAATAGTATGGAAGACTGTCCAGCTACTAACCACACTGGCACTCCTTTTTCTAGCACATCTCCATCTGTGAAGATAAAGAACATCTCCAGGGATGTAGGATCCCAGAAGGGTAAAAGACAAGGGAGGGGATGCCAACTTTAGTCAAAGCATGGCACATTTTTAATCATAGTTCTGTTGCCCTGTCCCAAACACCACTTGAGCGAACATTGTTGATCTTAATTGTTGATCTTAGACTGTTTGTTAGGAAATTAAATTTACAACATATTCTCAATGATTTACCTGATGATTACGGAATGATGTTATACAAGACAAGAGGTGTTTAATCTGTCTTTGGTTTCTACTTTAGATGTTTTCTCTGATTTCTGTGAGAACAATTTCCAGTAATTAGTTAATAATAGACCTAAGAATAGATATTTTAATATGACCAAGCAAGAACATTTTGTACTTTCAGGATTGTACAGACTTAATAATTACAGATTTATGAAAGCAGGTAAGGGGAACAGCTTGGTTGTGCTGGACAGCTCACAATATAAGGAATGTATGATTCAAATTTTGTCTGACATTAAGAATTATAGGAAAGTGAGTAAAGACTTGTTAGAAGTTTTAAAAACAGTTATGACTCATTATTAGACCTGTAAAATCAGGGATATATTGATTTCAACCTATATGAGGTTTTATATATAGACCAGACAAAATGTAGGTAAACCATTCAGAATTTCCAAAATTCAGAAAAATGCAATTAAACCACCATTCAGACCCACTGTGTCTGCTCAACGGGGTGAAACTGTCACCATTGCCTTGTATTTGGATGGTGTATTGAATCCAGTAGTGCAAAGTTCTTGCTTTTATTTAAAGGATTCATGGGTATTAAACAAATAAAAGTTTGAAGGGAATGAGAACTTTATGGTCACTACAGATGTAGTTTCATTATATACCTCTACTGACCAAGGTATAGGTGTTGAGTACATGAGGAATTATTTGTCACTTTACAAATTTTAGTAATATTAAAATCAAAATGTTATGTTTGTTTAGACATTGTGTTATCCAATACTTTTTTTTCTTATTTGAGAACATTTTGTTTTAAGTTGGTGAGAGAAAACTATACTTCAGTTTGGACTTGTTTAAGTAAGTAAATTTTTACAACAGATATATTGATGATTTGTTTTTCATTTGGTCTGGTACCATGGAAGACTTTGCTATACATCTCACACAAATCAAAGTATTGAATTTCTCTCATTCATCATCAGAGATAAAAGTAATACTGTCAATTTTCTGGATGTTAAAAATTACATTTAGACACTGATGATCACCATTTTATGACTAATATACACAGACAGAAAATGTTTGTTAATTATTTGCATTTTAGTAGTCAGCATCCCCATTTCAAGAAATGGAACATTTTTAGAGGGCAATTGATTAGATTAAGTAGACTAATAAGCAATGATATTATGTTTTGTGAAGAGACTGAGATTTTAATACAGATGTTTGCTAGTAGAGGTTATATTAGGTGTAGGCTTGACCAAATTAAGGATGAAGTTAAAAACAATAGAGCTACTAATTTTTCTCCTATTCTTCTTGCTGGTTTCTCAAAAAAGGATATGTTGGGTCCCAACTTGGACAGTGGTGGCATTGATGGAAGATGCCAAGCCTTTCCAGTCCCCATCAGTATTGATTTTAGAGACATAAAATAAGTATTATTGTAACAGACAAACAATTGGAAAATTATTTTAGGAAATAATTATATGGCTAGAATAGTTGGCTACAATCTGAGGCTTGTTTACAAAACGGCATGAATTTAAAAGCATTGTTAGAAAGAGAGTGAGTCTTTTCTGATTCATCTGTAGTGGGTCCTTTTGGTACCTAATCCTGTTTCAGTTGTACATATTATAGGTTTATCAATTCATTTTTTTGAATAATTTAAATAAATCCATTAGTTCAGGTAGTCATTTTAATTGTAAATATTTATTTTATTTATTTATTTATGTATTTACTTATTTACATTTGTTGACCAGGCTAGTCTAACTGGATACATGTCCACTTTCAGTAGAGGCCCGGGGAGAAAAGCTCCAAGCATAGACAGAAAACTTATAATACAATATTAATAAAAAATTAAGCTATAATCAAGTACAGATAATAACAATAATCTGAATATTTGGGAGAGAAAAAGAAAAACATATTGTATGTGTTCTGAGATATTTAGAGGGGAATGAACTACGATCAAATACAAAAAATAAAATTTGACAAGGATACAGTTTTTTTTTTTCTTTAGGAAAGATGATGGTTTCAGGTTAGTTTATTTGTTAGTACAGGTAGGAAACAATAGTACAGTAAAAAGGACATCGAATGGTTTGAGCAATATAGTACACTGGAGAAGTGAAGTAAAAGGGAGAGCAGGAATGGGTAACATGAAAAATCAGTCAGGGTTTGTGCAGGGACAAAGCCAGTGAGTTTTAAGAAGTTCTTTGAGATGTTTTTTTAAAAGATGTGTGGAAGAGAGAGTAGAAAGTTCACTTGGAAGCTGGTTCCAGGCTTTTCCCACAGTGGTAGTGAATAGAGAGTCCCTAGCTTTGTTGTTAGATTTAATAGTGGAAACTAGAAACTTATTAGCTGAGTGAAGAGTTGAAAGGTTTTTGTAAGGGGTAGTCAGATTGGAGAGGACTGGGGTATTATTGGGGTGGTAAAGTATATTTTGGGTTATAATAAGTTGATGACAGAGTAGTTGGTGCTGCAGTTCTAACCATCCCAATTGTTTGAGGCTGAGACAGTGGTGGGTTCTAAAAGGGTTGCCAGTGACAAATCTGGCTATGTTATTATAGCTAGTGGCAAGTTTGTTAAGGTTGCTTTTAGAAAGATTAGTATAAATGGCAGCAGCATAGAACAGGGTAGAGATCAGGTGAGTCTGGGCTATAGTTGTTCTGGCTGTTGGTGTAAGGAAGGGTTTGATTCTATACAGGGAACCTAGTTTTTTGTTGACAGATTTTATGGTAGTGTTGATGTGATTGTCATAGCTAAGGTTGTTGTCTATGGTTATGCCTAGGAGACCGGTTGTAGTATCAGGGGATATGGTGGTTCCATTGTTAGAGGTTATTGCGAAGTGAATTTGTGGTGATTTCTGAGTATGAGTAAAGAGCAATAATTTTGTTTTTTTTGGGGTTCAGGAGGAGGCAGTGTTGCATGAACCAATTTTCAACAGTGTGAAATACAGACTGGGTGAGGGTCTGGAGTGAGGTTGGAGACCTAGCTGAGCAGATTAAAGTAGAATCATCAGCATACTGTATGCAGGTGGCTTGAGGAATTTTAGTATTTAGGTCATTAATAAACACTGAAAAGAGAAGAGGGCCTAGAATAGAGCCTTGAGGCACTCCAGTGTTTACGGGGAGGGAAGTAGAAAGCTTATTGTCCTAAAGGACTGCTTGTTGTCGGTTGTCTAAATAGGATTTAAACCAGAGTAATGCCTGTGCGTCCAGTGAATGGGCTTTTATACCTCAATAAGCAGATTATGGTTGACCATATTGAAGGCTTTTGAAAGGTCGATAAAAAATGCGGAGGAAAGAGAGTTATTGTTACGATTTTTGTTTATACAGTCAGAAAAGGATAGCAGGGCAGTTGAAGTACTATGGAATGGTCTGAAACCATGTTGGCAGTTGGCAAGTAAATTGTTGTGGAGGACATGGTCAAGTAGTTGTTGGTGGATGCATTTTTCCATTATTTTAGCTATAGGAGAGAGTAGGGTGATTGGTCTAAAGTTGGAAATATCAGTTGATGTCCCACCTTTATGTAGAGGAATGGTGTGAGAGACCCTCCAAATAAAAGGGATTTTACTTTCTGAAATAGTTCTATTAATAAGGATAGAAATAGGACAGGCAATGGCTTTAGCTGCAATTTGCAGGTATTCTGCTGGTAGACAGTCAGCAGAAGGGGTGCATGACTTGAATTTTTGAAAGAGGTTACAAATGAGGGATGTAGGTACTAGTTGCATGTGAAAAGAAGGAACTGAATTTGTTGTGGCATTAGGTGGGAGGGAGCTAGTGGGTGGTAGAGTATTAGCTAGAGTTTGTATGGCTTCTATAAAGTAGTTGTTAAAGGAATCTGCTATTAGTTTAGGGTTATTGTGGGTGATTCCTGATGGGGTAGGAGACTTGGACTGCCCTGAGTGAAGTAGTTTGTTCATAGCTGACCAGAAGTTTTGTGTTTTTTGTTTGTGGGTTTGTTGGAGGTGGAGGTAAAAGTTTTTTTTGTCTAGCAGAATTTATTTTTTGGTGGCATTTCTTAATTGTTTAAAGTAAAGGTGGTCAGAAGGGCTTTTAGAGGTTCTCCACTTAGCCCAGATTTTATTTCTTAGGAGGATTGTTTGCCTAGTTTGTTTTGTAAGCCATGGGGCAGTTTTTGGTCTTTATTCGGGAGGAGTGATAGGGGGCATAGTAATCTAGGATTTGAAGGAATCTAGTATTAAAGTAGGTGACTGCTTCATCAAGTTGAAGATGAAGCAGTAGTGACCAGTCGCAGGCCCTCAGTTCTGTTTGGAAGTTCTCAGGATGAAAGTTTTTTTTAAAACAGGAGGTTTTGAAAATAGTAGCATTGGGCCTATGAAGTTTTTGTTTAATTATATAGGCTAGAGCATGGTCACTGATGTCATCTGGAAGGGTTCCTGGTTTATAAGTAGTAGGGAGACTGTTTATGAGACTCCAGTCTAGTGTGGTTTCCTTATCACTTTGTTTGTGGGTTCTATTAGGGGTGGTTATCATTTGTGAGAAACCATAACGATTTATGTGGTTAATGGGATTGGGGGACCTACAGGTAGCCCAGTCTATATTAAAGTCACCTAACACAATGGTTTCCTGGGGTAGGTGGATAGATAGGCTATTCAAAACATACACCAATGAAGGAAGCAGTCAGAAAGTGAGATTGGTGTATTTTTTGAATATTTGATGGTTTCGTGGTTGCTGTATTTTGTCATGGATAGATAGGCTACTAAGTATATTTTCTAGAGTACTGATATTGTTACCGGGGGGAAGATAGGAACACATTATATAGATGGATTTATAGCTATTGATTTGAAGTTTGGCTACAAGGGTTTCTGCAATGGAGTTTGTGGGAAGTGGCACATTGAAGGGCAATACTTGGAGTTCTGATTTATAAAACATGGCTACTCCCCCACCTTTATTGGTAATATGGTCTTTTCTCAGGATGTTATATCCTGGGGGGGGGTGTAATCTCATGGTCTTTGGTTGAAGGTTTAAGCCAAGTTTCAGTAATACAGAGGATATCAAATTTGTGTACATCTAGGAGTGCATGAAGATGGGATACTTTATTGTTAATGCTATGGATGTTAAGGTGAGCTATCAGAAGGGAGTTAGATGAATTTGTTGGGGTAGAGGTGGTGTGGGGTTTTTGGTGAAGTGGGTCATTGGGAAGTCTTGTATCGAGGCTAGGGTTTGGATGGATATCACCATCTAAGAGGGGATGTTGTTGAGGTTTTTGTATTAGTTTTACGATTTTAAAGTAGCTGTAAGAGGGTTAGTTGTCATGGAAGTAAGTGATATGGGTAGATCTGTGGTACTTTGGAAGTATATAGCTAGACGTAGAGGTTATGTTAATATGGTTGAGGGAATTTATATATGATAATGGTTGGGTTTGTTGATAGTGGTGGTGCTGTTTAAGCAGAGAATAATGTTCAAAGAAGGTTAGTGTGAATGCTAGAGTTAGGGAAGGTAGAATAATAGGTAAGAGTAGGAGGTATGTGTAAATAGAGTTATGTTTAGAGGCCATTGGGTTGAATAGGTAAGGGTGGCGTGAGATGAAGGAAGGTGTTTTGTATTGTGCAGGAATTGAATAGGAAAGGGTGGTGTGAGATGAAGGAAGGTGTCTTGTATTGTGTAGGAATAAAGGTGTCTAGTAACAGGTCAAAATAGAGGTGACAGAGGGAGGGAGAGAGAGTTGTAAAGGGGTAGAGTGGACTGAGGGGAAAAAAGTTTAATATGAATTGTTATAAGGTTACAAATGTGAAAGGAAGTTAAGTTTAGTTGGTAAAAACAGGAGGTAATAGTAAGGACAGGTAAAGGGGGAGGGTGTAAAGGTGATTTAGTACTGTTCAGGAATTATTGTTGTAGGGGGTGGGGGTGTTAAGTGGAAGTAGATTGTGATAGGTAGTTGAGGGATGGGGGTGTGGCTATACACGTATAAAGCTAACAGCACTGGGGGTGGGAATTGGGGGTAGGGTAGGGGAGCGGGGTGAGCCCGTAGGGTGGACGGAGCGGGTTAGAGCAGGTAGATGAGTTTGCAGAGACAATCAGAGAGTAACAGGTTCCAGATGCAGAGAAGGTGGTCAGAGGTAAGTAGAGTTTGGTACAGCAGGTTGGAGGTAAAAAAGGATAGTGGAGTGGAAGGAAAAAATAGATGAGGTATAATGGAGCTACAGGGTGTGAAGAGAGAGGGATAAGAGCAGCAGAACAATGCAGAAAGATTCGCAGATAGGCAAGGGGAAAATCTGAGAGAAGATAGAGAAAAAACTAGGGAAAGTGGGGGAAAGTTATAGCCTAAAGCTAGCTTGGAGCGCCACCTAGTGGGCAGAGAGTAGAATGCAACAAGGTAACTGTGATAGAGGTAGCAGGTAGGGGTGAAACAGATAATGGGTCCAGGGGGTATGGAAAATATGGCAGTAGGAACACAGATAGAGAGGAGTATGGCTGCTGGTATCCTGACTCAGAGGCTAAATACTATCTCTACTTGGTACAGGATAACTTACACAGAAGCAGTTTACAATCTATACTAGGTAAAGTGTAAATTTAAACAGATACACTTGAAGAAGTAGGACTTGGGTGTAGCATACTTTCTTAATCCGTTAGAAACAGGGAACAAAATCAAATCACTGGGCAGCAGAAATCTTTGGCCAGGCGTTGGGATGGCTGGAATTGGATGAAAGGGGTCTTTACAGACGAGGCAGGTCCTTTAGTGCAGGATAGGAGGTACAGATAATTCAAACAATTCCTCTGGGACCAGGAACACTCAGCAGCCAGGGCAGGAGCAAGGATAATAAATCTGTATATATTGTTTACTTAGCAAACTGCTGTAGCCATGAGAGCTTCTATGTGGGTAAAACCACTAGAATTCTCTGACAGAGAATTTATGAACACATTACAGCTATCAAAAAGAAAGATTATGGTACCACTTTTAATGCATATCTGTGTGTGTAGATTTAAAAAATATATATATGTTTTTGTTCTTGAATGGTGTTATAAATATTAAATGTTTGTTAAAAGTAAAACATTTTAATTTGTTTAGAGTGCACTAGCTTTCTAACAGGATATGAGTATTTACATTTATTGTATTAAATGTTTAAAGTGATTGGTTACTGGGCCTATGAAGTCAGGTGGGAATTACATAATCTAATGTAGAATTAATTTACAGAAGATTTTTCAGCGATTTGCTCTGATGAAGTTCTTGTTATACTAAAAGAACAACAGCACTTGACTTTTTAATATCAGTTGGGCTCATGGCTTTTTGAACATTTGAGAAGCTTTTTCCTAGTTCTGGAGTTGTTGTGTTGCTCTTCCTTTTTTCCCACATGAGTGTTCTTCACCTTTAGGGCTATAGCCTAGATGAAGAAGGAACCTGAAATCACACTGTGATATTCCAGAGAAGGGAAAATGTAAATCACTTTTTTTCCTAGGTATTTTCCGCCCCATGTCCACTCACCATCAAGCTTCCCTCAAATGGTAGTCTGCCATTTGTTCTCTTGTACTAAAGAATTACTCCAGTGCAGTATAAGGTTGTTAGAGGCATCTGTAGGAGCCATCAAACAGGCAAACATGAGGATTGTATGTGCCCTCAGTGACATCTCAGAAATAAGTGCATTTTGTTTTACCTAAGCCTATCACCTGGCTGGAAGGGAAAGACATTTTTGTCATCATGGAGACCACAATGTCTTCCCTATTTAAGTACATGCACCTGTATACTCAGTAATGAAGGCTATCCCAGTCAGTGGAGTGGTGAACCTTCCCTCAGGACATGCAATGTGATGCTGCCTCTCCTCCAAGGGACTGTGGATGTATGCAATCTGCTCCAATCTGACTTCCCCCCCAATACTGAGTTTACAAACAAATTCAGGGCCAAGCCTTTAATTTAACTTGGGTCACCTGGACCATAGTAAGGGCTTTACTCCCTACAACACTGAAGCTTTATCAATGTGAATGAGTTTTGATGTCATAGAAGCAAAGCCTGGAATCATGCATTTTATGAAAGCATTTGGTACAGTGGCTAGTGAAAAGAAAGAGATATGAAATGGAAATGTTTAATCTACCTTTGAATCTGAGAAACTTCTTGTGGGACTGGTGAACAGGAATGTGAAGACGGTCATCTTCCATGTTCACCATAACATCCAAGGCCCATTTCAGATCAATGTTAAGAGAAAATGTGGTGAAATAGTTGTGGATGTCTATGCATTTGCATATTGTAATGCTGTGAGAAGTAAAACTGATCCAAAAGATCCATGCTTCAGGGGAATGACAAGGAATTTTGAAGACAAGTCTGTTCCCTGTTGGGAAACTAGAAATGGTTCAATTGTTTTCTTCTCAGCAAATGACAGATCCTAATTCCATGCTAGAAAAGTTTACCTTTATGGCAGAGGTTCTCCTGTGCATTGCTTCTCCAAAACTAATTGTCCCACTACTCCAAATATCCATTTTTTTTTTGGGGGGGGGGGTTTGGCTTCCTGGTGTGTCATATGTAATGAACAGGGGATAAAAAGATGTTTTAGAGTATTAGGAAGATGTCAAATACCATTACATTTTATACTAAAAGAACTGTTATGTGTCAGTGGAGAAGTTTTACTTGGAGTGACTATTTTTCTTCGCGTCTATATTACCTTGTCGAAAGATGACAATATCGAACAGCATAAAAACTGAAAATGCTCTACATCGAAACTGTTCTTGTAGGGGGCTGCGACCCCCACACCCCCCACTAATTATATATACCAACTCCGAGATCGTACTACAGTGAGGAAAGAGCAAATTTTCTCATCCCCACTGTACCATGATCCCAGAATAACACTTTCGATGTACAGCATTTACAACATTATTGCCGTTCAATATTTTCAACATGCGATAAGGTGAAGTAGACCCTTTTTCTTCTGCTGCTTTCTAAAGAAAGGTTTTCATTTAGATAGAAAAGTATGCTTGCATCTGAAATATCTCCTTCAATCCAAGTTTGTATTTTTCATTTCAAAATCAGATAAATTTATAATGCCTTATCTAAAAAAATCAGTTAGGATTCAGAAGGGCACATAGCAATATTTTCTTTATATGTTAACGGTAGGTTCAGAAGTTCAAAGGTAAGTACTTGGCTATTGTCCTTAAGGGCCATTTTAAGTCTAGCCAATTTCCCTTTTTGTGCTCAAATTAACCTACTCCATTTAGTTACACACTGGCCTTTGCCATCTCATGGTCAATAATTATACATTACCTCTAATAAGAATAACTAGAATCTTACCATGGATAATTTGAGGAGACACATGCATGGGACAAAGCAATTAGGAGCTGCCTCTGTCCATAAGAAGTACAGGGGCAGTTCTCAAGTGAATTTACTGTTTCTCATCCATACATCTAAGTTGTGCTTGAATATGGGCATGGATGGACTTTGTTTATGTGGATGGTGAGTCTGTTCTACAGCAGCAGTATCCTCTATGAGATATACCTGTCCCTCCAAACCATTCTTTTGATGTTGCAGAAAAGGTTTACATCCCTAGACTAGTTCTGATGCCATTTGACTTGCTGATGTGCAGTAAATACATCTGTATTGGGTTGGAGGATGTCTCATAGTCCAAACACAGGTCACTGCTTAGCAGTCAGTAGGATAATGAGTATAGTTACAGGGCTCTGAGTTGGTCCATGTAAGACATGATGTTTAAGCCTTGTATCCTTTTAGAAAGGTGTCTTTGTGGGTATTCCAATTGTTGCATGTGAATGGAAAAATACATGGTAAAGGGGACATTATATTCAATGACTGGCCTAATGAGGGTTGCATAAAGGGGACAATGACATTCCTAGGTCTAGCTACAATCCTTTTGCTTATAAGCTGTGCAGCACAGAAGGACTTTCTTACAACAATAGACATGTTGGTCAAAAGTTAGGTCATTGTCCACATAAGTTTCCAAATCCCAAACAACTGGGTCAACTCTCGGGGGTGTATTGTTAATGTGGTAGTTCCCTGGGATAATGACTTCTTAAAGGCTACAATGTGTTTCTTGGCATTTAGTTTTAGTCCATGATTTTTGCACCAGTTATTTATTTGGGACAAACCTTCCTGCAGGATGGCAAAGTCATTTGGGGATTCACTGACTCATCCTAGCTTGTGGTTATCTGCAAACTTAGTCAGCCAGAGGCCTTTGGTATCTGCTTTTATTTCAGAAAAGTAGATGTCAAACAGTAGAGGTCCCAGCACAGAACCCTGGCGGATTTCCACTGGTGATTGGTCTCTTTGTGGAGGTAACTGCTCCTGTTCTGATTTCTTGCATCCTGTCTGTGAGCCAGCTGGCAATCCACCAAGAAGCACAAGGGATTATTCCTAATTTGTTTAGCTTTTTTACTATGCCTGAGTGGGGAATTGTCTCAAAAGCTTTGGCCAGGTCAAGATATACAGTGTATACCATTTTGTCTTCATCCATTGCTTTGGTGACCTTTTTGAAAAAAATCCTCAGGCTGAGTAAGCATATTCTGTCTGATTAGTTCCAAGATAAGTCTTTCCATGCCTTTGCACACGAGGCTGGTCAGACTTACAGGTATGTAACTGCCTGTATCTGTGGAAGGTTCACCTTTATGTAGGGGAATGACTGCAGCTGCTCTCCACTCATTTGGTACAAAACCTTTACGGAAGCTGAGATTAAATAGTGTGGTTAGGGGTGTGGCCAAATTGGGCTTCATGTTATTTAAGTTGCAAACAGAGATATTGTTAGGACCCATCAATGCAGTATTTTTGACTTTTAGGACTTGGTCTTGTGTAATAGCCGGAGGCAAGACAGTTTCAGGTATATCTTGAGGGACAGATCAGATGGGGGAAGAAAGGGGTAAAGTTAGAGCTAAATTTATCAGCTGTTAGGTTCTCTATAACTTAAGCTTCTGTGCAGGTAACATTGCTCACAACCAGCTCAGCACATAGCTGTACTGTGCTTTTGAGATTACAAACATAACTAAAAAATGCCTTGAGATTGTCTTTGGCTTGGGTAGTTAAATAAGCCTCAAACGTGGCTTGGTCGATTTTATTAAGCCCCTGAATTGTTTATTTCAGTGGCAAGGCCTCAAACATTCTGGGAATTACTCTTCTTACATTTGGTCAAAATTATTTTCCATTATACGGCTTGTTGATGCTATGGTTCCACCATGTGGATTTGTTTCTGGATTTTGCACTGCACTTGTTCCTATGGGGTACAGCTACATCTATGCAGCTGTTTATATGTTGGTATAGTGTGGTGGTACACGTTTCTCTATATTCAGTGGAGTTAAATGGCTTTGGTGGGGATTTGAAGCTTGCCTATGTATCACTTAGGAGTATGTAGTTTGCTTTAAAGCAGTTTCTAAAGGTACCTTTGGTGGAAGAGATCTGTAGTTTCAATTTTATTTTGAAAGAGGCTGCTTTATGGTCAGACCTAACAAGTAATAAAATAATGCAAGGAGCAGTACAAGATGCTCCCGTGCTAGTAATGACAAGACCCAAGATGTTATTCCCCCTAGTGGGCACTCTGACTAATTGATCCAGGGTATTTGCATTGACAAAGTCCTGGAATCTCTGTGCTTGCACACTTTTGGTGGTGTAGGTTCCCCAGTCTACAGCTGGATAGTTTAGATCACCTAGGAAAATGATATTGGTTTTGACAACATATAAAGAATTTTGATAATGCCACCTAGTGCTGCTGTTCTGCAAACACACCAAATACATCATTCTTACAGTCATACTGCTCCATTGAATAGGTTTTCACAGAATATCCAGTTTTGCCTCACGTTTTCAGTCTGTTATTTATAAAATCTGTGGTTTTCTAGCAAATTACTAGGATGAAGTTACCAAATTCTGACAGCCATTTGAAATTCAGACATCATTTTTTTCAGAAATCCATACTAATGCAAAACCTACTATTCTGGCAACTTTCTAAGTTTATAAGAGCAACAATTAAAATCTGTCTCTGATTTCAAACCATTGTCCTTCCATTATTTTTGGCTTTCCCCAGATTTCGTGTGCTAAGAAGTTGAGAGATATACTAACATCTAGACTCCAGGTTTTACTTGCAGACTTGTTAAACTTGGCCAACCTGATTTATTTGTCACCTAGAGGCAAATTATGTATTTTCACAATCAACTGAAAGGATTCAATATGACCCCTGGATATGAATTAACATGAGAATGAAAACTGAAAGCTCCCACAGGAGCAGCCAAAAAGCATGGACCTTGCTATTGCCAAACTTGTCAAAAGTCCTTGCCTCCCTCTCTGACAAAAAAGCACTAGGGAATTGTATGTCTTACTGGGGTCTACTGTCAGATCCACTTTTGTTTTCCAAGATGTTAATGCATCCCGTACAATTTATCAGGTAACCTGGGAGCCACAGCCTGTGTGCATGGATATGTGTTCTGTCTTTAATGACATATTTGGTGGAAAGAAGAGAATTCAGCAAAGAAATCAGCTTTTTAGACCTTATATATTCACAGTTTATACACTTTGAAAGAAATTACTATTTCTCCCCTGTTATAAAATCCCCTCTATGGAGTAAAGTTTTCGAAATGTTACATACTCAACAGAAGTAACACAGGAGACAGGAGAAGCATCCTCATCATACGCATGGTAAGTGACAAAGTAGAGCACCACAGTCTATATCCCCTTTGTCTTTGGAATCTTAAATTTCAGCGTGCCTTTTTTCAGCCTCTGATGCCAATGTCTAAAAGGACCTCATACATTGTACATCTCAGCTCCTTGGTGGAGAAGCAAAGTTAGAAATAGAAGATGACTGTGCACCCTTGTGCAGCAAACAATTTGACACATTCTACTGCTAATTTCTGACAGTCATTTGAAGGACAGACAAAATGGGTGGATAGGTCTTCAACAGCAAAGCCTCTGATGAATACAGCCTCATTATCAAAAATTAGAAGTTATGTACCTACCATAACGTTCCATGTTAGTTGTCTTCTCTCGCCTTCTTTCTTGCTGGATGGGTTCGGAGCCGATCCTCGGCTCCGACTCGGCACTTTCTTAGCTCGAGAACTCCTTTTACCAGCTCGAGGCAACCCTATATCCCATGATGCAAGGCGGGACTACCTCAGATCTCGTTTGGTAGCTAACATACCCTGCTAAAGAGAAACCTAGAACAACTAGGAAACAACAACTCCTAAACAATGACTCTCCTACTAAAGAGTTAGGAGAGAACATCCTGAGAAGAGGAGACTTTTCAAGATCTGTTCAGGCCAGGGGGAAGGAGGGAGGGACGCAAAAAAGAAGGCGAGAGAAGACAACTAACATGGAACGTTATGGTAGGTACATAACTTCTAAATGTTAAGTTGTCAATCTCGCCTTCATTCTTGCTGGATGGGACCGCGTCCCTAGCACCTGTATCCCGGGTGGCTCAATGGAACAGACTCTTGAGAACTGTGGAACCAAAACTGGCCCTATCTCTGGAGGCCAAATCCAACTTGTAATGAGACACAAAGGTATGAGGCGTGGCCCAAGTAGCTGCTGCACAAATAGTATCAATGGGTCTATTGATACTGAGTCTACATGAGTCTATCCTGAAAGGCTACAGAAGTGGATAGACTCATGGTCGAGTGTGCTTTTGGCTTAGTAGATAGTTGTTTGCCTCTGAGAGAGTACACATAGGAAATGGTGGAAGTCAACCACCTGGATAAGGTCACTTTAGAAACTGGAAGACCTAGCCTGTTTTCTGCATAGGAGACAAACAATTGGTCCGATTTTCTAATTTGTTTAGTTCTATGCAAGTAGTACCTGAGCTGACGATGGACATCCAAAAAATGCAGTTTCTGTTCAGCTCTGTCAGAATAGTTAGGAAAAAAGACTGGTAGATCTATAGACTGGTTAATATTGGTTTGAGATACAACCTTTGGGAGAAAGGAAGGGTTAGTTCTTAACGAAACCCTGTCCTTAAGAAAAACCAAATAAGGAGAACGAATACAGAGAGCTTGAATCTCGGAAACCCTTCTTGCAGAAGTGACAGCCAGTAAAAATATAGTTTTCCACGTCAATAACTTCAAAGAACATGAAGCAGACGGTTCGAAAGGAAGTAGTATCAAGGATGCCAACATTAAGTTTAGATCCCATTGTGGAGGAGGATGCTTTAAGGGAGGTTTTAGGAGAAAAACTCCTCTCAAAAAGGCCTTGCATAACCTATGAGACATGATGTTGTTGTCATGCAAGCCAACATGATACTTGGAAATAGCAGCCAGTTGTACTTTGACTGTAGATGACGAGGATCCTGAATGAAAAACCTCCGCTAGGAAATCCAACACAGAATGTACGGGAGCAGTAAAGGGTCAATATTTCTGGCGTTGCCCAAATCGAAAACGTCGCCACTTGCTAGCATAAATAGTCCTAGTGGACGACTTCAAAGAAGAGACTAAAATGTCTCTGACCGAGTCAGAAATCATTGGTAGCCTGGCTAGGGAAGGAAGTGGAGCAACCAAGCAGTGAGGTTGAGAGAATGAATGGCCCGGTGCTGCTGACCCGATTGGTGGATAAAAAGATCCGGAACTGGGTCCAGATGCCAGGGCTGCACCAGAAGATGACGATGCAGAGACGGAAACCAAATTTGTCGAGGCCAATATGGAGCAATGAGGATCAATTTGGCTCCCAAGACGGTGGCTTTCTGAATGACTTGAGGAATCAATGGAAAGGGAGGAAAGGCATAAAGAAGTCCCCGAGGCCAATCCTGGGTTAGAGAGTCTCTCAGGGGTTGGCCTGGAAGGGGGAATAGTGTGAAGTAGTCTGGGCACTTGTTGTTTTGAGGGGTAGTGAAAAGATCGCAACAAGGAGTGCCCCACTTCAGAAAAATCTGATCCACTACAGATTGATTGAGAGACCACTCGTGAGGCATCAGAATAGATCTGCTTAGCCTGTCCGCCAATAGGTTGGACCTGCCGGGGATGTGCGTTGCTATCAGAAACCGCTGAGAGGAGATCGCCCATTGCCAAAGTCTGAGTGCTTCTCGACATAATGGATAGGACCTGGTTCCGCCCTGTTTGTTGATGTACCAGACTACGGACATGTTGTCCGTTTGTACTGCAATAGTCCCCGTGGGAAGAAAGTCGTCGAGGGCTTGCAACGTTAAAAGCACTGCTCTCATCTCCAGGACATTTATGTGCAGATGGTATTCTATGGGTTGCCACGTCCCGTGGACCATCCTGCCCTGATAATGCCCCCCCCACCCGATCAGAGAGGCATCCGTAGTGACTGTGGCAACTGGAGGAGGAGGGGTAAGGGTCGGCCCTGATGAAGAAGAGGGAAGATATCCACCATAGTAGATGAGCTTTGCGACTGTGTTACCAAGATTTCGTGTCTCATCGGAAGATTGTGGTACCACTGCAAGTGAATAACACCCACTGCAGGAGACGCATGTGGAAGCGAGCCAGTGGTAGAAGAACAATGGCCGCAGCCATTAAGCCTAGAACTTTCAAGACAAACCTGGCTTTGATTTTTTTGCTTTGTGACAGAAGCGAACAAATTTTTGGATGTCCAGGATTCTTTGATCTGTTAGCCTGGCTAACATTTTGGTATTTAATTCTGCCTATAAAGGTGATAGATTGGCAAGGCAGCAGAGAAGATTTCTAAATTTACTGAAATTCCCAGTTTCTTGCAAAGCTGTAGGGTGTAGTCTCTGGACTGAAGAAGCTGACACTTGGTGGTGGCGGAGAGGAGCCAGTCGTCCAAATAAGGAAACACCTGGAATCCTTGACGTCTCAGGTGAGCTGTGACCACTGCCATGCATTTGGTGAACACTCTGGGGGCTGAAGTGAGGCCAGAGGGCAGTGCTCTGAATTGGTAATGACTAGTCCCTAGCAAGCGGAGAAACCTTCTGGAGCGTCTGTGGATTTTATGTGATAGTACGCATCCTGAAGGTCTATGGAGCACATCCAGTTGTCCTTGCCCAGAAAGGGCAGAATGGACTGAAGCGTGACCATCCGGAATCTTGTCTTCTTGACAAACTTGTTTAGTCTGCTCAGGTCTAATATTGGTCTCCAATCTCCCGTCCTTTTGGGGACCAAAAAGAATCTTGAGTAGACGCCGGATCCTACTTGGTCTGCCGGCACTGTCTGGACGGCTCTTTTTTCTAGGAGTTTTGAAACCTCCTGTTCTGCCAAATCCCTTTGACCGGGTGAGATGTCTGGAAGGGATTGTAGAGGTACGGGAAACCTTTCGAAGGGGATCTTGTAACCCTCGGATATGATCGACTGTACCCACTTCTCTTGGGATAGGGATTGCCAGGCTACTGGGTACAGTGAAATCCTTCCCCCGACTGCCTCCAAGGGTGGACATTCGGGCAACACCTCAGGGATGCTGAAAGGGCTTCTCAGGAAGAGACTCCCTGTTGCCCTGGTTCTGAGGACCCCTGCCTCTAGGGCGGCGTCTATTATTGTTACCCCTCTGCCTCTGGGGGTAAACTGACCACGTGTGTCCGGTGTAGCTCCTTGGGCTTTACGGAACCACATCTCCCCCCCTTCTGACCCTTAGGATATGGTCTAGAAGGAGTGGAAAATTGGACTCCAACGGCAGAAAGAGTTTTACCGTCCTGCTCACACCTGGTCAAAGTATCCTTCACCTGAGGTCCGAACAAAGCTGAACCATCAAAGGGGGTATTGGTGAAGGACGCCTTAAAGGGGTCCGCAAAATTACACAGCCGCATCCAGGCTTGGCGTCTAAGAGCAACTCCTGTGCCTCGTTTCTGCTCGCTCCATCGGCCGCATAAGATATGAGCCGCATGGAGGAGTTAGATATGGAATTCAGGATAGCAAGCTGTGAGGCAATCTTTTCCTGAGCCCCAGCAGCAGAAGGATCCTGGACTACTTCACCCAGTTCCTTGAGAATATCTCGTTGAAGCCTGGTGAAGTGACAAAGGTAATTCAGCGAATGCATAGCAAAGGTCGCTGAAGAAAACATCCACTTTCCATACCTGTCCATGGTCCTAGAATCCTTGTTAGGAGGATGGACAGGTACTGAAGGATCCGCCAGTTCCTTCTTAGTGGCCGCCACCACCATAGCATCCACAGAGACACCCTTGGAAAGGAACTGTTTATCCGAAGGGTCCGTAATGAACTTGGATGGTCTTCTAGGGACAGGTTCCACAGAATCTGGAGCCGTCCACGCCTTCCGAGCCACTACCTGCATAAGTGGGTCGAAAGGCGGAGACACCCAGGAGGTGCAGGGTCGGGATCCCAAAGCCTCCAGGTATACCGACTCATCCTCGGAGGGGTCAATGGAGGGCCAATTCCCCCTCTGTTTGAGGAGCTCAAGGATGTCTGAAAAGGAGACATCCTCAGAGGGGGACCGAGGGGAACCCTCTGACTCATCTAAGTCAGTATCAGATGTAGTAGACTCGCGGGAGTGTGTGTGTTTCCTCTACACGTCCTCTTCCGAGGGGTTCCCCTGCAGGATCAGGAGAAACCTCGAAGAGGAGGAAATTCCCAGTGGGGAAACCTGGGGCGATGGATCCCTGGGCCTGTGAGCAAGAGGCTGGCAAGAGGCATCTGCAGGCACTGATGAGGGAGGAGCTAGAGGGATGGACCGTTGACCTGACTCTGAGGCCAGGACACTCCTCATCACCTCAAAGGCTCCCTCCCCGAGACCAGAACACACCGCTCAAGAGACAGGAATGGTCGGCTCCAAAGAGAGAGAAGGCTCCAAGGCCGATGTCGGTGCCGAGCTTACCAAGCCAAAGCCCGAGAGGGAGAGCGGGTCGGACAAGGGTCCGATGCCACTAGCCCCTCGGAGCCGACAGTGGAAACCGGCGACCGGATCCCTCCAAGGAAGGTCTCAAGGAGGAGATCGAGCCGAGGACGACGGAGCCGAAGGATGTATCGGCTCCGCATCGAAACAGTCTCTGTCCCGAAGCTCGCCCGAACTCCGTGTGGAGTCGGAGGAGGAAGTTCAGGATTGGAGCAATAGCCAAGTCTGTTGAGACGGGCTATGGAGCATTTGGGCCAGTGCCTGAGACTTCAACAGCCTGCTTACCACCCTCTCTAAGTCGTGGTCAGACAGCCTGGAAGATCTCGAAGAATGGCTCCGATGGCTCCGCCCGACAAAAGAGGAGACCCCGGAGCCGAGTGGATACTCAGTATCGGGGACCGAGATCTCTTTCGGGTCGAAGCCATCGGAGCCGAAGTCCCCTGAATTCCAGATGGAGCCGAGGATATCTCGGCTCCGATGCTGGATAAGGTGTCGGCTCCAGCCGGGGCCGACAAGGCCACAGTAGTCAGGGTATCGGAACTGGGCGGCACTGAACCCACTACTTGAGAAGTATCGACTCCAGCCGAGTTGATGTCGGCTCCGACGGAGCCGGAGCCACTGGAGGAGGCTTGGACACTGTAGCCTGAGCCTTCGGTGGCTTATGAGGTTTTCCTGACCCTGACTTAGGAGTAGAACCTTCAGGTTTAAGTAAACCTCGGAGGATGAGTTTATTCCTCCTTTCCTGCAGGACTCTCTGGCTAAAAGCATGACACAAAGCACAGGAGTCCTGCAGGTGCAAAGGCCCCAGGCAATACACACAAGAAGTGTGACCGTCTGTCAGAGACATTTTCTGACAGCACTGGTCACACTTCTTGAAGCCTGAGACCTTGCCTTCTTTTGACATCCTAAAGGAGGAAAGTACACAAACAGTCCCCACAAACACACAAAAATTAATCCCTACACAAACACACAGGAAGGGATAACCAAGGGGAACTAGGCCTGACTAAAGTACTTTGAATTAAACTTAAAAAAGTTTACAAAAAGGTTGAATAGGAGGGAAAAGGGTGGGCTGTAACTAAATACAGACTAAACTAACTCTAAAAGGGAAATTTAAAACCCTAACTACACTTTTTCTTTCTTGACTAAGAAAAACTTACCTCAGCTGGCAAAGGAGACCTCTTTCGCTAAGCGGCAAACGAGATCTGAGGTAGTCCCGCCTTGCATCATGGGATATAGGTTTGCCTCGAGCTGGTAAAAGGAGTTCTCGAGCTAAGAAAGTGCCGAGTCGGAGCCGAGGATCGGCTCCGAACCCATCCAGCAAGAATGAAGGCGAGATTGACAACTTAACATTCCCCTTTTTCCCTATTTTCTCCATGGGGTCAAGGTGTTGTGTCAACTGCCGCCTTCTCTCTCTCTCTCTCTCTCTCTATTCAATGCCACTCTACTGCCTTCTTTGATACTCATGCCTGTCTGTCTCAGGTCTTCTCTCACACAATTCATCCACACTGGATGTCCTTTTTCCTCTTTCCTTCTTCCTGTCTGTCTCAAATCTTCTTCATGAGATTGTCTTCTGTTTTTCTTCACATGTGTCCAAGCCACCATAATTTGTTCTCCTTCACCTTTTCTACAATCAAAGCTAATTTGACTTCTGCTCTTATTTCCTCATTTTTTTCATCTTCCCACAGTGTGCACCCTATGACCCATCTCAGGCACTTCATCTCCATCACTTCCAACTTTCTCAACTGCTCTGCCTTTACTGTCGAGTTTTTCGGACCATACAATAGTGCTGGTTGCACTACTGTTTTGTATATCTTACATTTCATCTTCTTTGGCATTCTTATGTCATATGCTATACCTGACATTCTGTGCTAGTTGGCTGTAGCCCTTCTCATTCTAGTTTTGACCTCCTCATTCAGACTTCCCTTCTGCTCAACCAACCCTCCCAGATACCTGAAACTGTTAACCTGTTCTGCAATTTTCCCTTCTATCTCAATTCTCAGCTTCTTCTGAACTCCACCATTTGTTGCCATTACAACTGTCCTATCTGTACTCAGTTTCACCCCATGTGCCTTCAGTTTTGCATTGCATTCCCCTATCATTTGATGAAGTTCATGTTCAGTCTTCCTATAATAGCACATTAGTATGAACAGCAGTGGTCTCAGAGATGAACCCTTATGCCCACCCAGTATCAATGAGAACTTCTCTGTCAGACCAAACATTGTTCATACTTGAGTCATTGGGTCTATGTACATAGCTTGCACTAACTCCACCAATGTTTCTGGAACTTTGTACCACCTCAGAAATGCAGGACTGCCCAAATCAGCTTTCTTAGGACCTTGTCATGTGCTTTCTCCAAGTCTAGGAATACCCAACTGGACTCATTCCTCATCTCTCATTACTTCTAAACTATCTTTTTCACTGCAAACATTGGGTCAAGTTGTGCTGCATCCTGATCTCAATCCAAACTGCTCATCTCCCATCTTACTTTCTACTACTCTGCATACTTGTTTATAAATCATCCTCTCAAGAACTTTGATGCAATGTGACAGGAGTTTGATACCTCTGTACTGCTCACAGTTGTGAATGTCCCCTTTGTTCTTGAACACTGTCACAAGCCTGCTTACTTACCAGTCATCTCAGTTACACCTTTCTCTCTTACACTGCTATGAGTACCCTCAGGAGACATTTCTCCCCTGTCTCACCACAGCTGAAACAACTGCATTTCCTGACTTCAGTTTCCTTAGTGCTGTTCTTACTTCTTCTATGGTGGACTCCCCTCTCTTCTCTCATCGTAGGCTGTGTCTAGGGTAGTACAGCTTATGTAGGGTTTTCTTCATTCAGAAGCTGCTGGAAGTACTCCCTTCCATCTGCCTTTGATGTCATGTTGACTGCTGAGCAGGTTGTTTTTGGCATCCTTATAAAGGGTGTCTGAATATATTCTTTATCTTTTTGTTTTTGCCTTGCAGCCTGATATAATTTATTTGTGTCATCTACTGACTTACTTTCCAGAAGCCGGTAGAGTGCCTCTGAAGCCTTGTTCTTTGTTATTGCTACTGCTCTCTTATCCTCTTTGTTACCCAACCAGTACTCTTTCTTAGCCTTGTCCTTTTCTATCTCCCACTTTTTCCTGCACTCTTTCTTTCTTTTGATGACTTCCTGGACTTCTGCATTCCACCACCAGCTTTCCTTATGTACCTTATTTCCATACATGGCTTGGCCACTTATTGGTTCTGTAGTCCTTACACATGCTGTTTTGAGGTACTGTCTTTCTATTTCAATTTCACCTATTTTTTTTTCTGCTTGAAGTACTAGAGCCCCGAGTAATTCCTTGAACGGTTGTTCTTTTTCTCCAGTCACCTTCTCCAGGTCTTCAGCCTGGTTTCTGTTGACCTTAGAGCTTTCTCTGACCACTGCTTGCAGCTGAATGTGGCAGCCAGTGGTTGATGCTGACAGTCAACTGTTTCACTGAGGATGAATTTGCAATTGCTAATTCTACCCCAGTGGCGTTTCCTTACTAAGAGGAAGTCTACCTGAGCTGCATGTTGTGACTGCTCTCTCTTATTGAACCATGTATTGGCTACTATCAAGCTATATGCCAGACAAAAGTGTAGTACTGCCTCTCTTTCTTTATGCTTGTTGCCTCACACATGTGGACCCAGACAGTCCTCCTATCTCTCTTCCAATATGTGCATTCAAGTCACCCATTATTAACACCAACTCCTGTTGTCCTGCTTTATCTAGTAAATCCTACAACTGCTGTCTGAATGCACTCTTTTTCTCATTATCATAAACCTGCGGTGGGGTATAGGCTGAGATTATGAATACTGACCTATCATTTGGATAGAGTCGGATTGCCACAACACCCATACCTCCTGAACAGTAGACTCTGGATGCTTTGCTGCACTGCACTGCCCTTCTATATTGTCTCCTAGATACATATGATGCCTAGTCTCCTCCTTACCATCAAGTCATCCACTTCCAAGATGCGTCCTGTCAGTGAACCTACAGTGAGTGTAACAGTTCTTAGTTCATGTTTGGCAGGTTGATTAATTTTATGTCCTGTTTTCACTCAACAGAGCTATCTCAGGTAACTCAAGCTAGGCAATGAGATACCAGCCAGCCAGTAGCTTGCTGGTCTGTTAGCATGGGTCCCTGGGATAGGGTGGAGTAGGCCAGGTACTCAACTCACTTATCACAAATACCCATTTGGCAACATTAGTCAACACTACAAAATCACCTAGAGCCATATGTTTTACCATTGTGTCTAACCCTGCTACTGTGCGCAGTCTGTGATCCATGTTCTTCTATCACGAGGATGCTGCGCACCACAGTGGATGTCTATTCACCCTACCATGCACCATATGTAGAGTTTCTGCTGCTGCTCACAACTCCATTCCTTAGTGAGTTTGAGATGGACACACACAGCACATTTTGTTTTGGAAATGGGAGAAACTCCACAGAGACACAGGGAGAACATGAAATTCCCAACAAGGTATTGGTTGGAAGCCAGGTTCGAACTTTGTACCTTATGCTTGGGAGGCGAAGACCTTAACCATTATACAAACTGGTCTACTGCCTCATTTTAGTTTCGTTTAGTTTAGTTTAGTCTAGATTTTTTTACTAGCTGGAAAACCGGCGACTTTATGTTACTTCTTTCAGTCCCAGAAATTGGTCTAAAAGTGATAATTTCAGCATGTTTCATCAGTTTGTTCAAGGAAATCTTATCTTTTACCCTTTTATATTCTTTGAAAGAATGTACCCTCCAAGCTCTCTACCATGACAAGATGGGCTTTCTCCTTTTTTTTCTTTAACCTCCGCAATAAGCTTTTGGGCCTCATAGCATAGTCCTGAGCTTTCGCCTTAAAAAAAAATGTCTCAAAAATCCTTCAGTCTCCTAAAACACAGCAAGTGGTATATACATTTTACAAGGATCACAATTCATTTTGGTGTGTTCCACTCTACTATATATGGCAACCTTTATGTGGCAGCTGTCCACTACAAACATACTGCTTAATACACATGGACAACATAATTGATACAGCAAACTACTATCATCTATAAAATAGTGGAAAATAAGATACACATTTAAATAAAAAGAGTAAAACTATCAATGCAAGTACTGCAAAAATAAATCCAATCAATTTACAACAAAGAATTGTGAAGCTGTCAAAACATCTTTCCACAGAGCTTACAGGAATTAATTTGGAAAGTACAGTTTTGTACCTACCATAAATGTAGATGTTTGAGTGTAGACACTGCTGCAGTCATTACACTTGGGTTATCCTGCCATCAGGCAGTTCCCCAGCCGGCCTGAGCTTCAAAGTCTTGGTCCGGCGTCGGTTGCTGTCGCCTCCTTCCTAATGTCAGTGCGACAGGGGTATATAAGATGCAGCCGATGCCATTTTCTTCAGTTTTTCTTGCCCCAGATGTCAGGTGCCCCCAAATAGGTAGGCAATTCAAATTGCTAATAAAACATACATAAGAAATGCAAACAACATACTTTCAGCTACCAGCAAATACTCCCCATAGGTAGTAAAAGGTAGAGGAACTAGTGCGTTTAGCCAGTAAGAGGGGAAGGAGGGAGGGTAACCTGGACTGCAGCAGTGTCTACACTTGAACATCTACATTTATGGTAGGTACAAAACTGTACTATGTTCGTGTGACACTGCTGCAGTCATTACACTTGGGTAGAATCCCAAAGCTGAGGTAGGGTGGTTGGTTCTATAAGGCTTTAGGGGTGGCTATAAGGCCCTGCAGCACTGCAGAGGAGAAGCCAGCTCTAGATTTAGAGTATAGATGCAGATGGTAATGCTTGGTGAAGGTATGCACAGAACTCCATGTTGCTGCTTCCAAAATATCCTTGGTAGGTACTCCTCTGGGGTAGGCAGTTGAAGTGGCTGTTGCTCTGGTGGAGTGAGATCTAATGCTGTTAGGCACAGGTTTTCCATGGTGCATATAGCAGAAACGTATGCAATGTCCTATCCATTTGGAAATAGTCTGTTTTGAAATAGGTTTTCCCTGTGCTGCTGCAGCACATGCTACCAATAATTGCTCAGATTTTCTGAAAGCTTTGGTTTTGTCCAAGTAGAAACGTAACTGCCTGTGAATGTCCAATGAATGCAGTAGTCTTTCCCCTTTATTCTGTGGTTTTGGATAAAAAGTAGGCAAGTGAATGGTTTGGTTTAGAGACACACTTGAAACCACCTTAGGCATAAACGTAGGGTTAGTTCTTAAGGACATCCTGTCCTGGTGGAAAATGAGGAAAGGTTTCACTGCCATTAGTGTCTGTAATTCTGAAACTCTTCTTGCAGAAGTTATTGCCTGTTGAAGGCAAGGTATTAGTGGTATAACTGTTTCCAAACTTTGACAGTGTTGAGACCATACATTCTTTAGGTACCACTGTAGTTTCCTCATATGCATTCTGGCATATGGAATTAGTAATATGCAAGATGCCATGAAGCCCAAGGCCTGCAGAATTTTTCTTGCAGGGAGTTGGGTCTTTGTTGCCATCAACTGAAAGTAATGTGTCAGTTGTCCTTGCTTGTCTGGCATGAGAAAAGCCATCTGGGCCGCTGTGTTCAAGCTGGCACCCAGGAATATTATCTCTTGTGAGAGCACTAGTTTTGATTTCTTTTCATTTACTGTATACCCCAGGCAACTTAATCACTTTTTTACAAACGCCAGATGCTGTAGAATAATGTCCTTGCTCTCTGCTTGAATCAGGCAGTCGTCCAGGTATGGGTAAATTTGAATTCCTTTCTGTCTGCAAAATGCAATTACTGGTGCCAGGCACTTTGTGAAGACCCTGGGCGCAGTAGATAATCCAAAGGGCACTGCAGAGAATTGATAGTGCATTGGACCAGCTAAGAACCTGAGGTATCTTCTGCAGTTTTGTCTGATAGGGACATGCAGGTATGCCCCCTTAAGGTCCAAAGTCACGTGCCAAGCTTGCTTGCCCATCATGGGAAGAAGTTGCTGTAATGTCAACATTTTGAATTTCGGAACATCCAGGTAAGTGTTTAGTGAAGAAAGATCCAGAATGGGCCTCCAGGTTTTGTCTTTTCTGGGAACCAGAAAGAGTCTTGAGTAAAATCCTTGCCCTTGTTCCTGTGGTGGTACCTTTTGAATAGCTCCCATGTTCATGAGTGCCATAATTTGTTTTTGAGCCTCTGCCCATTGACTTAGTGGCAGATTTGTGATTCCTTTTAATCTTGGCAGAGTGTGAAAGTGGAACCTGTAACCTTTTAAAATAATATTGAGAACCCATTTGTCTCTGGTGATCATTTTCCTCCCAAAAGGGCTGTCAAGAGTGAGTTGTTTGGCAGCTGGAGTGGGAAGTCATTGGGGCTGTTTTTTATATGGTTGGTGCCTGTCTTCCCCTTCTTTCTGGCCTGATGCACCCCATTGTCGAGGCCTGTAAGGACCTTGTGGTTGACCTCTACCTCTTGGCCGTCTGTATCTGCCCCTTTGAGGTCTGTCATTAACTGGAAAGGACCAATTCTTTGTTGGCCAGTTTCTACTAAATCGAGGAGGCTGAACCTGTAAGAAATCCTTCACTGTTTGCATAGATTTTGCCTTATCCTCCATTTTCTTTAATACCTCTTCTGCCTTAACTCCAAATAAAACATCCTGCTGTAAAGGTGCATCCAGTAATTTAGCTTTAACATGATCTGGTAACGTATGTTCTTTTAACCATGCATGTCTTCTAATGACAGAGCCAGTAACTGCTGCTCTGCATGAGGCCTCTAAAGAATCAAAACCACATTGCAAAGTATGCTTTCCCACTTGTTCAGCGGCATGCAATAAATCCTGCATTTCTTTAAAATTAGGAGGATCAGTATCTGGAAGCATTTTTTGTTTTAACTGAGACATCAAAAATTGCTGATATTTTAGCATGTGAAACTGGCAATTTAAGGCTCTCATTGCTAAAGTTGCAAATGTATATACTTTCTTTCCCCCATCAGTCTAGTGCTCTGGAATCTCTGTCAGAGGGAACTGGGTTCTTTGCTAATGAGGCCTTAGCCCCTTTGGGTCCCTGAGAAATAGTTTCAGGATCCGCAACAGGGCTTTTATACAGAAATTTGTGTGAGTCAGGGACTCTGTAATATCTGTCTGGTTTAAGTGGAGCTGGAGGTAAGGAATCAGGATTTAAGCTGGATTCAGTGTACACATCATCCACAATATCTAGCACTGGTGGAATAGCCAGGGATCTGTGTTGAGGTAATAATAGGTAGTATCTGAGCCTTTTCTTGGATTCTGAATAATCCTGGCCTTCCCAGTGGAAATGCTCCCTCATGGTATGTAAGGTTTCCCCAAAAGAGTAGTCCTCAGGCAGAGAGGCTGATGGAATAGATTCCTCAGCATCAGAATCCTCATAAGGGGGTAAGAGTATCCCAGGTCTGAGGATGAATCTGAGGAAATGGACCCCTGGTCGGATGAATCATAATCTGCATCCTGTCTAGGCCTTTTATCAGGTGGGGGATGGGAACCCCTGATCAGAGTGATTAGGTGTTCGGCCATTTTGAGCATTTGTTTCTTAGGCATGGAGGCCTGTCCTGGAGAATGCTGTACTTGTTTCTTAGTTTTTAAAGGAGGCTTTGACTTAGAAGAGGGTTTAATGCTTAGCTGAGTAGGTCTGAAGACACCCTCTTAAGCTGCAGGTAGCTCAGGTACTCCGGATCCCTCTGCAGGATCGGTTTCGGTCTGCTGAAAAGCTAGTGCGTCCGAAGGCCCAGCCATCTCCACGTGGGGGTCGGGGGCGGCCTGTGGTTCTGCAGAAGCGGTCGTCAGGGGCTGCGAAGGCGCCTCACTGAAAACCGGAGAACCAGTGACTGGCCTAGAAGAGGCTTCATCGTCAGTTTTGGTCCTCGGATGCTTGTCCTTGTCTTTGCGCTTTTTATGAATACCGGTCGTCGGAAGTTCCGACAGCATGGTATAATTAAATTTTCTGCCAAAGTAATGTCGGGCAAAATCAAACCAACGTTTAATAGTGCACTTATTAAACCTAGCACAAAACCGACAAGCAGTAACGTCATGGTCTGGGCCTAGGCATGGGATGCAATAAGAATGGAATCCTTATGAGGTATTTGCTTCCCACAAGAAATACAGTTATTAACTTTTACTGACATCGGTCTGAGGCAAGAAAAAGTTTTCCCATCGGGGTACTTAGCTTTGCAGAAGACTTCAATTCTGGATTCGGAATGAAAATCTCAGGAGTAGGCCAACCGGCACTTGCGAACTGCTTTTGCTTCGGGCACCGTGCGGCAAGAAAGACTGAAAAAAATGGTGTCGGCTGCATCTTATATACCCCTGTCGCACTGACATCAGGGAGGAGGTGACAGCAACCGATGCCGGACCAAGACTTTGGAACTCAGGCCGGCTGGGGAACCGCCTGACGGCAGGATAACCCAAGTGTAATGACTGCAGCAGTGTCACACAATGAATATCACAGAGTTCAACTATCCATTATGACTTATGAGTGGTAAGAAGAAATGAAGAAGACTTTAAGAGACATAAGAGATCACAATATCATAGAAGTAGATTAAAGGCCAACTCTGCTTAGAGTTGTACTGTGGATACTGCTGGGAGAATCATGACCACAAGACTGGAGGTAGCAAGAAATCCTATATGACATGTACAGCTTCTTGAAGTAAGATAAGGAAATCATGACAAAATTATTTCAATAATTAAAATTTCTAAATTTACATTATATACCACCCTTCTTTCACTAGAATACACACTGGCCTAACAGCCATTTCTTAACACATTACAAGATCAGCAAAAGACTTGAACTGTGGCTTTAATTTAAAAGAATAGTTATTATTACTTGTTATTAACTACAAAAAAAGAAAGAAAACGTTAAAATCATAGGTACATTTACTCAAAAATTTGGGAGGCCAGCTATTGGTCAAATAAATTCAAATAAATTTCGCAGACAAAGTTCAGTTTGTGACATATGTTTCTCCTTCACATAAGATAGCTAAAATACTTTACAAATAGTTTTGTGGAGAAACCCATCATTCAGCCAGAACATAGAAAATCTGCAAAGTATTTATGTTCAGAAATGATAATGGTTAGTGAGGTTTGTACAACATAAACCAAATCTCAATGTAATAAATCTAAGTTAGGAAGAAGCTACTTTAAATTTTGTAAGTGATCAATTTCCAACTGTATGGTTCAAAACAGACATTTCAAATCTGTTAAATATGAACCTTTATGGAATATAAATTATCTAGCACAGTGAAAATATAATACTTACAGCAGTAAACATGTATGAAGAACTTTATGTGGGGTGGACCTGCAGTTCCAGGACAGAATTATACAATATTTTAGGTATCATTACAGAATCTTGAACTGATGCGATTCTCTGGCACTTCACATTACAGCACAATTACTACAATCTTTGATTGTTCATCTTTGAAAGTGCTGAATCATGCAGTAATCTCCACTAGAGGGAGACATAAATCACAGATGAACAGATCATTCTTACCTTGCATATATCTCGAGTTACCCTTTCATGAACTACAGAAGACTTTCTGTATCACTGTTGCAGTATTACAGAGAAGGGATATCCCACCCAGGGCAGCCCAATCTCTGCCTATATACCAAAGCCTAATGATATTTTATGCATCGTATGTTACACTTATGCTCCGGCACAGAACATATGGCATAAAAGGGATGTATGGATGCAACTACCCGGAAGTTCTTTGTTGCCATTTCAAACACCATCACTGCTAGTTGGTGAGAACACCTTGTTGCTGTGCTGAATACCTAGCTGCCAGATAAGTGCCCGTTGAGAGTGTTTTTTTTTTTTTTTTTTTTTTTTTTTTTGCATTTCTTGGTCTTGTATTTTACTTTGCTACCTAGAGTTCATGTCATCCAAGAAGGGAAAATGTCAGTATGAGAGGAAGATTCCCCATGAGGATCATCACGAACAATGTCTTTTTTGTTAGGGTGCTTCCACAACCATACCTCTTGTAGTATCTGTAAGGTGATTGTGTCTAAGACACTCAGAAGCCATTTGTCTTCTCTGGCCATTTATCTTGAAAACCAATGGCTTAAACAGTTACCCCAGCAGAATCCTTTTAACCCCAAGATACTCCCGCTAGGTAAGAAGAAGGCCAAAAGTCTCGACCAGATACTTTAACTGTCCAGCCTCCAACAGATGTCCCTCTAGAAGCAGGTACTAGCTCTGTAGATCACTCAGCATCTACATCGCTTTCCACTGCTACAACCCCGTTGTAGGCTGGAATATCTTTTTGCACATCCTCTGAGGCTTTGCAGGCATCTTCTCTGGACAACGGGGGGGCTGTGGCTGATTATCTTGGGAGTGTCCCAGAGGGATTCTGCAGATATTGGTCAGGTAAAAGGTTCCAGGTTCTCTAATCGAATCTCATCAAGGACTGGAACTTCCGTTATTTGTCAGGGCTGATATCCCTTCCAAGAAAAGACAAAAATGAAGCATGTTTTAGTCCATCCTAATGACCTCAAAGAGAATGGCAAGAGTTTACTTAGGGCTTGTTTTCTGCCTTGATGGCCCTGAAGTCTCTTTAAGGGGTTTCAGTACCTGCTCCTCTACGGACCTCTACCCCCTTCTAAATGGCTTAGGAACCAGATTCCTCGGATGCGGATTCAGTGTCTGATGAGGGGTCTTTGTCCTATTCTTCATGAATGCCTTTGTCTTTGACTTATGGTTCTGATAAGGAGGAGTCTGTCAGCCCAGGGTCTCCTTTTGAGGGCCTTTGGGAACATAATTGCTAGATTAATGGAATACCTTAAGTTGGCTTCTTCTCAAGTGTCTGATATTCAGAGAAGATATTATGAGTTGCTTCAGGTGGATACTCCTAAACTATCAGCAGTCCTCCTGTGTTGGCTATCTTATTAGACACTTTCATTGCTGCTTCCAAGTCTCGTGATTCTCAGCCTCCTGCAGCTAAGAAACCTGACAGGTTCTATAAGGTTCCTGAGGATTGTCAATTTTTATTTAAATATTCTTCTGCTGATCATGCTGTGGTGTTGGCCTTTTCTGACAAACCTTCTAAGCTCTTGCCCTCTTCCAAACTTTTGCCTTCTGATAAGGACAGTAGGGCAATGTGGAAGACTGGTAAGAAAGTTCATACTGCTTCTACTTTGGCCTGTAGAGCTATTAATTACCAGACCCACATGACCAGGTATGCTCTGACCTTGACTGCTCAGCGTTGTCAGGTTATTTCTGACCATCCATTATAACAATTCACATCTAAGACATCAAAAGTTTAGCATTGTCAAAGGACAATATGTTAGGGTTTCAAGTATGACCTTGGATGAAAATGAATTTAAATCAGAATGTGTCAAATTATTTGACATGTTTCGTGAAAGGGGATACCCTGACAAGTTCATTGACAACATTAAACAAGAGGTTTTACAAGGCAGAAAAACTAAATTTAAGCCCATTCTGGGTACAGGTATTTTAGAGAAAAATATGGGCCAGGGTGAACATTCGAAACTTGATTTTCAGTATAGCAAAGCCTTTGTAACCCTCTCAGAGGTCCTAGGGTCTTAGTGAACCAAGGAACCATTCAACCTGCCCACCACCTCCAAAGTAGGAAAGGGTTTTTATTCCAGGATGCTCCTGGTTCCTCGAAAGGAGAGCACCTGTAGACCTATTCTGGATCTCTCCCTGCTCAACACCTTTCTCAATGTCACTTCTTTTAGGATGCTTACTCTTCAAACTCTGTTTCCTCCTTTACTACCCCAGGCTTTACTGGTGTCCTTGGAACTGAAAGATGCTTACCTTCATATCGCTATTCACCCTCTTTTCAGGAAGTTTTTATGTTTTTTTGTGTCTTCATTTCATTTTCATTTCTCTGCTTTGCCCTTTGGTCTCTCTACTCCCAAGGGTATTCACAAAATGCCTAGCTCCTGTCATTGCTTTTTTCAGGCTCCAAGGCATTCAGATTTTTCCTTATCTAGATGACCTGTTGCTTGAGGCTTTTTCTTTCAGTCACTTGTTACAGGATCTGGAGTTCTCTTCTTCAAAGTCTGGGGTTCACTGTCAACTTCCAAACTCCATCTTAACTTCCTCTCAGGATCATGTGTATCTGGGATGCAGGATTCAGACAGCACCAATGTTGGCCTCTCTTCCACCTTCCAACGTTTTGACATTGACAGCCTTCTTTCAGTCTCTTCTTCCTCTGACTGCCATGCCAGCCAGGGAGTTTCTTCAGCCCCTGGGTTCATGGCCTCTTCTATTCTAGTCCTCCCTCTTGCCAGACTGTATATGCAAAAGTTTCAATGGTACCTCAAGTCAGTTTGGCTGCAGCATTGTCATCCTCTGGATTTCAGTTTACCTATCCTTCCTTGTCTAAACAAGGAATTTGAATGGTGGATTCAACAGTTTGCTCTCAAACCAGGCCTGCCCTTTCAGCCTCCACTCCCCTGTCATGAACTATACACCAATGCATCAAATACGGTGTGGTGGGCTTCTTTTGGTCATCTGAAATTTTAGGGTCTCTGGCCCCCCTATGAGACGTCAGACCATATCAACATCAAAGAGATGAGAGCTCTGATTCAGGCCTGTCAAGCTATTCACCCTATGTTCTCTCCAGGCCCCTTGAAGGTGATGAGGTACGTCAACAAACAGGGATGCAAAAAATCTTACCTCTTCTGCAGGTGTCTCTTCAGGCTTGGGAGGTGGCTCTCAGTTATCAGTTAACTCTTCAGGCAGTATAAATTCCTTCAGAGCAAAATCTAGTGGCAGACTCTCTGAGCAAGTCCAAAACACAGGCTCATGAATGGAAGCTTCACAAAGATGTGTTTCTGGGCATTGTACATCAGTGGGACATTCCTGAGATACATCTTTTTGCCTCCCCTCTGAGCAGAAAGACTCCTCTCTATTCCAGATTGCCATGCCATCAGGTGTGGAAGTAAGACATCCTTTCCTTTCCTTTCCTTGGAAGGGGATGTTTCTTTATGCTTTCCTTCCTCTTCCTCTACTTCCCAGAGTCATAGGATCATACCCTCATAGGTGTTCACGAGGCTAACAATCACAAGAACCTTTTGAAGCCTAGCCATGCATCCTAAATCTCTGACAAGTCTGGGTACCATTAATAAGTATAAGCAGGGCTTGGGAGGTGAAACATTTACAAGCAGGGGCCTGGGAGATGAAACATTTACAGGCTGCCTGTGTCCATTAGAGACATAGGTGCCAAATCACAAATGAATTTCCTGTTCTCCATCCAATCATCCATGTTACACTTGAATTGTGTTAGGAAAGAACTCTGCTTCACCTGGACAGGAAGCCTGTTCCAGAGAAGGGGTAGTCTCTTTGATATACCTGTCTCTATAGCAGATTCTATTTATATCACAGGCAAGGTTTAAGTATTTAGAATGAGTAATTCTGGTGCTGCTTGTTTTGCAGATATGCAAGTGATCCATCAGAATGGGGTCTGACAATGTCTTTTATGCCAGGCACAGATCTGCTCTCAATATCTGTAGGAGACAGAACACAGGGATAAGGCCTTGAGGCAGTCTGCATAGAAAGTACAGTTGTGTACACTTACCATAAATGTAGATGTTTGAGTGTATTCACTGTTGCAGTCATTACATTTGGGTTATCTGCTTGCAGGTAGCCCTCAGTCGGCCTGATTAACAAAGTCTTGAGTCCTGCGTTGGTTGCTGTCTCTTCTTAAATGACGTCAGGTCATCAGGGGTATAAAACATGCAGCCGGTGCCATTACATCAGTTTTTCTTGCCCCAGATGTCAGGTGCCCCCCTAATGGGAATCAATTAAATATAAAAGTACAAAGATATACCTTCAACAAAAAAGAAAATACACCAAAAAGCCTTTTAAGCATAGTAAAGTAAAGTAGAGGTATAGTCAAAAGAAGTTAGCGGGCTGGAGGGAGGGTAACCAGGAATGCAACAGTGAATACACTTGAACATCTACATTTATGGTAAGTGTACACAACTGTACTATGTTCTTCGTGTTTCTCTGTTGCAGTCATTATATTTGGGTAGATTCACAAAGCTATGGTTGGGAGGAGGAATTTAGATAGCATTAGGGCCAGCTATAAAGCCCTGCAAGACCGCAGTGGCAAAGCCAGCTCTGGATTTAGAGAAAATTGGTAAATGATAATGCTTGGTGAAAGTATGTACAGAACTCCAGGTAGCAGCTTTTAGGATGTCCCTGGTAGGGACGCCTCTGAGAAAGTCTGTAGAGGTAGATGCAGCCCTGGTGGAGTGAGGTCTGATCCCCTGGGGGATAAGTTTTCCATGGTGCTTACAGCAGAAATGAATGCAATGGCTTATCCATTTAGAAATGGTTTGCTTTGAAATAGCCTTCCCCTCTGCGCCTGCAGCAAATGCCACCAGCAGTTGTTCAGATTTCCTTTGAGGTTTAGTCCTGTCCAATTAGAATCTAAGTTGTCTGTGCACATCTAAGGAATGCAGCATCCATTTCCCTTTATTCTGTGGATTGGGAAAGAAGGTTGGCAAAAGAATGGACTGATTAAGAGCCACACTGGATACCACCTTGGGCATGAAGGACGGATTGGTTCTGAGGGACACCCTGTCCGCATGAAAGATCATGAAAGGCTCCACTGCCATAAGGGCCTGTAATTCAGATACCCTTCTAGTTGAAGTAATTGTTAAAAGGAAAGCTGTTTTCCAAGAAAGAAATTTGAAGTCTGCAGTAGCAGCTAGCTCGAAAGGAGATAGAGTGAGTTTCTCCAAGACAAAGTTAAGGTCCCAGGCTGGGGTTGGAGCTCTCCTGGGTGGTCTAAAATTTTGGCCCCTCTGAGGACCTGCTTGAGCAGTGGATGAGAGAAGAAGGGAGGTTCTGTGTTAGAATGAGATGAAATGGCTAAGGCTTGGATTTTAATGGAGGAAAAAGACAGGCCCTTGTGAAGCATCTCAGTTGAGTATTGTAAAATCTGAGGTAAATTGGACTCTGCTGTGCTCATACCCTGAGACTGGTTCCAGGCACATAATCTTTTCCATTTTTCAGCATAAGATTTTCTAGTGCTAGGCCTCCTTGCCTCTAAAATGATATCCATCACAGGTTTGCTGGGGGATGGTAAAGGAGATATGAAGTAATTAGACAGGCTGCAAGGTTCACTGTTAGAAGCTGAGGTTGCAGAATCTGGTTCTCCTGCTGAGACATCAGGGAAGGAGTCTGAGGCAGGTGCCATGGAGATAACCATGACACACTGTGCAGGAAGGGTTACCAGTGTTGACGCAGCCAGTCTGGAGCAATCAAAATCATCCTTGGTTTGTCCTGTTTGATTTTTAGTAGTACTTTGGAGAGCAGAGGAAGAAGGGGGAAGGCATAGACTGATAGTTTTTTTCCAGCTGAAGGACAGAGCATCCACTTTCCAGGCTTGTTTGTGGGGAATCCTTGTGCAAAATTTGTCCAATTGGTAGTTCTGGGGAGAGGCAAACAGGTCTATATCTGGGCTCCCCCATTTGGATGTCAACATGTTGAAAATCCTTGGTTCCAGTTTCCATTCGTGTGGGTCCATGAGGTTTCTGCTTAGTCCGTCTGCCAGTGTATTTAATTTTCCTGTCAGGAATTGAGCTTGTAGGTGCACTTGGTAGCTCAATGCTGTGTTCCACAATGCCATGGCTAGTCTGCAGAGGGGGTAAGAATGTGTACCCCCCTTGCTTTTTTATGTACCACATAAAGTACAGTTTTGTACCTACCATAAATGTAGATGTCCGATAGATATGCAACTGCAGTCCTGACATATGGGTAGTCCTGCCTCAGGCAGCCCTTCGGTCGGCCAGATTCCAAAGTCTGGGTCCGGCGTCGGCTGATGTCACCTCCTCCCCGACGTCAGAGCGGCTGGGGTATAAAGGCATCCGCCGACGCCATCTTCTTCAGTGTTTCTTGCCCCAGATGCCAGGTGCCCTCCAAAGAAGGCTAAATTTGGTGAATGGATAAAAAATTCCAGACATGCACAACAGTAATAAACAGATACACCATAACAGATATCCCCAGCTGATAGAGAAAAGGGGGACTGGACCCAAAAGGAAAATTGCAGAGGGGTAGGCGGGAGGGAAAACCTGACTGCAGTTGCATATCTATCGGGCATCTACATTTATGGTAGGTACAAAACTGTACTATGTCCTTCAAGAATGCAACTGCAGTCGTGACATATGGGTTGAATACCATAGCCAAGCTGGGGGTGGTAGGATCTAAGAAAGGGATGGTGTAGCTAAAATGCCCTGCAGGACTGCCGAAGCAAAGCCTGCTCGGGATCTGGAGTATAAAGGCAGGTTGTAGTGTTTGGTAAATTTATGCACGGAGCTCCATGTAGCAGCCTCTATAATGTCCTTTGTAGCCACTCCTCTTAGAAAGGCTGTGGATGTGGCTATAGCTCTGGTGGAGTGTGGCCTAATATTGGCTGGCACACCTTTTCCATGGAAAGAGTAACAGAATCTGATGCAGTGTCCAATCCATTTTGAAATTGTTTGTTTGGAGATTGCCTTTCCTTGCACTCCAGCAGCATAGGCTACAAATAGTTGGTCAGACTTTCTGGTGGTCTTTGTTCTGTCCAAGTAGTAGCGTAATTGTCTGTGTATGTCCAAAGTGTGCAGCAGCTTTTCCCCCTTATTTTGAGGATTGGGAAAGAAAGCAGGCAGGTGAATTGCTTGATTTAGAGACACCCTGGATATCACTTTTGGCATGAATGAAGGATTGGTTCTTAGAGAAACTCTGTCCTGATGAAAAATGAGAAAGGGAGGTACTGCCATAAGGGCCTGTATCTCCGAGACTCTTCTTGCTGAGGAAACTGCCAACAGGAAAACCGTTTTCCAGGAGAGAAATTGCATTTCTGAAGATGCTGCTGGTTCAAAAGGAGGAAGAGTTAATTTTTCCAAGAAGAAATTGAGGTCCCATGCAGGTACTGGTGGTTTTCTGGGAGGTTTGATATTCTTTATCCCTCTTAGAAACTGTCTTAGCAAGGGATGCGAAAACACAGGTGGGTCACAGTTGTATTTTGCTGAGATTGCTGAAGCATGAATTTTTATGGAAGAATATGAGAGGCCACTATGAAACATTTCTGCCAAGTATTCTAATATCTGTGGTATGCTCATTACTGATGCATCTTGACCCTTGTTGGCATTCCAGATGATGAATCTCTTCCACTTGGCTGAATAGGTTTTTCTGGTGGAAGGTCTGCGTGCTTCCAGCAAGATTTCTTGAACTTTTTCGGAAAGAGAGAAATGGGTAAAAAATCACGGAACCCTCCAAGCTGTCAGCTGCAATGTTTGCAGGTTTTGATGAACAGTCCTGCAATTGTGCTGAGTTAGAAGCAGAGGCCATTGAGGCAAGGGCCACGGTTTGGTGTGAGTTATGCTCAGTAGCAATGGATACCAGTGCTGCCTTGGCCAGTCTGGAGCTATCAAAATTCCTTTTGGTTGTTCTGCTTTGATCTTCAGTAACACCTTGGTCAGTAATGGTAGAGGAGGGAATGCATAAATTGTTAGGGAATTCCAGCTGAAGGAGAGAGCATCCGTTCTCCAGGCTAGAGGATGGTGCGTCCTTGAACAGAACTTCTCCAGGTGATGATTGAGGTGAGAAGCAAAGAGATCTATGTCCGATCTTCCCCATGCACTTGTTATTTGTGAGAAGATGTGTGGATGCAGCATCCATTCATGCGGATCCAAGAAATTTCTGCTCAGCCTGTCTGCCAGAACATTGTCCTTGCCTGGAACAAACTGGGATTGCAAGTGGATGTTCAGTTTCAGGGACTTTTCCCAAAGAGTCATTGTTAGTCTGCAGAGGGATAAGAATGAGTGCCTCCTGCTTGTTTATATACCACATGACAGTGGTGTTGTCTGTCCTTATTAGCAGATGACCTTGTTGAAGGATTTCCGAAGGCCTCGATTGCATGTATCACTGCCAACATCTCTTTTTGATTTATGTGCAGATGCATTTCCTGGGAGTCCATTGCCCTTGAATGCATCTGCCTCCATGTGCGCCCCCATCCATGATCTGTGGCATCTGTTGTAATGGTTTGACTTGCTAGAGGTTTGTTGAAAGACATGCCTTTGTTTAAATGACTTGCTTGAGCCCACCACAAAAATTCCCTTTGCAGGCATGGAATGAGTGGTATTACATCTTCTAGATTGTGGCTGTGTTGAGACCATAAGCTTTTAGGTACCATTGTAGCTTTCTCATGTGTAGTCTTGCCAGAGGGATCAGAAGAATGCAAGATGCCATGAACCCCAGGGCCTGCAGGATTTTCCTTGCGGTCAGCTGGGTGAGCTTTGCTAGGCTTTTGAAGTAATCTGGTAAATGTTCTTGTTTCTCCTCTGTGAGGAAAGCCATTTGTGATTGTGTGTCCAGTTTGGCTCCTAGAAAAATAATCTGTTGGGATGGCAGTAGTCTTGATTTTTGAATGTTGACTGTGTATCCCAAAGCCTGTAGTAATTGAATGACATAGTCCAAGTTTCTTATCAAGGTTTGTTTGCTGTCTGCTTGTATAAGGCAGTCGTCCAGGTAAGGGTATATTTGAATCCCTGGAGCCTGCAATGTGCAACTACTGATGCCAGGCATTTCGTGAATACTCTGGGCAGTAGATAAGCCAAACGGCAATGCTGAGAATTGATAATGCTCTGACCCTGAAAGAAATCTGAGGTATCTTCTGCAACTGTGTCTGATTGGGACATGCAGGTATGCCTCCTTGAGGTCCAGAGTAACCAGCCAAGACCCCTTGCCCAGCATGGGAAGGAGCTGCTGTAACGTCAGCATTTTGAATTTTGGCACAATGAGAAAAGTGTTTAGAGTGGACAAGTCCAGTATAGGTCTCCATTGCTTTTCTTTTCTTGGAACAAGGAACAGTCTTGAATAGAATCCCTGGCCTTGTTCCTGAGGAGGAACCTTTTCTATTGCTTTTATTAGTAACAGCTTTGAAACTTGTATGAAAACTTGATTTTGTGGCAGGTTTGGCATGCCTTGTCTCGTTGGTAAGGTATGGAAGTGGAACCTGTAACCTTTGCCTACTATGTCCAGAATCCATTTGTCCTTGGTTAAAATGTGCCAGTTCTTTGAGAATAAGGATAATTTTCCGCCTAGAGGTGCTTCTCTTTGAGCCTTGGTCGGCGGTGTGAAAGTCAAGTCATTGTGATTGTCCCTGTGGTGCAGCAGAACTCCCTGCGCCACTTCTCTGATTTGGTTGCCATTGGCGGCCCTGTAGGAGCCTCGGTATTGCCCTCTACCTCGAGCATGCCTGTTTTTCCCTTGAAACTTGTCAGTGTCTGGAAAGGACCAATTCTTTGAAGGCCAATTTCTGCTGAATCTGGGTGGCTGAACCTGGAGGAAATCCTTGACTGTCTGTACTGATTTAGCCTTTTCCTCAATAGACTTCAACACATCCTGTGCATTAGCACCAAAAGCTTCTGTTTTCCAGAGGTGCATCTAGGAGCTTTACTTTAACATGGTCTGGCAGCGGCTGTTCTTTCAACCAAGCATGTCTACGTGATAATGGCCCCGTCATAGCTGCCCCACATGAAGCTTCCAATGCATCATAACCACACTGAAGAAAATGATTGCTAACCTGCTGAGTGTTATGAACCAAATCCTGCAATGCCTTTCTATCTATAGGCTCAGGAGAGGCTAACTTTTTCTGCAAATCATCCATTAAGTAGTCCTGGTACTGAAACATATGAAAAGACAGTTAAGTGACCTCATGGCAAGGGTGGAAGAGGTATAAACTTTTTTGCCCCATCTCTCCAGGGACCTAGATTCCCTGTCCGCGGGCAAAGGGTTTTTGGCCAAGGAAGTAGCCACTCCTTTGGGCCCCTGAGAAATAGTTTCTAGATCCACAGAGTGGGCCTTAAAGAGATGCTTATGAGTTTCAGGAACCCTGTAATATCTGTCTGTCTTGACAGGAGCAGGAGGGAGAGAATCAGGGGAAGCACTGGAGTCTGAGTATACATCATCCAAGACATCCAACACTGGAGGAATAGCTAATGGTCTGTGCTGGGATAACTTAAGGAAGGTACATAGCCTTTTCCTGGAGTCAGAGAATTCCTGACCCTGCCACTGAAAATGTTCTCTCATGGAGTGGAGAACTCCGAAAGAAATATCCTCTGGAGGAGAGGCAGAAGGAATTGATTCCTCAGCATCAGAGTCCTCATAGGCCTGGAAGGATTCTTCCTGGGTATCTGAGTGCTCTGAATCCCTAGAGGCTTCATCTGAAGAGAGGGTATCTGTCTGCTCAGTCCTAGGCCTTTTATCTGCAGGTGGCTGAGAACCTCTGTCTGGATGCGACTGAGAACCTCTGATTAGAGAGATTAGATCTGCAGCTAGAGTCATGATCTGTTTATCAGAAGAGGGGCCCTGGGAAAAAGATTTAGGAGGATGGGCCTTAGCCTGGCTGGCAGCCTTAGCATGTGTGTAGGCCTTGATGGACATGGAGACCGGAGGCCTAGCTGCCCCACGTGCAGGAGTAACTTTATCCACTGGTATGGTGTCAGGTAAATCTTGAGCTTGGTTTCGGAGGAAAATCAGCAACCAGCACCAGGAAACCTCCGGGACCGGCACGCGGTAAAGCGGTGTCGTCGGCCTGGAGCAGTTGAATTACCACCTCCGAAGAGACCGATGCACTCGCGGAAGGCTTAGGCATGGTATCGGTGACGCGGGCGAGGATGTCGGTCCCGGTCCTTATGTTTTTGAAATATGTGCTGTCGGTTGTTCCGGCGGCATGATATAAGCGTAATTTTCGCCAAAAAGTCTTGGCAATTCTGCCCGGCCTGAGTGTGCACTTATTAAAGCAAGCACAGGCAGCACAGGCCGAGACGTCGTGGTCTGGGCCCAGGCAGGGAAGGCAGTAAGAATGGAAGTCCTTATGAGGTATTTGTTTACCACAAGACAAACAATTATTAACCTTTTCAATTTTTTCTGACATCGGCTGAGGCAAGAAAAATGTTCCCCAATGGGGTACTTAGCTTTTTGATGACTTTGGTAACTGAAAACACAGGAGCTGACCGACCGGCACTTGCGAACTGCTTCTGCTTCAGGCACCGCGCGGCAAGAAAGACTGAAGAAGATGGCGTCGGCGGATGCCTTTATACCCCAGCCGCTCTGACGTTGGGGAGGAGGCGACATCAGCCGACGCCGGACCCAGACTTTGGAATCCAGCCGACCAAAGGGCTGCCTGAGGCAGGACAACCCATATGTCAGGACCGCAGTTGCATTCTTGAAGGACATCAGTGGTGTTGTCCGTCTTTACCATTAGTTGTCCTGGAAGAATGTGGTCCTTGAAGGCTGTCAGAGCATTCTGTACAGCTAACATTTCTTTTTGGTTGATATGCAGGTGCATTTGACTTGGGTTCCATTTGCTCTGAATGCACTTCCCTGCCAAGTGAGCCCTCCATGCATAGTCTGATGTGTCTGCTGTTAGGGTTTGGGCAGCAGGGGGTGGTGTGAAAGGTAGCCCCTTGTTTTGGTGGCAGGCCTCTGCCCACCAAAGGAACTCTAGGTGTAGGCAAGGTATGATAGGAATCATTGTTTCTAGGTCTTGAAAATGTTGACACCATAGGCTTTTTAGATACCACTGTAATTTCCTCATATGTAGTCTTGCATATGGAATTAGAAGAATGCAGGAGGCCATGAACCCCAAGGCTTGCAGTATTTGTCTTGCAGATAGCAGGGTTTTTGTGGCCACTTGTTTGAAGTAGGTTGTCAAATGAATTTGTTTCTCTGGCGTGAAGTAAGCCATCTGGGAAGTTGTATTCAAGCTTGCTCACTGGAATATAATTTGTTGACAGGGTACCAGGTGTGATTTCTTTTCGTTTATGGTGTACCCCAGACAAGTTAGAACCCTTTGTACAAAGGCCAGATGATTCAAAAGTATGTCCTGGCTTTCTGCCTGAATTAGACAATCATCCAGGTATGGGTATATTTGAATATTTCTTTGCCTGAAAAATGCAATAACTGGAGCTAGGCACTTTGTGAATACCCTGGGTGCAGTAGATAAGCCAAAGGGCAGTGCAGAGAACTGATAGTGTGTGTAGCCTGCTTTGAAGTGTAGGTATCTTCGGCAAGATTCCCTGATTGGGATGTGCAGGTATGCTTCTTTTAAATCTAGTGTTGCCAACCAGGCATCTTTGCCCAGCATAGGAAGTAATTGGTGAAGAGTCAGCATCTTGAATTTTGGAATCTCCAAAAAGGTGTTTAGAGTAGACAGGTCCAGGATAGAATTCCATGAATTGTCTTTTCTGGGTACCAGGAAAAGTCTCGAGTAGAAGCCTTGTCCCTTTTCCGCTTCTGGTACCAGTTGAATAGCCCCCATGCTTAAGAGAGAAAGTACTTGTTTTTGGGCCTCTGCCCACTGATTTGGGGGTAGTTCCGGCCACCTGCTTGGAGTTGGCAACGTGTGGAAGTGAAATCTGTATCCCTGGGACACTATATTTAAAACCCATTTGTCCTGGGTAATGAGTTCCCAGTACTTTGCATGAAGAGCAATCTTTCCTCCCAAAGGGGCAGTCAGTTGATAAGTGCTTGGAAATTTTAAAAGGAAGTCATTGAGACAGTTTACCATAGGGGGGGGGGTGTCTTATTCCCAGATTTGGAAGTGGAGGCCCCCAACTTAGATGTTCATCGTGTTACCCTGCTGCAGTCATCACACTTGGGTTATCCTGCCGTCAGGCGATCCCGCAGTCGGCCCGAATTCCAAAGTCTTGGTCCGGCGTCGGTTGCTTTTGCTTCTTCCCTGACATCAGTGCGCCACGGGTATATAAGAGGCATCCAATGCCATTTTCTCCAGTCTTTCATGCCGCGCAGTGCACGAACCAGAAGCAGTTCGCAAGTGCCGGTCGGCCGACACCTGAGATTTTCGATTCGAATTTCAGTCCGAAGTCTTCAATAAAAAGTACCCCGTTGGGGAACCTTTTCTTGCCTCAGTCTGATGTCAGAAAAAGTTAACAATTGCATTTCTTGTGGGAAGCAAATACCTCATAAGGACTTTCATTCCTATTGTATTCCTTGCCTAGGCCCAGACCACGACGTCACAGGTTGTCGGTTTTGTGCTAGGTTTAATAAACGAACTATCAAACGCCGTTGTGATGTGAAGGCACGACATTACTTTGGTAGGAAATTTAATTATATCATGCCTTCAGAGCAGCCGGCAACCGGCATGCATAAAAAATGCAAGGATAAGGACAGGCAGCCTAGGAACAAGCCAGACTCCGAGGCCTCTGCTGGGCCTGTCGCCGGTTCTCCGGTTTTCAGTGAGGCGCCTACGCAGCCCCTGACGACCGCAGAACTGGAACCCCAGACAGCTGTGGATTCTCAAGCAGAGCCTACTAGGCCGATGCAGCCATCTTCATTAGGCCCTTCCAACACTGGAGCAGAAGTAGACCCTGGTGCAGTGGAAACACCTTCGGTTGCAGAAGGTGTCTTCAGACCGACTACACTCATCTTTAAATCTTTCTCTAAACTTAAAACTACTTTAAAACCAGAGAAGACTGAACATCAGTCTGCAGTTCAAGGCCCCATGCCTAAGAAACAGATGCTTAAGATGGCTGAAGATTTGATTATCCTAATCAGGGGTTCCCATCCCCCTCCTGATAAAAGACCAAGACAAGTGGAGGATTCTGCTTCCTCTGACCAGGTTTCAATTTCCTCAGATTCTTCTGAGGAACAGGATTACAATTTTCCACCTTATGAAGACTCTGATGCTGAAGACTCTATTCCCTCAGCATCTCCTCCTGAAGACCACTCCTTTGGGGAAACTTTACATACCATGAGGGAACATTTCCACTGAGAAGGCCAAGACTACTCTGATTCTAAGAAAAGGCTCAGAGAGTTCCTTTTATTACCCCAGCACAGACCTCTTGCTATCCCTCCAGTTTTAGATATTGTGGATGATGTTTACTTGGAGTCTAGTCTAAATCCAGACTCTCTACCTCCTGCTCCAGCCAAACAAGACAGATACTGCAGAGTACCTGACTCACACATATTCCTTTATAAAAGCCCTGTGGCTGACCCAGAAACAATTTCTCAGGGTCCTAAGGGAGCTAAAGCTTCTATGGCCAAAAATCCTGTGCCCTCTGAAAGGGATTCCAGAGCCCTAGATAGATGGGGAAAGAAAATATACACCTCAGCAACTCTGGCTATGAGAGCATTAAATTGTCAGTTTCACATGCTGAAATATCAGCAATTCCTAATGTCTCAATTAAAACAAAAAATGAGCATACATACTGAACAGTCTGAATTCAAGGAAATGCAGGATCTGTTGCATGCAGCTGAACAGGTGGGCAAACATACTTTACAATGCAGATTTGATTAATTGGAAGCTTCCTGTAGAGCAGCTGTTACTGGTTCTGTCATACGTAGACATGCTTGGTTAAAAAAACAAACCCTTTCTGATCATGTTAAAGCAAAATTATAGGATGCACCTTTACAGCAGGATGTATTATTTGGTGTCAAAGCAGAAGAGGTTTTAAAGAAAATGGAGGATAAGGCAAAGTCTATGCAGGCTGTCAAGGATTTTTTGCAGGTACAACCCCCTCGTTTCAGCAGAAATTGGTCAACAAAAAACTGGTCCTTTCCAACTTCTAACAGATCACAGAGGGGCAAATACAGACGCCCAAGGGGCAGAGGTCAGTCACAAGGCCCTTACAAACCTCGCCAATGGGGTACTGCTACCCAGAAAGGAGGAGAAGACAGGCCCAAAGCTAGCAGAAGACAAACACAATGACTCAATCCTCAAACTAGCAAGCAAATCTCTCCTGGCAGCTCCCTTAGCAGGAATATTAGCATTTTTGCAGACAACTGGCACATCATCACAAAAGACAAATGGGTCCTAAACATTGTCTCTCAAGGATACAGATTCCACTTTCATACCTTACCAAGGATAAAAAGAATGCCAAACCTGCCACCAAATCAATGGGCAGAGGCACAAAAACAAATTACAGCTCTCATGGACATGAGAGCCATTCAACAGGTACCTACACAGGAGCAAGGACAAGGATTTTACTCAAGACTCTTTCTAGTCCCAAGAAAGGACAAAGCATGGAGACCCATTCTGGAGCTTTCAATTCTGAACACCTTTCTGCAAGTACCAACATTCAAGATGCTAACACTACAGCAGCGTCTTCCCATGCTGGGCAAGAATGCTTGGCTAGTAACGTTGGGCCTCAAGGAGGCATACCTGCATGTCCCTATCAGACAAAATTGCAGAAGATACCTCCGCTTCATTGCAGGTTCAATGCATTATCAATTCTCTGCACTGCCCTTTGGCTTATCTACTGCAACCAGGGTCTTCACAAAATGCCTGGCACCAGTAATTGCATACTGCAGACAAAGAGGAATTCAAATATACCCATACCTGGACGACTGCCTTATTCAAGCAGAAAGCAAGGACATTCTTTTAAAGCATCTGGCATTTGTCAAACACCTTCTAAGTTGCCTAGGGTACACAGTAAACAAAAAGAAATCAAAACTAGTGCCCTCACAAAACATAATATTCCTGTGTGCCAGCTTGAATACAACGGCCCAGATGGCTTACCTCACGCCAGACAAGCAACAGCAGCTGACTCAATATTTCAAAATAATGGCAACGAAGACCCAACTCCCTGCAAGAAAAAATCTGCAGGCCTTGGGATTCATGGTATCTTGCATACTACTAATACCATTTGCAAAACTGCATATGAGTTAATTACAATGGTACCTGAAAAGTGTATGGACTCAGCACAACCACAGTTTGGAAACAATAATACCACTCATTCCCTGCCTTCAACAGGAGTTTCTATGCTGGGCACAGGCATGTCACCTCAACAAGGGTCAGCCTTTCACCTTACCCACAGCCAGGCAAACTATGACAACAGATGCATCGGACTATGCCTGGGGAGCACACATGGCAAGACAGTGCATTCAGGGCAAATGGACTACAGATCAGAGGCATCTGCATATCAATCAAAAAGAAATGCTAGCAGTACAGAATGCCCTAACAGCTTTCAAGGACCTCTTACACCCAGGACAACTATTAATAAAGACGGACAATACCACAGTAATGTGGTACATAAACAAGCAAGGGGGCACACATTCCTACCCTCTATGCAGGCAAGCTATGACCTTGTGGAACACTGCACTGTCTTACCAGGTTCAATTACAAGCACAATTCCTGCCAGGAAAGAAAAACACATTGGCAGACAAACTAAGCAGAAACATCATGGATCCACACGAGTGGAAACTAGATCCACAAGTATTTGCAATAACAGCTCAAAAATGGGGATGCCCAGACATAGATCTGTTTGCAAGCCCCCAAAACTACCAACTTCAAAAATTTTGCACAAGGACATTCCATCCACAAGCTTGGAGAGTGGACGCCCTCTCATTCAGTTGGAAAACATTTACAGTGTATGCCTTTCCTCCACTGCCTCTTCTAGCAAAGGTTCTGCTGAAAGTCAGATTAGAGAGGCCACAAATGATATTCATTGCACCAGACTGGCCACACCAGCATTGATATCCATTTCTAAGGAACATGGCCCACGGCCCACCATGGATTTTACCACAGATTCCTCACCTGCTCACCCAGTGAAACAATCAGATTCTACACAGCCAGCTCAAGACTTTAAACCTGGCTGCATGGCAAATTACCTAAACAACCAGCCAACACCTCTATCCAAAGCTGTTATGGATGTCATTCTGGAGGCCAGAAGGCCCAGCACCAGGAAAACCTATTCAGACAAATGGAAAAGATTTTGCACCTGGAACCAGGCTAAAGGCCAAAATCCACTGGATCCAAACATTCCTCAGATTCTACAATATTTAACTGAGATGTTGCACAAAGGACTTTCCTTTTCATCTATTAAGATCCACGCCTCAGCAATTTCAGCTCATTACAACACGGATCCTCCTTTATTCTCTCATCCACTCCTAAGACAGTACCTCAGAGGGGTTAAGAACATAAGACCGCCAAGGAGAGCACCAACACCTACTTGGGATCTCAACTTTGTTCTGGAAAAGCTTACACTGCTGCCCTTTGAACCAGCTTTTTCAGCTGATTTAAAATTTCTTTCATGGAAAACTGCCCTGCTACTAGCAATAACCTCAGCTAGAAGAGTCTCAGAGCTTCAGGCACTAATGGCAGTGGAGCCTTTCCTCATTTTTCATCAAAACAGAGTTTCTCTCTGAACTAACCCTTCCTTTATGCCAAAGGTGGTATCCAGTGTGGCCCTTAACCAAACCATTCATTTGCCCACCTTCTTCCCAAATCCCCAGAACAAAGGAGAAAGACTCCTGCACTCTTTGGACATTCACAGGCAATTACGTTACTACTTGGATAAAACTAAGGCTTTCAGAAAAACTGTCCAGCTCTTTGTAGCCTATGCTACAGGATCACAAGGAAAAGCTATCTCAAAACAGACCATTTCTAAATGGATAGGACATTGCATACGTTTCTGCTACACGCATCATGCGAAACCAGTACCTGCTAACATTAGGTCCCACTCCACCAGGGCTACAGCTACATCAGCAGCCTTTCTCAGGGGAGTGCCAACCAAGGATATTCTGGAAGCTGCAACTTGGAATTCAGTGCACACCTTCACCAAACACTATCACTTACCTCTATATTCTAAGACTAGAGCTGGTTTTGCCACTGCGGTTTTGCAGGGCCTACTAGCTTCTTCTAACCCTGTTTAACTCCACCTCTCATCCTTAGCTTTGGGATTCAACCCAAGTGTGATGACTGCAGCAGGGTAACACGATGAACAGTACAGTTTTGTACCTACCATAAATGTAGATGTTCGAGTGTTCACCCTGCTGCAGTCCAGGTTACCCTCCCTCCATCCCCGCTGTACTAGCTGAACTTATCTATACCACTCTATCCTATACAACCTCTGTGGTGTATTTGCTTGTGCCTAAAGGTATTGTTTTATTTTTATCTAGCTATATATATATATATATATATATATATATATATATATATATTTTGCCTACCTATTGGGGGCACCTGAAATCTTGGGCAAGAAAAACTGGAGAAAATGGTGTCGGATGCCTCTTATATACCCCTAGCGCACTGACGTCAGGGAAGAAGCGACAGCAACCGACGCCGGACCAAGACTTTGGAATTTGGGCCAACTGCAGGACTGCCTGATGGCAGGATAACCCAAGTGTGATGACTGCAGCAGGGTGAACACTCGAACATCTACATATATGGTAGGTACAAAACTGTACTTTCTGTGTGTCCCCTGGAACTGAAACCTGGGGTTTTGCTGTGTCTGGGTTTGGCTTGAGAAGACCTGGAAGGGGCTAGAAAGGACCAATTTTTAGAGGGCCAGTGCCTACTAAATCTAGGAGGCTGAACTTGTAAAAAATCTTTTAACAGTTTGCATAGATTTAGCTTTATCTTCCATCTTTTTAAGAACTTCCTCAGCCTTGTTGCCAAACAGGCAGTCCTGATTTAAAGGAGCTTTAACTTTAAATTTAGCTTTAACATGATCAAGCAAAGATTGCTCCTTAAGCCAAGCATGCCTTCTGAGCACAGACCCAGTAACAGCAGCCATGCAAGAGGCCTCTAATGAATCAAAACCACATTGCAAATTATGTTTTCCAACTTGTTCAGCAGAATGCATTAAATCCTGTAATTCTTTATTTTCCACACAGTCAGGAATCAACATCATTTTCTGTTTAAGCAGTCCAATAACATGTTCCTGATACATATGAAAATGGCAGTTTAAAGCCAATGGCCAAGGTTGCAGAAGTGTAAACCTTCTTACCCCATCTATCCAGCGCCCTGGAGTCTCTATCAGAAGGGGTAGGATTTTCAGCAGGAGAAGCCTTAATGCCCTTGGGCCCCTGTGAAATAGTCTCTGGATCTGCAATAGGATTTTTAAAAAGGAACTCTTGGGACTCAGGGACCCTGTAGTATCTGTCAGGTTTTCTGGGAGCAGGATGCAGGAAATCAGGTGCCAAACTAGATTCCGAAAAAGCATCATCAACAATGTCTAGTATAGGAGGAATAGCTAAAGGCCTATGCTGAGGTAGGAGAAGGAAATCGCTAAGCCTCTTTTTTGAATCAGAAAAATCTTGGCTTTCCCAGTGGAAATCCTCCCTTAGAGTATGTAAGGTTTCCCCAAAAGAAAAATCCTCAGGAGGGGAAGCAGAGGGAATGGAGTCCTCTGCATCAGAATCTTTATAAGTAGATAAGGGCAAATCCAGATCATCAGAAGAATCAGAAACAACAGAATCCTGATCAGAAGATTCATAATCAACTTCAGTCCTAGGCCTTTTAGAAGGGGGGGGGGGGTTGGCTACCCCTGACTAGAGTTATTAGATCTTCAGCCATTCTTATCATTTATTTTTTAGGCATAGAGGCCTGAGCATGTGGCCTGGGCATCGTCTTTTTTGGCATGGATCGAGACTTAGGCCTAAGTAAAGAAGGAGGTGTCGGTTTAAAATGCAATTCCGTAGGCCTGAATACACCCTCAGAAGCCAGTGCCTGCACAGTGGCTCTGGACCCATCCAAGGTAGAGACATCCACGGGTTCCATAGTTGAAGCATCTTGCGGCATACCGGACTCCGAATGGGTCTCAGTAGAGGCCTGCGAATCAGAAGTAGCGTGTATTAGGGGCTGCAAAAGCACCTCATTGAGTACCGGCGAACTGGCGACTGGCTTAGGAGAAGCGTCGTTTGCAGTTTTGGACCTCGGCAGCCTGTCTCTATCTTTATCTTTGCATTTTTTCGGAACCCCTGTAGTCGGGATGGCTAACCGATGACATTTCTGGATAATTAAACCGAGAACCGAAATATTTAGAAGCGAAAATATACCAACGACAGAAAGTGCGCTGATTAAATAAAGCACAAAACCGACAGCAAGGTACGTTGTGGTCAGGGCCTAGGCAAGGAATACAGTACGAATGAAAATCTTTATGAGGTATTTGCTTTCCACAAGTAATGCAATTATCAACTTTTACTAACATCGGTAAGGAGCAAGAAAAAGTTTCCCCAACAGGGTACTTAGCTTTAGTTGAAGACTTTGGTTCTGAAACTCGAAAATGAAAATTTCAGGAGTCGGCTGACCGGCACTTGCAAACTGCTTTTGCTTTGGGCACCGCACGGCAAGAAAGATTGATGTAATGGCTTCAGCTGCATGTTTTATACCCCTGACGACCTGACGTCATGGAAGATGGGACATCAACCGACGCAAGACCCAAGACTTTGTTAAACACGAAGAACATCATGTTACTTATACCCTGTATTCTTTTATTGAGGAACCTCCGTGGACATTCCAATTGTTGGATATATCTGGTTAGATACACATCAAAGGGGATATTGTACTCAGTAATGGGCCTGATGAATGCCGAATACAGTGGAACAATGACTTCCTTGGACCTAGACGCTATACCTTTGTTTATAAGTTGCATAACATAGAAGGATTTCCTCACTACTCTAGACACATGAAGGTCAAAGGCTAGATTGCTACGTATGTCCCCAAGTCCCCTGTGTTTCTACGGTACAGTCAAACAGTTAACTTATGCTGTGCTGATGAGATCATAAGAAGGCCAAAATGTGCATGTCCACAGCTAGTGGCATTTGGCTTTGCTGGCCTGAATCTGTCCATAAAAACTTAAAAGGAAAAGAAAAGTCATAGACATTTAGAAGCCATATAGCTGAAACACTTGATGTCCTCAGGAGGTCATTTGCATACATCCCATAGGCCTCTATTATGAGAGGTTTAAGGTATCACACAGTGAAAACTATAGCTTGGCTAGATTTTTATTTAGTTTTTACGAATTGTGTGGTCTGTATGACCTTTTTACTTTTCAAGTCCTTGACTAATAGGCCAACTCTTAGGGGTGTGTTGTCAATATAATAGTTACCAGGGGTTGATGACTTCCTGAAGGATACTATTATGCATTTCTTGGCATTCAGTTTTAGTCCATGGCTCTGACACCCATTGTTTGTCTATGTCAGCCCTTCCTGGAGAACATTTGTATCAGTGGATGATTCAATGACAGCTCCTAACTTGCAATCATCTGTACATTCAGTCAGCCAGAGGCCACTGACATTGGTCTTGACTTCAGAGAAGTAAATACTAAAAAGGTGTGGTCCCAGAACCAATATCTGCAGGACTCCACTTGTAACTAGCCTCTTTGTAGAAGATTCAGATGTACTCTCCAAAAGTCTTGCTGGTGACCCCTTTTGGCTAAGACAGCACTGGTTCCCCATCTTCATGCATCTGGCCATTGCCAATCACCACAAGTTACCTCACAGGTTAGATCTCACACAGGACAAGGGGTTTCTCATCCATCCTCACTTATCCACGCATCAACTGACACTGTGGGTGATAGTTTTGATCCCTTTCAGGTACCTCTTTCTGAGGATGTGCTCAGGCTTTTAAGGAGGCAAGGAAACCTTTAACCACATAATCTTACATGTCCAAATGAAAAAGATTTTCTTTCTTGTACCATGCTCATAACCAGGACCCTTTTTCAGTGTGTGGGGGGTCCATCTGGTCCTCTCTTATTTGTGTGAGTTGCTCCAGTCTGGCCTAGCCTATTCTTCTGTGATGGCCCATTTGATAGCCATTTCTTCTTGTCTACCCTTGAATCCTCCTTTGGCTTCTAATTTTGAGGCCAAACAACTTATTTAAGGCATTTTGCATATTAGGCCTCCAAAGAAACCTATTCCTCCTCCCTGGGACTTTAACTTTGTTTTGGAAAAATTGACTCAGGCTACTTTTCAGCCTGCAGATTCTGCTTCTTTATAACATTGGTCCTGGAAGACTGTTTTACTGCTGATTCTTACTTCTGCTCCAGGCCCTTATGGCCATTCCTCCTTATTTGTTTTATTACAGGTACAAGGTGTCCCTTCGTACTAATCATTCTTTTATTCCCACAGTAGTAAATGAGTTGCCCTTGAATCAGTCTCTTCTTCTTAGTCTGCTTGTAAGAGGGTCCTGCAAACCTTGGATTTGCACAGACAGCTCAGGTACTATTTGGATGAAACTAAGGTCATTCATAAGTCTGATCAGCTTTTTGTTTCCTTTCATCTCAGGACATTGGGTTTCACAGTTTCTAAGTAAACCATCTCCTCCTAGATATCTAAGGCAACTTCCTTTTGTTATACTTTTACAAGTTAATCTTTGTCTACTTCTATTAGAGCTCAGTCCACTAGAGCTGTTGCCCCTTCTAGTGCCTTCTTGAAGGGGATGGGCAACAACTCAATACTTGAAGCTGTTACCTGGGCTTCAATGCATATCTTTACTAAGCATTATAAGCTGGATACAGTTTCTAGCATCAGAGCAGGTTTTTCTAGAACCATTTTATATGGGTTTGTTGAAAGCCTTCCACCTTTTTCGTTCTATTTCTCAAGCTTTTTTACTCTCCCTTCTATTTAGAATACTGCAGCAGTGATATAGAAAGACAAAGTACGGTACTGTAAAAGCTTACCATAACAGTAGATGTCCTTCTCTTCACTGTTTCAGTATTCACTCTCTCCCTCCCTCCCTCTCTCCAACCCCTTCTTGTTTGCACTGGTTTTTGTTCTAGATTCCTTTCTAGTTGATGGTTTCCCTTTTTCTACTGCATTTTTTCCTTCTGGTTGTGCATGGACTTCTTTGTTCTATAGAGACTGTTCTCTTTTGGGGCAATTCAGTTCTGGGTAGCTTTGTCCAAACATCCCTTTTATGTCCTACATTCTGTGAAGGGAGCATAAGTGTGCATATAGTGCATACAAGATCATTAGGCTTTGCTATACTGGCAGCATCGGGCTGCTCTGAGCAGGAGATCCTTCTGTTTAGAATACTACTACAGTGAAGAGGACATCTACTGATATGGCAAAATTTTACACAGCTGAACTTTACATCACATTTAAGTGATTCAAAGGGCAGCTACACTGATTTCTAGCTCTTAGTCTCTTACTCATTTCTCAACTTTATCCATTTTAGATCCCCTGCAAAATCCTATCAAATATCTCTATTTTAAAGAAACCAGATCTTGGTGCTTATTTGGTTTTAGTAATTTTTATGTATTTATTTAGACACATTACTTTGAATGTTAATTTACTAACTTTTTAAGAAACTACTTCAGACATTTAATGTTTGATGTTGTGTCTTTCGGCTTTTCCCGGTTAGGGGTCACCACAGTGGAACTCCGGTCTGCTAATGATTGGCAGTAGATTTTTACATGCCGAGTTGTCGGCCCTGACGCACAACCTTCCAGGAAGGTATGCCCAGTCACGCATGTCTCCACACAGAAGAAGCTCTAGCTGAGAATCGAACAGGACGTCTTACTGTGAGGCGACAACGCTACCTCAGTTTGATACTCATTGTTATTTAGCATGATAATTACTGGTTTATGTGCCTGGATACTTGAAAAAGGCTTGTGCTTATTGGTTTTATGAATTTACTTCAGACTCCCTAAAACTTACATGTTGTTCTCAAACAGATGGTATTTTCTAAATTGGCACGGTAGCCTACACTGATTTCTTTCTTTATTTATGCATTTGTTGACAAGGGTAGAGCCCTGATCCAAATGGACCATTTTCAATCTCAGCCCGAGGCTCATCTCTCATACTATAATGCAACCTTTTGACAGTACATTGTGCAGTTAGCCTATCACTAACCTTACATTTGTAGGTGTCACTCTTTGCTATCAGTGTCTGCTCACCTAAAACTTGAAATTACTATTTACATTCTTATACATTTTATTACAGTACTTGCAGATATAAAGTACATACTGTACAAAGGTAAAATATAATAGTCACTGATAAAACCAGGCAGTTTCTGCCCATTGAGTTTACTAGTTAAGAAAAAGATTGTGAACTGCATTTTATGTTAACATATGGGTTCATGGCAACTTGGCTGACAGCAATTTCATCATATTCCATTGCCACAAAACCTTTCTGTTGAAATCAATTTACAATACACCAAAATTATAGAGTGTTTTTTGCAGGGCAGCTTACCGCTCTTGCACCCATATCTATGGGGAAACCTTCAACAACCCCTGACATCTTGCTTCACAGTCACCTAATAGTGGAGAAAAGGAAAAAGCTGGGTTTACCTAAAGTGTTTTTCAGTAGAACTGTTTTGCGGGACTAGGACTGGCTGAAATTAAAGGTGTTCAGCTGTCTCATTTCCTTTTAACATATTATTGGACTACTCCAGAGGGTTGCTGTGTCCTTGTATCTTTACCTATTGTCTTCTTGGACTTTACTTTTTAAAACACTGGACATATTTCTATCATGCATTTCCACACACTGTTTTCTTATTGATGCACAGGTTGCACTTGTTCATTGCTGTCAAGTTGCATCTGACTCCTACAGCAACCCCATGAAAACCTATTATCTTCCACATAGTTTACCAGGTAAGTAAGGAATAGAAGTTAATTGCCAGACCTTCCTTCTGTATCACATACACATCACATGCATACCTACAGATAATTTAGAGTCTCAACAGTCCATCTACTGCATGTTTTTGTGATGTGTGATGAAACCAGTGTACCCAGAGAAACCACATGCAAATACAGGGAAGATTACTCTGCACAGAAGGTACCACAGCCGAAAACCAAACCAGGGCATCTCTTGCCGTGAAGTAGCAATGCTGCCAATGGTGCCACTGTGTCACACTAGTGTATTGATTAAGCAGCTTCAATTCTCATATGGCTTCTAGTACAGATCCTGCAACACTTTTGTTGTCTCCATTAAATAGCCACCATCTGTTCTGTCATTGCAAAGCCAGGGTCTATTAAATAGCACACGTTTTTTATAATGTGGCCTTGAACATTACTTGTGCACAAGAAGAACTGCCGATTTAGCAAAATTGTGTCTACAGAATATCACATTGTCCTCATGATCTGGTCTAATCATTATGTCTGTAAAGGAACAAGTTCCCACTTTGTACTGGAGATAGCTTTTTCCACAGAGTAAATTAGCGCCAAACTGGATGGACTTGTAGTGGGACAGTAGTAAAATGTCATTCAGGGTTTAGGGGAGTATATGAAAATTTCTCTGACTGAAGAAAGGGACAACACAAATCAGCTAATTACTGAAGTTTCAGTGACAGGCAACTTCATCTGCATGGCCAGCTTCTTTCACCTATCCCTTTCTATGCCAGTTATGGATTCCAGTAAATGCTGGTGTATTTCTGATAAACTATGGGAGGTCCTGTCTAATGTACATAAATGTTCTGTGTTCTCCCTGACTTTTTATGATGTCTGATCATTTTCAGTGCATTCTGTAACATCAGTGATAACTTTCTCTGTTATCCAAGCAATGACTCTACTTTCCTAAGAAAAGAAAGCTTACATTTGACATTAGAAAAATACTAAAACATGAGTCAAGTAATAACTGATAATCATGTTTAAATGACTGGCTGGTAATAGATAATATAAAGAACATTAGGATATGAAGATATTTTTAAAAAACTAAAAGAAGGAAAAATTAGAAAGGAAACTGCTGTGACCATCATGTACTTAATAATGTACTTGATTTCAGAATCTTCCCGTAGGAGCTCCTCAGTAACCGTTTTAAATAGGCACTTACACCAAATGATTCTCACCTGTTTGAAATACATTTTTTGTAAGAAAAAGTGGTTGAGAATTTAGATGACTTTGTTAAAATTGTGGGTAAATTGTAAAGCATATGCCACACTATGTTATTAATATTCAGATAAACACTGAAGGAAATGAAGATGTAACTGTAAGTAAAACAAGTTTTGCCCTTATTTATATTAGTATTAAAAAATCATGATGCCAATTGCATATAATATTGTAACACAGTTTTGTATAATGGGCAGCCAGGGGTATTTGAAATCTATGATGCGAGTCTTATCAGTGACTGCCATACATTTTAGAACAAATATATATGTTAAAGATGATATAACTAGAAGTACTATTTTAGTTGTAATAGCTACAGGCATTATACTGTAACAAGAAAAGAAAGGCTGGTCCAAACGCAAGTTAAAGTTAATTTATACAATGACCCCCCATTAATATTCCAAAACGTGCATGCTGATTGGTCAGCGTGCATGCTGTAAATCAGACTTATACTAATGGAAAAGGGTCTGATCGCCCAGACATCATCCATTAGTATAAGTCTTTTTTTTTTTTTTACAGCAATGGAGAACACAAGAGCTCTGTTGCGTTTTAGAAACTGTCTCACTATGTTAAAGGAGTATAACATAGCCAGACAACTTTAAAAAAAGTAACGGAGGTCTTCCTTTCTTCGTTGCTTTTTTTAAAGCTGTCTCGCTATGTTAAATGGGTTTAACATAGCGAGACAGCTTTAAAAAAAGCAACAGAGATTCTCTGTTGCTTTTTTTAAAGCTGTCTCGCTATGTTAATCTCCTTTAACATAGCGAAACACTTTGTAAAAAGCAATGGAGATCTTGCTTTCTCTGTTGCTTCCACCCACAGCTCTGATGTACTGCGTAAGCATACTCATGAGCAGTACATCAGAACTGCCGCAGAATACCAGACAGCTGTGGAAGGGCAGCAGGGAGGCATTATACAATGCCATTATTTAAGAAAAATAAGTCTTTTTTTTCTTAAATAATGTCATTGTATAATAGCAGTAACCCACGTCTGGGTGTGGGTAATGCTGGATTTACCCTCAGTTGTCTTTGTTTGGCCACTTGGGCTTCGCCCTCGTGACCAAACCACACCAACCGTGGGTAAATCCAGCATTACCCACACCCAGGTGTGGGTTATTGCTTAAATAATGTTGTGCTCCTGTGCTTCTGGGGTGGAGTGGGGTGTAAAGGTGTATTGATATCTCTACAATTAAGATTGCAATTTACTGTTTTAGAGGGATGGGTGTCTAGGTTAATGGTTTTATTTTAAGCTACAGACATTTTTTAAAGCAAACAGACTTGAAAAATAAGACAAAATTATGAAAGGCATAGAAAACATTAAGTTTCTTACATCTGCAAAGTTATTAGCTTGTTTTTATGTTCATTGACAAATGCTCTCAGTGAAAGGCAAGAAGTCTGCAGGTGCAGGTAGTTAGCCAGAGAAAGTCTGTACATTGAGTTCTGAATGAAATTTGCAAAGATTCTTTCATGCATTTGCAGATTTGTTAGCTGTTGTTTTCTCATTGCTGACTGCTTTTACTTGGAGATGAGCTGTCTGCGGGTGCAAGAAATTATGAAAACTCTGAGCACTCTTTGCTGAGTGAAATGCAGCATTTACAGTTACAATGGTTAGCAGCACAGTGAAAAAATCCGTTTGTTCTGGTGGTGGTTTTTTTTTTTGTGGCAGATACACACCCAGGATGCACATTCCATGTTTTTCCATTGGTTGATTTGTTTCTTGAAACACTTAAATACACAAGTACATCTGTGGCCTTGTCTTTTTCTGATAAGACAAAAGGCTTGCAAAAACTACAAGCATTGTTGGTGATTTTTCCTACTCACCATCCCATTCCTTGATCTGCTTTTTTAAACTGCCCATCTTTACTGTAAATTTACCTTTATACGCTCTTCCTTTTCTACACTGTTGCAGATATCTTGAACTATTTATTTGGTTTTCCTTGTGCTTATTTTGAAAAAAGGTTCATTTTGTTTCTCATTGTCAATTCTACTGATTGCTCTGAATTCATTATTAAGATAGTTGCTTGATACAGTGTATTTTTACACTCTAGCAAGCTATTTTCTGTATTTTTACATCAGAAGAACTAAGGATTTTCCATCTAGTGGCAGTGGGTGTTAGCCTGGTCTGTATAGGTTAGGGGAACACATTAGACATTCCTGCAAGTAGTTGTTTTATTGGCCAGAGGGCTTATTAATCAGCTAACCTTGTTTTTATTGCCTTTATAAATTCTGCACAATTGAGTGACTCATTTACACAAAGTGAGGTACTTTTATTGAATAATCACATTTTTACAAGCTCTTTAAAGTACACTGCTATTGATATCTTAAATTACCTATTACCTCTCCTTGTTCCTTTCCTTAAGTTTAAGTTTGTTTGTGGTAGTACTGCACTTTGGACACTGTTTTACTGTGCTTTTACATTAGGAGAAAGTACAGTTTTGTACCTAACATAAATGTAGATGTTCAAGTGTATTCACTGCTGCAGTCATTACACTTGGGTTATCCTGCCGTCAGGCGGTCCCGCAGTTGGCCAGAGTTCCAAAGTCTTGGTCTGGCATCTGTTGCTGTCGCTTCTTCCCTGATGTCAGTGCACCAGGGGTATATAAGATGCAGCCGACGCCATTTTCATCAGTTTTTCTTGCCCCAGATGTCAGGTACCCCCAAATAGGTAGGCAATACACATTACTAATAAAATATACATAAAAAATGTAAACAATACCTTCAGTTACAAGCAAATACACCACATAGGTAGTACAGGGTAGAAAGGCATAGATAAGTCCCAGCTAAGAAGAGGGGATGGAGGGAGGGTAACGTGGACTGCAGCAGTGAATACACTCGAACATCTACATTTATGGTAGGTACAAAACTGTACTATGTTCATCGTGTTTCACTGCTGCAGTCACTACACTTGGGTAGAATCCCAAAGCTGAGGTAGGGAGGCTGGGTCTATAAGGTATTCAGGGTGGCTATGAGGCCCTGCAGAACTGCAGTGGCAAAGTCAGCTCTGGATTTAGAATAAAGATACAAGTGGTAATGCTTGGTAAAGGTTTGCACTGAACTCCAAGTTGCAGCTTACAAAATGTCCTTGGTAGGTACTCCTCTAAGGCAGGCAATTGAAGTGGCTGTTGCCCTGGTGGAATGTCACCTAATATTGCTAGGTACAGTTTTTCAATGTTGTGTGTAGCAGAAACGGATACAGTGTCCTATCCACTTTGAAATGGTTTGTATTGAAATAGCCTTTCCCTGTGATCCTGCAGCATATGCTACAAACAATTGCTCAGTTTTCCTGAAAGCTTTTGTTTTGTCCAAGTAGAAGCATAACTGCCTGTGTATGTCCAATGAGTGTAGAAGCCTCTCCCCTTTATTCTGGGGATTTGGATAAAATGTTGGCAAGTGAATAGTTTGGTTAAGAGCCATGCTGGATACCACCTTTGGCATAAATGTAGGCCTTCTTCTTAAGGAGACCCTGTCCTGATGAAAAATGATGAAAGGTTCCACTGCCATTAGTGCCTGTAAATCTGAGACTCTTCGTGCTGAGGTTATTGCCAGAAGCAGAGCAGTTTTCCATGACACATATTTTAATTCTGCTGAACTGGCTGGCTCAAAAGGAGGTAAAGTTAGTTTTTCCAAGACAAAGTTGAGGTCCCAAGTTGGTGTTGGCGCTGTCTGGGGCGGTCTTGAGTTTTTAGCCCCTCTGAGGTACTGTTTTAATAATGGATGAGAGAAAATAGGAGGATCCGTGCTGTAATGAGCTGAGATGGCAGAGGCGTAGATCTTAATGGATGAAAAGGATAGGCCTTTGTTCAACATCTCAGTTAAGTATTGTAATATTTGGAACAAGAGGATCAAAGCCTTGAGCCTGGTTCCAGGCGCAGAATCTCTTCCACTTTTCTGAATAGGATTTCCTGGTGCTGGGCTTCCTGGCCTCCAAAATGACATCCATAACAGCTTTAGAGAGATGTTGGCTGTTTGACTAAGTAATCTGCCATGCAGCCTGGTTTAAGGTTTTGAGATGGCTGTGCAGGATCTGATTGTTTTGCTGAGTCAGTAGATGAGGAATTTGAGGTAAAATCCATGCTGGGCCTTGAGCCAAGTTCTTTAAGATTGAGTACCAATGCTGGCATGGCCAGTCTGGAGCAATCAGGATCATTCTTGGCCTTTCCTGTCTGGCTTTTAGGAGTACCTTTGAAAGGAGACGCAGTGGTGGGAAGGCATAAACTTTTAGGGTTTTCCAGCTGAACGAGAGAGCATCCACTTTCCATGCTTGTGTGTGGTAAGTCCTTGTGCAGAATTTCTGTAGTTGGCAGTTCAGAGGGGAGGCAAAAAGATCTATGTCTGGGCACCTCCATTTTTGTGTTATCATGCTGAATACCTGTGGATTTAATTTCCACTCGTGAGGATCCATGATGTTTCTGCTTAAGTCGTCTGCCAGAGTATTTTTCTTTCCTGGCAGTAATTATGCTTGCAGATGAACTTGGTAGGTCAGTGCTGTGTTCCACAAAGTCATGGCTTGTCTGCAGAGGGGGTAGGAATGAGTGCCCCCTTGCTTGTTTATATACCACATAACTGTGGTGTTGTCCGTCTTTAGTAATAGTTGTCCTGGATGCAGAAGGTCCTTGAAAGCTGTTAGGGCATTTTGTACAGCTAGCATCTCTTTTTGATTGATGTGAAGATGCATTTGTTCTGTGGCCCACTTGCCCTGAATACATTTTCCTGCCATGTGTGCTCCCCAGGCGTAGTCCGAAGCATCTGTTCTTAGTGTCTGCCTGGCTGTGGGTAAAGTGAAAGGCTGTCCCTTGTTGTGGTGACATGCCTGTGCCCACCATCGAAACTCCTGTTGTAGGCACAGAATAAGTGGTATTACTGTTTCCAAACTGTGACAGTGTTGAGTCCATACACTTTTTAGGTACCATTGCAATTTCCTCATATGCAGTCTGGCATATTGTATTAGTAGTATGCAGGATGCCATAAACCCCAAAGCTTGCAGAATTTTTCTTGCAGGGAGATGAGTTTTTGTTGCCATCACTTGAAAGTACTGAGTCAGTTGTCTTTGCTTGTCTGGCGTGAGATAAGCCATCTGGGCCTTTGTATTTAAGCTGGCACCCAGGAATATTATCTCTTGTGAGGGCACTAGTTTTGACTTCTTTTAATTTACTGTGTACCCTAGGCAAATTAGCAATCTTTTTACAAATGCCAGATGCTTTAGAAGAATGTCCTTGCTCTCTGCTTGAATAAGACAGTCATCCAAGTAGAGATACATTTGAATTCCTTTTTGTCTGCAAAATGCAATTACTGGTGCCAGGCATTTTGTGAAGACTCTGGGTGCAGTAGATAAGCCAAAGGGCAGTGCAGAGAATTGGTACTGCATTGTGCCAGCTATGAACCTGAGGTATCTTCTGCAATTTTGTCTGATTGGGACATGCAGGTATGCCTATTTGAGGTCCAAAGTAACAAGCCAAGCCTTCTTGCCCAGCATGGGAAGAAGTTGCTGCAGTGTCAACATTTTGAATTTTGGGACATCCAGGTAAGTATTTAGAGTAGATAGGTCCAGTATGGGTCTCCAGGCTTTGTCCTTTCTGGGACCAAGAAAAGTCTTGAGTAAAATCCTTGTCCTTGTTCCTGTTGTGGCACTTTTTGAATAGCTCTCATGTCCATGAGGGCTGTAATTTGTTTTTGTGCCTCTGCCCATTGATTTTGTGGCAGGTCTGGCATTCCTTTTGGCCTTGGTAGAGTGTGAAAGTGGAACCTGTAACCTTGAGACACAATATTCAGAACCCATTTGTCTTGGGTGATTATATGCCAATTTTGTGAAAAAAAATGCTAGTTTTCCCCCTAAGGGAGCTGCCAAAAGGTAAGTGCTTGGCATTTGAAGTGGGAAGTCATTGGGACTGTTTCCTATAAGGTTGTGACTTGTCTTCTCCTCCTTTTGGGGTAGAAGCACCCCACTGTCGTGGTCTGTAAGAGCCTTGGTGCTGAGATCTACCTCTTGAGCATCTGTATCTGCCTCTTTGTGGTCTGTCTGACACTGGAAAGGACCAATTTTTAGAAGGCCAATTTCTGCTAAATCGAGGTGGCTGTACCTGTAAGAAATCCTTCACTGTTTGCATAGACTTTGCCTTATCCTACATTTTCTTTAATACCTCTTCTGCTTTAACACCAAACAAGATATCATGCTGTAAAGAAGCATCCAATAATTTTGCCTTAACATGATCAGGTAAACTTTGTTCTTTTAACCAGGCATGTCTTCGAATTACAGATCCTGTAACTGCAGCTCTTCAAGAAGCCTCTAATGAATCAAAACCACATTGCAGAGTATGTTTTCCCACTTGTTCAACTGCATGCAATAAATCCTGCATTTCCTTATAGTCAGGACTTTCTGAGCTTGTAAGCATTTTCTGTTTTAACAGAGACATTAAATATTGTTGGTATTTAAGCATGTGGAATTGGCAATTTAAAGCCCTTACTGCTAAAGTTGCAGAAGTGAAAACTTTCTTCCCCCATCTATCTAATGCTCTAGAATCCCTGTCAGAGGGAACTGGATTTTTAGCAGTGGAAGCCTTTACCCTTTTGGGACCCTGGGAAATAGTTTCTGGGTCGGCAGCAGGGTTTTTATAAAGAAATTTGTGAAAGTCAGGGACTCTGTAGTACCTATCTGGCTTGACTGGTGCTGGGGGCAAAGAGTCAGGGGTTAAACTAGATTCAGAGAACACATCATCCACAATATCTAGCACAGGCGGAATAGCGAGGGGCCTGTGCTGAGGCAATAAAAGAAAATCTCTGAGCCTTTTCTTACATTCTGAATAATCCTGGCTCTCCCAATGGAAATGCTCCCTCATGGTATGTAAAGTTTCCCCAAAAGAGTAATCCTCAGGAGGAGAGGCTGAAGGGATGGATTCTTCAGCATCAGAGTCCTCACAGGGGGGTAAAGAGTATCCCTGGTCTGAACAGGAATCAGAAGAAATGGAAACCTGGTCAGAGGAATCATAGTCTGTATCCCGCCTGGGCCTTTTATCAGGAGGGGGATGGGAACCCCTGATCAGTATAATTAGGTCTTCAGCCATTTTGAGCATCTGTTTTTTAGGTATTGAGGCCTGTCCAGGTGAATGCTGTACTTGTTTCTTTGTCTTTAATGGAGTTTTAGACTTGGTTGTTGTTTTGATGGTAAGCTGTGAAGGTCTGAAAACACCCTCAGAAGCCGATGCCTGCTCAGCGGCTCCAGACCCATCTGAGGGGTTAATTTCTGTAGCCCAATACCTTGAGTTTCCAGAGGCCTGGTAATCTCCACATGGGAGTCGGAGGTGGCCTGTGGCTCTGAGGTAGCGGGTGTCAGGGCTGCAAAAGCACCTCACTGAGAACCGGCGACAGGCCTAGAAGAGGCTTCATCATCAGTTTTGGACCTCGGATGCCTGTCCTTATCTTTGTTTTTGCGTTTTTTGTGTATTCCGGTCTTCAGTAGTTCCGACGGCATGGTATAATTGAACCTTCGGCCAAAATAATGGCAAGCAAAATCAAACCGACGCTTAATAGTGCGTTTGTTAAAACTAGCACAAAACCGGAAACTAGTGACATCGTGGTCTGGGCCTAGGCATGGAATACAGTAGGAATGAAAATCTTTACGAGGTATTTGCTTCCCACAAGAAATGCAATTATTAACTGTTACTGACATTGGTCTGAGGCAAGAAAAAGTTTCCCCAATGGGGTACTTAGCTTTATTGAAGACTTCTTTTCTGAAATTCGAATTCAAAAATCTCAGGAGTCGGCCGACCAGCACTTACGAACTGCTTTTGCTTCGGGCACCGTGTGGCAAGAAAGACCGAAGAAAATGGCACCGGCTGCATCTTATATACCCCTGGCGCACTGATGTCAGGGAAGAAGCGACAGCAACCGATGCCGGACCAAGACTTTGGAACTCTGTCCGACTGTGGGACCGCCTGACAGCAGGATAACCCAAGTGTAATGACTACAGCAGTGAAACACGATGAACATCTGGGATCATTCATCTGAGTTGGGAAACACACAACAGGACTCTAAGTGTAGCTGGTTTAGTGGCCAAAGGGCTCAGTATTTAGTTTTCTGATTTTCCAGTGCTGGTATAAATTCAGCACATTTAAACAGAGCTGCTTGCCACTGAGTGCTTTGCAGAGATGCAAACATATGGAAGCAAATTTTTTCCTTTGAAACTACCCATAAAGCAGTACCCTGTAAATCAGTAAGTATAGAGCAAATACCTTGCACCTTAACAAGCTTAGAGGAGCTAGTTGCACATCAAGTTTCAATACTGTTAAATTTAGTATTTTATAGTCTAGTCTGCCTCCAACCACCTCCCAGAAAAAGCACCCTTAACAGTCTTCTGTTAACTTCCTTATACCACACCCTTGCAGCTCACCAATTAGAGAACAGGACAACATGGATATGCAGTTTCCTAACTTCTCTGCAGCCAATCTAGTGGATATTGGTATCTTGAGACAATGTAGCAATCATTAAAACCAAAAACGAAAAAAAAAAAAGAGGCAAACTTACACCGAATTCTAATCCTTAAGAAACAGCCACAGACAAGGGAGTACCACTCTATTAATGTTTTAATATGCTAAAATACACTCAAAATATAAAAGTACAAAACAAATAGGATTAACCACTTTCTTTTGTAATTCCAGACTTCATCAGAATCAAAAATCAGTCTAACTCATTCATTTAAATATCCCACCCTATAGGTCATATGACCATGCACAACCAATCCAGTTCTAACTGGTCTATACAAAGAAAACAGACCATCTCATACCATATAAGATTTTAACTTCAGGATATATCCAATAGAAACACGATCATCCAAATTGGGGGAACTATGGGATTTAATCTGAGTTACCACCACTACTCACTAGATTAAATCAAGTCTTCCCAAGGTCCACCCCTAGGATTCCTCACAATGTGATCAAGGCCGAAAAATAAAAAATTATGTTCAGGGGTAGTGACATTATGTTTTGCCAATGAATTTTTCAAGTTCTTCTTTCTCATATCCAGAGAATGTTACTATATTCTTTCTCTCAGCTTTCTTTGTGTTTTTCCCACATAAAACCTGTTACATTTCTGACAAAGAGGCAGACAAACTACCCCTTGGGTATTACAATAAACCCTGGCTTTAATTTTACCATTAACTATAACATGGTCACTAACCAAAATGTATTTACACTAGCTACAAAAGCCACATTTAAAAGTGCCAGTTTTTTTGTTGTTCATAAATTCTCATAAGTCACAACTGTATTGAAAAATGTTTTTATGGATCTACCCTTCCAGTAGGCAAAAAGTGGTCTTTCCCCCAACTTTTCCAAAATGTCACTGGCACAAGAGAAGACAAACCAATATTTATTCACCACCTCCCTGATATAAGAATCCTCTAAATAATGTTCCATAACAAGGTCAAATGATGATTACTTTTTCAAGTGGAGGTGGGTTCAATCATTTCCACCACTGTGTTGTAAGAAGTTTTTAATAAGGGCAGAATGTCAACCTTGTCTCTTTTACTGGCAACTTCAGATCTTACTGTAAAAACCTGATACTCACGTACCAAAGCTATGGCTTAAAACTCAATGTCAAGAGATGCATTACATTACTTTTTGGGAAGTCAGCCATGCCAGGAAGCTATATCATCAATAAAACACCTCTAAGAGTTGACCCACCAGTCAGAGATCTGGGAACACATGTATACAGTAATCTGGACTTTGACCAACATGTATCCAAGGTAGTAAGTAAATCCTTCTGTATTGCTCAACTTATAAGTAAGTGCATGACATTCAACTTATAAGTAAGTGCATGACATCTAGGTCCAGGGAAGTCATTGTACTACTATACTTGGCCCTCATCAGACCCATCATTAAGTAAAATGCCTCCTTCGGTATGTACCTGACCAGACACATGTAGCAACTGGAACTTCTGCAAAGGTTCCTTATGAAAGGAATAGAAGGTATAAACACAATGTCCTATGCATATTACCTCAAAGCCCTGTCTCTACAGTCAGTCTCCTACAGTCTACTGAGAGATGATTTATGCCTGGCATACAAGGCACTTCTGGACTCTGCTCTACCGAACCTTTTGCACATTCACAAAAAAAAAATGCATCAGAACTACTACATCTAAAGATATAAAGTTTGCTTGGAATGTAAATAAGTTATGCTGGAGAGACAGATATGCATCTCAGACAGTTCTCTTTCTCTGGGACAGCTTCCCATCCATGTGAAACAAAGTCCCTCTTTAACCCTATTTAAGTTAACTTGGACCATTGGATGGGAAATCGAAAATTTACCCCCGGTCTGGCACCCATATCTCTGATGGACAGAGGCAGTCAGCAAATCATGTTGTAATTAACAATCACCCTATATAAATGTCTAAAACATACAACTTGCAGGATACATTTGGGTTGCATGACAAGGCTTATAAAGGCAGTAGTGGTTGTTAGCCTAGTATACACCTACGAATCTATGAACTTAGGTGGGAAGTGAATAAGCAGTAGCAACCTCCCCAACAGTCTTAATCCTTTAATGCATTCAACAGAACATTGCACAATTTAGTTTATTTAACGGTAGCCAGTGTACTTCTTTTAGGGCTAAAAGTTAATATTTACTGAAAGCATGCAAGCTGTTTTTTTTCATATTTGCAAGGGGAACAGAGATATCAAAAGAAGAGATAGCAATCACTTTAAGTGGGAACACAAGCTGTAACATGCACTTTAGCATGGCTAACCTTAATTTTAGATTAAGTAGTGCCTGTGGATGCAGCCATCAGTTTAGGGCAATTGCTCCCATCTGGTGGGGTAAACTTAATTTGTTAAAACTGTACTTAGTTTTGTGTGTTTGGTGTATTTCAGTTTTTACTTGAGTGTATTTACTGAAGTAAAAATCTTGAAAAATGTGGCATAAGCTTAAATGGAGAGGAAAACAAGCAACTGCTTAATATAGACCAGCCTGCCACACATTAATGTGACTATGTAAGCTGAAAGTTGGAAACACACATTCATTATAACAGTCAGGTACAGTAGATGGGAGTAGCACTATTCTATCATAATGTCTACTCTGACCATATTATTATGGAATGCAAATGGTGTCATAGGTACAACTAAAAAACTGAGTATTAAATTAAATTAAGAAATGTGGGGTACATATAACAATGCTGCAGAAAAAAAACATCTGGATAGAAATGAGCATGTGAATTTAACAAAGAAATAAAAATCAGGATTGACGTTCTACTGAACATCAGACACAAAGGAAAAGGGGTGTAATGATACTAATTATCAGAGGGGCTCCAATGTTTATAGAAGAAGAAAAAAAAGACAATAACAACAGATTTGTGGAAGTAAAGGACTATTGGCAGGTGAGGAGAATTATGCTGGCATGTATTTAAATTCCACCAAAAAACTGACATTATGAAGCTTAAACATATTTTGGGGATAATTGATCAGCTTTCAACAACAAATATTATTTATGGGAGGGGACTGGAACTTGATTTGCAATAGTGAGGATGTATTGAGGGACCAAGAAGGGAAAATATAACAGGGTACATTTCTAAATAGATTACTTGGTACAGAAGATGTGAATTCAGTAACACAACATTAAAATGTATATATTATTCCCCAGGGCACACTAGCTTATTAAGACAGGAGTATGTATTTAATTAAAAGCTTTGATGTAAATCCAATAACTGTTTTAGATAATGCATCAGTAAAACTTAAGATAAAGATGCAGAGTAGCAAAGTAAAAGTGAGACACTGATGTTTCCTACTTGTTAAAAAGAAGTGCATTTAAGGAATGGGTAATGGAAAATTGATATATTACAGGTTCATAGGTAGGTGCTAGGCTATTGGCCCTAGGGCCTATACAAGCCTAGCCAAAAAGATACCCTGGCTTTCACCACCCAAGAAAATTATTTTCCTGTGCCCCTGTCAAGCAGAACCACAGAAGTGAATTTCCTATTACCCATCCAATCATCAAGATTTGTCTTGAAGAGTGCTAATGAGGAGCTCTGTTTGACATAGATAGGTAGTCTGTTCCAGAGTATGGGAAGTCTCTGGGACAGGAATCTATCCCTCCAGCATGTTTTGTTTATTGTGGTGACAAGGTTTAGGTCCCTAGAGCGTGTAGCTCGGAGGGATTGGGATTTCTTTAAGTGGAGAATGTTCAACAGCTCTGGGTTTGACATAGCTTTGTATGTTAAGCAGAGATCACCTCTGAGTAGGCGATATGCGACGGAGTAAAGCTAGAGTTTTTTGAGACGGTCTGCATAAGGCATCTGTTTGAGGCCAGTAATCCTCTTTGTGAGGTATTTTTGCGGCCTTTCCAGTAGTTGTAGATGTCTTGTGAGATACATACCAAAAGGGGCGTTGTATGCTATAATGGGTCTAATGAGTGACGAGTAGAGGGGAACAATGACCTTTTTTTTCTGGATGAGAAACCTTTTGTGATGAGGTGTGCCACGTAGGAGGATTTTCTGACCACTGTAGGAGAGACTACTGTCCACCTGTGTCCCAAGGTCTCATCACACTTTCGGTGTTAAGTAGACAACAGCCTATGTGGTAGTTCATGGGTACAGAGTTTTTTCCAAACGGGATGACAATGCACTTTTTGGCACTGAGCTTGAGACCATGGGTTTGACACCAGGCATCTGTCTCACTGAGGCCCTTTTGTAGGATGTCCACATCGTTAGGAGTTTCGATTATGGCTCCTAGTTTGCAGTCATCTGCAAATTTAGTTAGCCAAGGACCTTCTGTGTTAGCCTGTACTTCAGAGAAGTAGATACCAAACAGGAGAGGACCCAGGACTGAACCCTGTGGTACTCCACTTGTCACTGGTCTGAAGTCTGATTTGGAGTCTGCTACTTTCACAGTGTGGGTTCTGTCAGTAAGCCAGTTGGCAACCCATCTTGTGACATAGGGATTTATACCTAGTTTAGTGAGTTTATCTATAATTCCAGAGTGGGGGGTGGTGTTGAACACCTTGGCGAGATCTAGATAGGCTGTGTGAACTACCTTACCCTCATCTATGGCTTTGGTGACTACTTCAAAGAAGTCTATCAGGTTTAGGAGACATGATCTGCCTTTTACAAACCCAAACTGTGTGGGGTCCAGAGTTTGGAGATCTCCAATGTCTTTGTTTATGAGTTCCATGATGATACATTCCATGGCCTTGCAGACCAGGCTAATGGGGCAGTAGTTCCCGGGGTCTGTTGTGGCCCCCCCCCTTTGTGGAGTGGGATAACTGTCACAGTGTGCCATTCAATGGGCATCAAGCCTGAGGTGAGGCTATGATTGAACATGGTACTTAGGTGGGGTGCCAGTTCATTCTGTAGTTCATGTAGAAGGCAGCCTGGGATGTTGTTAGGTCCCATGGATGCTGTGTTCTTGGCTTTGGAGAGTGAGGTTTTTACCCATGCAGCTGTGAATACAGGAACTTTGCATTCTTCCGGTATAAAGATGGGCCCTTTAGGGGGTGAGAGGGGGGTAAAGTTAGCACTGAACCTATTTGCCAGGATGTTGGCAATATCAGTTGGTTCTGTATATTCTGTGTCATTGTGCTGTAACTCAAGCAGATCTGAGTGTTGCCATTGAGATTCTTGACACAGCTATAGAATGCTTTGTGGTTGTCTTTAGAATCAGTGGCAATTTTGTTTTCATAACTAGCTTTGGAGAATTTTATGAGGGATCTCAGCTTCTTACTGAGGCTGACCAGGGAGGTCCTCCAATCGTGGAATTTTACTCTTTTTTGCAACAGTTTCTTTCTTCTTTTGTAGAGTTTGCTTATGGCAGAAGACCACCAGATTGGCTTCCTTTTTTTGGAGGATAGCATCTTGGTCCTGTTATGGATAGCACGATCCATGCATTTGTGTAAGTGCTTATAAAGTACATTTGTGTAGGATTCAGCAGTCGTACCTCTATTGTCCATCTGCATGGGTGTTGTGCAGTTTGCCACTTCTGTCTTAAGAAGCATGAAGTTGGCTTTGGAGAAATTTTTTACTGTTGTTTTCCTAATGGGGGGGGGGGGTGGGAGCTGGATGTGGATGCCTAGGGTGATTAGCTTGTGGTCAGATCTGACCAATGAGGAGCTGACCTCTGGTGTGGAACACCGGTCACCCATGTTGGTGATGACCAGGTCTAGGATATTACTGCCCCTGGTGGGGGTGTGGATAAATTGATCCAAGGCATTGGAATTGATGATTTCCAGAAAACGTTGAGCAAAAGAGTTGGTACATGAGTAGTTTTCCCAGTTAATGGTAGGGTAGTTGAAATCACCCATTATTAGAGTGTTGGGTTGTACCTTAATATTTTCCAGTGTATCAAGAAAAGAGGAGTGCGAATCCTGGGGCATGGTGGGGGGTCTGTATCAAGCTACAATCTGGACTGCGATTTTGCCCAGAGTTAGTTGAACTTGGATAATCTCGGATGCATTATGCTGAGCAACTAGCTTGGAGGTGTGGATATCCTTAATGAATATGGACACGCCTCCACCTTTAGTGTTTCGGTCCGGGTTTGGTGGCCAAAAGGTGTGGTATGAATTATAGCCTGGTAATGCAGGGGTGCTCTCTGGAGCTTTGAACCAGGTCTCTGTCACTGCACAGATGTCAATATTCTCCATTTTAAGGAGTGCCTCGAGTGAGTGCATTTTGAGGTTTAGACTTCTAGCATTGAGTAGCATTACCCTCAGATTTTGCTTGCTTGTACCTGTTACGGTGGTGAATTTGTCATTTGAACCTTGCCGAAAAAAAGCACTATAGGGGTGGCAACAGCCTTTGCCAGTATCTGGAATCTCAAGGGCGACAGGTGCAGGCCGACTCTGGCATAGCAGCGTGGTCTGTCGATCATGTCATCCCAGGCAGACAGATACTGAATTCCCTTAGAATGACACTAGAAGCTTAGCCAGTTGTTAAAGTCAATCATTTGTCCTTGTACTGTGGTACCATTCTGGGTGATGGCAGGATGCTACTCAGGGCTAGGGTCATACCTGCCTGGGCTACAAGATCGGAGAGCTCCTCCATATCTCTTTTCATGTAGTCCAGGGAGGTATGTCTCAGGTCATTCACACCAACATGGACAATGACAGAGTCATATTTGTACTTGTTGTGGAGTGACCTGAGTGCGTGCGTTATGTGGCGGATCCTGGCACCTGACAGACAGCTGACCGTAAATTTTTCCTTGTTTAGCCTGGTGAGTAGAACATCAGTGTGCCTGACTACAGAGTCACCTATGACTAGAGTGTTGGGTATGTTATGCCTTATGGGCTGTAGTTGAATGGCACACTGAGTATGTGGGCTATGTGTCATTTGGGTTGTGTTGGGAGGTGGAGGTTGCTTGCATTTCTTCTTTGGAGGTCTCTGTTGTTTGGACAGATTTGTACTGACAGCCTCCATGAATGTAGGTGTGTGTTTTGTGCTTCTGTGTGTGTGTTTTGGTGGTGTAGGTTTTGAGGGACTATGTGATGAGTGTGGTGCGGTGCAAGTGTTTACCTTCTCCTCTTGACTGTCTAGGCCAGTCTTTGGTGAAGAGAGCTTTCCTTCCAGTTTGGCTATATAAGTGCATCTCTCACAGGTCACAGTGTTGGGTGGTAGGAGGAGAGGGTTGACTGTGTACATGAGGCAATTGATGCATTGTCCCAAGATGCCCAGATTCATCAGGTAGACAGGAGAAAACACCGGGAGCTGACCTTTAGACATGCCTGAATAGGTGCTTATTTATTAAGTACTAAAAACTGTTTTCCTCTAGACAAGTGAGGAAAGTTGAGTGCTGTAGTAATTTGTAACTTATTTAGTGCTTACAATGAGTTCTGAACACAAGTGCTGAGCTCAAAGAACAGATTTGAGTGCTAAAACTAAAAAGCTGGCTAGTTGCAAGGGAAATTTTGAAGAACAGACTTTATGGCACCAGGAATAGTTTAACCCCAGTTAAGTGGGGGGGGGGGGGCCTTAGGAGCTCACAATCAGTCCTAGACACAGCAAATCCGTATCTGGACAACACCTGCCACAGGAAAGTGGGAAAGCAAGCTTAGAATTTTTTTTTTCCAGTAAAAGTGGAAATGGAGAAAGCTGGAACAGAAGTTAATTCAACGTTAAGAATCTGAGTGGGTTGGCCTTCACAAATGTTCTCTATTAGATTGAGTGAACTAATGACACTAGACTGGGAGGAGTGTCACAGATCAAATATACAGCATGGGCGGGCAACTGCAAAGCCACCAAGTATTGTTTGTGTCTTTCGGCTTTTCCTGGTTAGGGGTTGCCACAGCAGAACTCCAGTCCGCTAATGATTGGCAGTTGAGTTTTACGTGCTGGCTTGCCGGGCCTAACGCACAACCTTCAACGAAGGAACGCCCGTTCACGCATGTCGCCACACAGAAGACGCTCTAACTGAGAATCGAACGGGCAAAATCTAACTGTGAGGCGACAATGCTACCGCAGCACCACCACCGCAGTCCAAAGCCACCAAGTATAAGAACACAAATTACAGTTCCTAGCTGTAGCCACTAAATGAAAGTTTTAAACAGATCAAGGAGCAGACTCTAGAGAATGCTTTTAACTGTAAACAGACAATTATAGTAATGCACACTATTAACAGTTCCTAGCTGTAGAACACAGAAACCTCAAAAATGCACAGAAAAGCTCAGATAGAGCACTCACAAAGAAAAAATAAAACTCTCAGTATGAAAAAGCAGTTTACAGTTAAGTAATTCAGTAAACATGCAATTAGCAATGAAAAATGCAGTTAAAACAGTATAAAACAGTACATAAATGCAGTGAAATAATAAAAAAGCTTTATAACAGTGCAAAATGTAGTAGATCAACTGTATAGCACAATTATAAGCATTTCAGAAGTGCAGTTCAGTGAAATAAGTGCAAGAAATAACTTATCCTCCTCTTGGAATCTTAAGGAATTTCCACTTATGCAATGCAAACCAGAGCCTGAGCAATACAAGTACATATTAGTAGAGAAGAAAGAAATTTACTCAAAAGGGATAGTTGGCAAGTGAGATAAAATGAAAATGGAGTTTGACATAGAGTAGAAATAAAAGAGAAAGAAATATGAGAAATAAACATTAAGAATTGTTTACAGGGGCTGATAAAAGTAAAGTATTGCAGAATAAGGGGAATCTGACAGAGTGCTAAAGGGAAATTAGTTTAGAAATGTTGCTGTTAACCAACTATTTTCTGTAAACAACTCCAGAGAAAACATGAAAAAACTATTAGCATAACAACTTAAGATATAGAAAGTAGAAATGGTTGTCGTCAAACTTAGGGAGCACATGACAAGAAAAATAACCAGAGATCCTCTAGAGATGTTAGAGATATTTTGGAATTTTATGAAACTTTGTATAAAGCACAAAAATGTGAAAACCAAGAAAAGGCACACTTGAACATACTTGTGGAAGACTTAATGAGATGAAGACGAGGCTTAGCAAGTAACAGATCAGTTAGGAAGAGATGAGATAATAATGGTAATGTACAATCAATCAGTTGTCAAGTCTTCAGAAACAAATGGTATTCCTTTGGAAGTTAGGAGGAAAGAAAGTAATAAAGATCTGGAAGATTTTGTTAAACAGTACTTTATAAGACAGGGAAGGAAGGACCAGCATCTTAAAAAAAAAATTGTGGTGGCCCTATTACTCAAAATGGGTAAAGAACCATAAACTTGGCTTAGTATAGGCCCATTTAAATTTTAAACCATGACTATAAAATGTTTATGTCTATACTAGATAAGAAAATGACAAAGGTATTACCAAAATTGATTGTTAAGGAACAATGTGGTTTTGGGGAAAGTAGGCAAAATTTGACAACATTAACAGAACAGCAAATCAGAGGGAATCATAATGTAAGGAAAAACAGCTGTTGTTGGTAAGCATTGATGCAGAGAAATAATTCTACTGGAATCACCGGGTTTGTATGAGTAGGGCAATGGAAGTATTTACATTTCCTGACAAGAGTCTTAGGGATATATGAAAGATCAGAGGCAGGAAACAAGGTGGGAGGGATAATTTCCAACAAGCTCCATTTGAACAGATAAGAAAATGACAAAGGTATTACCAAAATTGATTGATATGGAACAATGTGGTTTTGGGGAAGGTAGGCAAACATTTGACAACATTAACAGAAACGTAATGAATCAGAGGGAATCATAACGTAAGGGAAAACAGCTGTTGTTGGTAGGCATTGATGCAGAGAAAGAATTCTACTGGAATTGCTGGGTTTGTACGAGTAGAGCAATGGAAGAATTTGCATTTCCTGACAGAGTCTTAGGGATATATGAGAGATCAGAGGCAGGAAACAAGGTGGGAGGGATCCTTTCCAAGAAGCTTCATTTGAACAGTGAAACCAAGCAGGGGTGCCCTCTTTACCCCTTATTATTAGCTTTACATTTACAACCAATGGCAAATAAAAATAAGGCACTCACCAATTCAAGGATATAACTGGTACGGCAATCAAAAAAAAAATTAGCTCTATTTGCAGATGTTACTATTTTGTACTTGATAAAACCCAGAAAGGACATTTTGGTGTTATGGGACACCAAGATAGTTTCAGGTATTTTTGTTATATAAAATGAATGAAAATAAACAAAGGCATTAACAGTAAATTATGTATTTATACTAGAGCTGGATCTAGCACAAAGAGATATATACAGTTGTCTAGGGCCCAGCTGGCTGGGTGGCCCCAGCTTCACTGTTAAAAAAAATGTGTGTGTGTGTGTGTGTGTGTGTGTGTGTGTGTGTGTGTGTGTGTGTGTGTGTGTGTGTGTGTGTGTGTTTGTATTGGTTAAGTATAAAAAAAAAAGAACATTCAAACCATGAACAAAAACTTTCACAAACTGTAAAATCCATGAAAAAGGAATGCTGTCACAGTACTACACACTGGTAAGATTTATTGCCACAAAAACAAGCACTTTCATTTTAAATTAAAACTTCATCAGATCTGATGATGATGATTAAAATCTGTTGGTGTCAAGCATAGTTTCAAAGCTGTGTTCAGTTTTACTGGTGCAACATGAGGTAGTACACTTGGTGTTGGTGCAGAAGTTTGTGGATTCTCGTCCCACAACAGGTAGATTGATTGCTGATACTGCTGTGCAGCATATGGGGGGACTGGGGTCCTGCACTTCTGAGTGTGTCCCCCTTTGGATGAGATACTCAGTAACTATGAACCTGTTATCAATTTGCCAGCCATTCCATATTGCAATATTAACAGCACTCTGATTACAGAATATTACATTCATAAAGTTGCAGAAATTATTCTAAAAATTAAAGCAACTCAGGAATTGGAAAAGGAGATTTTGCCAATAGGAATACATAACATAGACAACAGTGGGCTGGAACTTACTGGAGAAAATTGGCAAGGAATCAAGGTATAGAGAGTAAATAATTAGCCAGGGACTGACATAAGAATACAGGCAAAGCGAAATGGATAGGGGAGTTCTAAGTGAAAGTTCAGTTCTGGTAGACCTTTTAGTTATGTCCAGAGCAGAAGCGGCTGTTAAAAAAAAGAGTAACTAATGGGACATATAAAAATAACTATAAGAATCAATTACAGGAGAGTAGAAAAGACTGGTAACAAAGACTGGAAAGGCAAGTTACAAGGGAACAATGGGAAGACATCTGTATGGCTCCCAATATGCAACAAAATTCATAAAGTTTAGAATTTTTGCTTGTGTTTGTAGTTATTTTTATGCCCCAAATGACTTCAGAGAATGTTTCTTCAGGTAGGTGGCAAATGCTGTTGGTGTGATAGAAAAGAAAGAGGTAACAGGGAATGTAACTAGTTGGCAGATTTTAAAAATTCCCTAGAGTACTCAGAAATGTTGGGCAAATGAGTAGCTATAACTAAGGAAAGGCTTCTTTTGAAATAGAACAAAGAACTGAAGTGCCTACACAAAGTAAGGTCATACTAGGTTTAATGCTATTGGATGCCAAAAAAAACAATTACTAGAGAATGGAAATCAAAACCTAAACCATCTTTTAAATGGAGTACTGAATACAGTAAAGCAGATAAAAGAACTAGAGACTGTACCTTTAGAGAAGGGAAGGAGCAACTTACATAAAGTAAATGAAATTTGTGGGAAGAATATATGCAATATAATGTTCAGGAGGAGGAGTGAGCGTTAAGGGAAGGCAAGAATTTTGCAATTTACATGAATTTGGAGTGAACATATAAGTAATAAATAATGCATGACTGAAAAATGTTAATATGGTTTGTTTTCCATTAATATATATGCCTTTGTCTTAAGTGAAAATTTAATGAAGGAGTTTAAAAACAAAAACAAAAATACTTTCCTTTCATATTTACAAAGTAAAGTGCAGGTTAACAAAGTACTAACTCAACTAAAAGTATTTCACAAAATATTTCTCTGGCTCCCTATTGAAGTCAGGCAGGCAGGCTTTAGCTATATTACTTCTCCTCCTGACTGGAATACTGTCATTCTGTAATTGATCTCCTCTCAGACAAAAATAATGATCTCATACAAACTGCTGTGAACAAAATTCTCAGATTCATCAACCTATCCTACTACAAAGAATACCAGTATACTATGCTAAAAACAAACAACTAAAAGAAAACAAGCGGCTTCTTGTAACAGCAAGAGCTACACTACCGCTCAATATATTCAGATTTAAAATCTGATAGAGCAGATATTCCCCTCCACTCCTAACTAAATTGCATCTAAAAACCACACCTATACCCACAGAAGCAATCACAGCATTCATTTGCACAGATCACATGCAAAAGGGCATTCTCCAAAATAGACAGTATCTCCAAATAGTATATCTCCAAAATAGTATCTGATGTACGGAATGACATTCCAGAGAATATTAGGAACCCTGAAAATTTACTATCTTTCAAAAAATCAGTTAGAGACCATCTACTCAAACAGAACACTTGTAAATATTACAGGGAGACTGGCTATTTCATTTACACTTTGGTTTAGCCGGGGAAGAGTAAGCAGCTGTAAATATAATTTTATTAAAAAACTGCAGTAGGTTACATTACACAACACTTTATGACTAAGTTAAAAAAAAATCTATATTTTCATAGTATCTACATGAACAAAAGAGGGAAAATAGTGTTACTTATTGCGTTACTTATTTTATAGCATCATGTTTTACCCCTTTCGTGCAGTACGATTTGCTGTTTATCAAAGTACATAATTGGCTACTGTCCACCTTTCTAATTTTGCTTCCAGAGTTACAGTTTGCACCACACATTAATTTAGCAAACAACTTACCTAATGCTTTGGGCACATTGCCTGCTTGTACCTTTAGCATCAAAGCAAGTTGTGTAGATCTGCTTCATAATACCAAGTTGTGTAGAAATGCTTCATAATACCAAGTTGTGTATATCTGCTTCATAATACCATAATAACAAGTTGTGCAGACTTGCTTCATAATACCAAGTTGTGTATATCTGCTTCATCCCTGCACTTAAATCTTTTCTGCTGTTCTTCTCTGAATAAAATAAGCACTTACTTTTTTTTGTAAATTTTGTTGTGTAGGTAATATTTGACTTTAAAAATGTAAACCTGATGTAATTATCTATTGCTTTTTGTACGACACCTTCTGTAATATTTTGTATCACTCTATTCTTTGTTTGTAGTTGTCCTGAAAAAGATCTTCATACCAATTCACTTACCATGTTAACAAAGCATAAATAAAATAACATAAATAAGTTAGGACAATAGAAAGTGAGTGAGTGATGAATGGCAGTTCTCCCAATTTTATTCTTATCATTTTTTCTGTTAATTCTGCAGTTTGATCTACACAATCTGATAAAAAGGATTCATGCTGGATTGGCACTTTTACCTAATGACTAATCATTAACTCTATAAAAGAGGCAAACAAAACCATTGTGCAAAACTACATGTGCATCACACAAAAGCAAATAAATACTGCACTTTTATTTTCTTGACGAAAACATTATATTCCTTAACTTAAAAAGTAACATTAAAAATATATTCAAAACACAGGATGGAATTGATGTAGACAGAATTTGCAATTCTTTTGAAAGAATTTTATTCAAAATAACTGATGAGATTCAAATCAATGCAAAAAATGACACAGCTAGGAATGTACAATGCTGAAAGGAAAATACATAAATAATACATATATGTAACAAAAATGGCACTGAAAAAAGTATAAAGAAATAAAACTTGTCAAAAACTACACAGGTCCAGGCTTTGCAGATATGGGACTATGAAATATTAACAAAGATAAATTCTTCAATTTAACTTTTATATAGAATAATACTGGGAATTGCGTGACTGATAATGCTGTGTTTGCTGTCACTTAATCTTTATGCAAAGTCCTTGCATTTTATTAATGTGTGTCACTGTTTGTATGCCATGAGGTTTTATTTGTTGATATAAAATGAATTTCCACTCTGCTTAATAATTGCCAGGCAGCCTTTCATTGCTCTCCAAACCTCACTAAATACAATGCAATGGCTTAAAGGTTTTTCAGATTCGGTGTGACTGCCAGAAAACATGCAGCTTCCTGCCAGCCTGGTCACAAAAGTCATGACAAAGCAGAGTACTAAAGTACACACAAGTCTGGGAATTAGAGGAAGCCTTTGTTACAGCGTGTCTGAGGTCCATAGGAAGACTGTATCTGTCACATTCTGTGTCCATCAAACGTTGATAGGACACTGAAGCAAGCAGTTCTAATCAAGAACACAAGCATCAGCTTCTGATCATCAGAAATAGGGACATGACAGTCTAATTCCTCCTCTCTAATCTTTGGTTTCATGGAATCAACTACAGATGTGAACAATGCCTATATGTTGCAAGCATCCCGTATAAACAGTATCAGTCTGACATTGAACAAAATGCTGTTTTTTTTTTTTTTTTTTGGGTAAACTGAAATTTATTATGTTAAAAAAATAAGAACTATAATGATAAAAATAGTTTTCAGGAAAAAACTATAATGTCTTAAAGGTATGCAATAATTAAAAAAAAATGTGCCTTATATTAAACAAGTGACATTAACTTTCTTTTAAGGCACTGTTAGATAAGGCAAAAGTAAAAGTTTTCACACAGCTGACTTCTAAAGAATTTATATTCTAACTTAAATGTCTCATCATTCATCAAGAAATTTCCTGGCTAATGCTATTTCCGTGGCTTACAAATGACCTTATTCTAAAAGCCTGCAGTAGCAAGACCTTTCTCTTCTTGAAGGTTGAGGTCATATAACTCTGACACAGCCTACAGACATGCTGAATATTGCATCAAAAGTCCAACATTAGAAAAAATCTCCTTTTCAAACGGTCAACAGTTACACTTTCTAAGATACTTAGGATTCTCAAGAAAAATCACATCCTGCAACATTTTCAAAGATGTAATGTCTACACTGGTATTATACAATGGACATTTTCTGCATATTAAGTCACTCCCTTTTTATAAAATGCAATAGGCCTGAATTAAAATTTGGTGCCAAAGAAAAACAACTTGCTGCCTAAAGCAATGTAAAAAGAGTTGGAAATTAATTAGGTACTCAAGACATTATTAAGCTAAAAGCAAACAAGACTTCAATGTTAGGATTCATTTTTAAATAATAGTTTAAGGATAAAGTGAAAATTTTTGCACTTTTTGTTATAAATCTTTTTCTAAATGATGACAAAGGGTGGAAGTATAAATGGCTGTCACCATAATATGACTTGTATATTTTTTCTAAATTTATTACTATCTGTTTATTTCTTCTTGTATCTTCTGGTCATAAAGCTTCATCACTATCGATCATACAGGGATGCTGTCGTCTGGGGTTGCCAGCTGTCCAGTTTTTGACCGAACTGTCCGGTTTTCAGACAAATTGTCCAGTTAAAAAATTTCATCAAAACTATGAAGTCCGATTTTTTTTTGTGCCACCAGAGGAGAGGAGAAAGTAAATGTATCCAGCTCGAACGGGAGCGGTACGATACACTACTAGCTACTACACAACAATGAAATGCTTTTAACTTCAGTATTCCTGGTAGCTACATAGTTTAGACAGTACATACATTAACTTAAGTGGCAGTGATGTAATACAAACGGACAAATTTTATTTTCTGCTATACGGATTGTAGAGATATCACTGGAAGGCAGTACTCCACAGTGGGAAAACGGTATTTTTTTAGCTATCATTATCCTACCAACTACCAAGCAGTGACAAAAGAAATCTTATAGCAAGATTTAAAATGCTTAAGCACTCTGCCAACATTGCCCAGTGTTGCATTGTAGTACACTCAGACTGATTTTAGAACTTCACCATGCAGTGTAATACTGCTAGCAATTAACACGCCCTGATTTGTATTATCCTCATCTACTATGTTGAACCGTATTCCATGAAACAAATTGTGCATCTTGCTTTTTGGGCACTTGCAGTTACCCAACATTGTTTTGCTTTTACTTGATTCTGTCGCAAGGGACCACATTGAAAAATAAAACTACCTCTTTGCCATGTCCAGAAAATGGCAAGTGTGCTAGCTGCATGTGATTTCTTTTCCTACGTGCATCTTTCTTAGATCTAGAGGCTTGAGTCATCTTTCATTCAGTCTTATTGCCATTTTACAACTGCATAGCGGCGGTCCAGTCTGCATCTTCGTAAACTTGTATTAGAGCGCATTGTTGTAGGAAGTTACCTGTTTTAACCCGCAACTTTTGCGTGATATAGAAAAACATTAATGAAACTCTTTAAAGTATGTGTGCTTTTCTGAGATTATGATGTATACTTTGAAAGTAACATAAAACATAAGTCACCTGTTAGAAATCCATTCATCCACAACCCCTTTATCCCATTTTTTGCATATGTGACATGTAAAGAAAAAGAGTGGGAGGTCAGTCGGACCCAGTACAAGATCTTAAGTACTAGCATCTGAAATATCACACTAGGGGCAGTAACACTTAGCTCAATTGACCCCCACCCAATACAGGCGCAGCCAAGGACTGAAACTTCCTAATCCGAAGTACGAAACGGAAAATATGTTGCATCTTAACAACTGAGTACCTGTCCCACGCCCCAGTACAAACAGTATTTGACAGAACTTTCAAAATGCAAGGGAATGTTAAGATCATCATTTCTGAATGAGCAGTAAAGTGATGTTATTGACTTAAACGATCTTATGGGGTAAATCAAAACTTACAATTTTTTAATAGCAAAGATAACTGCTTGCATTTTTTTTGGATTTTTTTAATCAGATTTACCACCATGTGCACAGGCTGCTAGCTCTTGACCTTTTATCTCCATGGATCATCCATAATTAGGTTTAGGAACATAGAAAATAAATAACTGGAGAAAAATGCACCATATTGACACTTTTCATCAATACTGGTACTTACATCTGCAGCAGCCTAGCAGTGCAATTAGTGCCGCCTATGTTCTTTTCTCCCCTTTAAGTACGGCTTAAGTCATCAAAGTGGGTGGTCCCATCAGCTGATGTCACTGTGATGTCACAAAATAGGTGGGGCATGGGCGGGAGAGGGGGTGGGAATGGGTGGAGTTATGTGTGATGCGAGGGGCGTGACTTTAGTCCGGTTTTAGCCGCAAAGAAACCTGGCAACCCTACGTCTGTGTAAGCAGTGTAATGGCTCTTTCTCAGTGCAGCCATAGTCCTGCAGTGACTGCCACTGAAACAAGAGTGAAATATCAACAATATTTTGTCAGCAGTGTATGTGAACTCTTGTACACATGTCTGAATCCAACTATAGTGTTACACACTGTTCAATGTATCACTATGCATAAAATGATGCTTAATTCTACTTTACTTTTCCCACTCTCTAACTGGAGTCAATGCAACAGAAAGCTAAGCTACTTCAACCCCTCAGTCATCCCAAGTCTTCAGTCAAGTTCACACTAGAAATAATGGCTTCCAAACACCAGGCTATTGGATACATTGGGAAATAAAACGTAAAGACCTATCTTTAGTGTGTTAAAAATGCTGCTTTTTACTATGTTTAACAGAGAAGTTAGTTGACTTAACGTGATCTACAGCTGTTTAGCATCTATATTCCATCTGTTTTACTTGCAGAAAACAATAAACAGCAGCACAGACTGCAGTATTTTGAACAGGTATATTCTGCCAAATAAATCACAAAGTCAGACACTTGCTTCTGTTTCCAGAAGTAACTATTACACAGCCAACACCTTAAAACATCTTATTATATATTAAAGTAACAGAAGGGGAAAAAGATTTAAGATAAATATCAACAAGATTTATAATAAAAGGAAAATAATTTTGACCAAATGTAAGAAGAGTAATTCCCAAAATGTTACAGCCCTTATCGCTGAAATAAACAAAACAACTCAGGAGCTTAATAAAATCCACCAAAGTCAAGTTTGAGGCTAAAACAGTTACCCAAGCCAAAGACAATCACAAGACATTTTTTGGTTATGCTCGTAATCTCAAAAGCACAATGCAGCAATGTGATGAGCTGGGTGAGAACAATGTTACCTACAATGAGGCTGAAGATAGAGCTAACCTACTGGCTGATAAATTTAACAATAACTTTAACACTCTCTCCCCTTCATCTGTCATCTGCCCCCCAAGATACATCTGAAACTGGCTCACCTACAGCTATCACACAAGACCAAGTGCTATCAGTGTTATCAATGGCTAAATATACTGCATAGATGGGTTCTGACAATATCCCTGGATGCATCTTAAATAGCATGACGCATGATTTAGCCACACCACTAACAACACTGTTCAAATCTCAGACTCCATACAGGTTTTGTAAAAAGTGAATGGAGAACAGCTGCAGCCATTCCTCTGCATAAGATAGGTCCTTCCACAGACCCAGGTAATTACGGAACCCTAAGTCTGACCAGCCTCATATATAAAGCTATAGAATTAATTAATCAGAATGTAGGGAAAGTACAGCTGTGTACACTTATCATAAATGTAGATGTTCGAGTGTATTCATTGTTGCAATAATCACCTATGGGTTATCCCTGCTGTGGTATCCCTCGGCCAGCCCAAATACCACAGTTAATGTTTTTGTGCGCCGGCTGCTATCGCTTGTAGTCTGACATCAGTTCATCAGTACTATAAAGCAAGGTAGCCGACGTCATTACATCAGTTTTTCTTTCCCTAACCCATCAGAAGCACAAGGGAAAAGAGAGTAGTGGTCCTGGTGGCTAAGAGCCAGCTTGGGCAGCCTGTGTCCCCTTAGGGGAAGATGTGAAATGTGGGATGGAGGGAAAAAGAAACCAAGACTGCAACAGTGAATACACTCAAACATCTACATTAATGGTAAGTGTACACAACTGTACTATGTTCTTCATATTTCACTGTTGCAGTCATCACCTGTGGGAGGATTCCCAAAGCTGTGATAAATGGTGGAAGGATAGGTAGAGTCCTAGGTATGGGTCAGCAGGCCCTGCAGGATTGCAGAGGCAAATCCTGCCCTAGACTTAGAAAAGAGAGGTAGGTGGTAATGCTTTGTAAAGGTATGGACCGAGGTCCAGGTGGCTGCTTCCAATATGTCCCTAATAGGTACTCCTCTGAGGAAGGCAGTGGAAGTGGAGGTTGCCCTAGTGGAGTGGGTACGATTCGACTTAGGGATGGGTTTCCCATGTAGTCTGTAGCAAAAATGAATACAGTGTGAAATCCATTTGGAAATGGTTTCTTTGAAGATGGACTTCCCCTCTGCCCCTGGGGCGAAGCTTAACAGAAGCTGGTCAGTTTTTCTGAATGGCTTAGTGCGGCCCAGATAGTAGTGGAGTTCTCTGTGCATGTCTAGTGAGTGTAGAATTATTTAACCCTTGTTTTTAGGATTGGGAAAGAAAGTAGCAAGGTGTATGGCCTGATTAAGGGTCACATCAGATACCACCTTGGGCATAAAGGAGAGATTAGTCCTCAGGGAGACTTTGTCTGCATGGAAAATTATGAAGGGCTCGACAGCCATGAGAGCTTGAAGTTCTGAGACCTTTCTGGCTGATGTGATTGCTAGTATGAAGGCAGTCTTCCAGGAGAGGTATTTCAATTCTGCTGAAGCGGCAGGTTCGAAAGGAGGTAAAGTTAGTTTCTCTAACACATAATTCAGGTCCCATGGTGGAGTAAAAGGTCTTCTGGTAGGCCTGATATTCAAAGTCCCTCTGAGGAATTGCTTAATCAAAGGATGAGAGAAGAGGGGTGGGTCTGAATCATAATGGGCAGAGATGGCTGAGGCATGGATTTTAATAGAGGAGAAGGAGAGGCCACTATTGAGCAACTCTGCTAAGTAAATCAGGATGAGAGGGATGGATCACTGGGAGGAACTGCCCCTTTAGATTGTTTCCAGGAGCAGAATCTTTTCCATTTTCCTGCATAAGATTTTCTTGTGTTGGGCCTTCTGGCCTCTGTGATGATGTCCAGGACCTGTCTGCTTAACAGTGACTTCTTGTTAGTTTTTAGTGTAGCAGCCATGCTTAAAATTTGAGAGTCTGCAGGTCTGGGTGCAGTACCTTCCCTCTCTCCTGGGTCAAGAGGTCTGACTTTAGGGAAAGCAGTTTTGGGGCTGTGAGGTCAGACTGCATAGTAAGGGGTACCAATGTTGTCTGGGCTAATCCAGAGCAATGAGGATGGTCTTTGGTCTCTCCTCTCTTATTTTGATCAGAACCTTGGGAATAAGGGGTAGAGGAGGGTATGTGTACACAAAGAGGGAGCTTCAGGGGAAGGTCAAGGCATCCAACTTCCATGCTAGGAGGTGATACTCCCTGGTACAAAACTTGTGCAGCTGGTGGTTGAGGTGCGAGGCAAAGAGGTACACCTCTGGGGTCCCCAACTCCTGGGTGATTTGCAGAAATATTTCTCTGTGGAGGTACCACTCATGGGGGTCCAGTAAGATTCTGCTTAAGTGGTCTGCAGAGTGTTGTTGATCCCTGGTAAGTATTGGGCAATCAGGTGTAGCCTCATGGAGGTGGCTGTGAGCCACAGACTCATGGCTAACCTGCACAGGGGGTAAGATTGGGTGCCCCCCTGTTTGTTGATGTACCACATTACTGTGGTGTTGTCTGTTTTTATAAGGAGGACCCCTGGCCTGAGATGGGATTGGAAGGAAGTCAGAGCATTCTGCACTGCCATGATTTCTTTCTGGTTGATGCGTAAGTGAAGTTGCTGGGCATTCCAAAGGCCTTAGGTACAACTGCCTGCTAGGTGAGTGCCCCAAGCTATGTCTAAGGCATTGGTGGTGATGGTCTGGCCGGAAGGGTGGAGGAGGAAGGGAAGATCCTTGTTCTGTTCATGGCACAGGCCTCTGCCCACCAGAGAAATTTGTCCCTTATGCAAGGGATCAGTAGGAGAGTGGTCTCTAGGGACTGAGAGTCCTGACACCAAAGGTTCTTTAAATACCACTGAAGATTTCTCATGTGAAGCCTGGCTAGAGGGATGAGAAGGATGAAAAATGCCATCTATCCCAGTGCTTGCTGAACATCCTCGCAGTGAGGTGACTTCTGGAAGCCAGCTGGGTGAAGTATAGAGGCAGGAAGCTCTGCTTTTCTGGGGGTAGGAAGGCCATAAGGGTTGCTGCGTCTAGCACAGTTTCCAGAAAAACAATTTTCCTCGTGGGGATTTGCTTTGATTTTTCCTCATTGATGGTGAACCCTAGGGAAATCAGTAGTTCTTTGACAAAGAGAAGATCCTGGAGCAACTTTTCTTTGCTGTTCGCCTGAATGAGGCAGTCGTCCAGGTATGGGTAAATCTGTATATTTTTCTGTCTGCAGAATGCTATGGCCGGGGCCACGCATTTAGTGAATACTCTGGAAGCAGTAGATAAGTCAAAGGGCAGTGCAGAGAACTGAAAGTGCTGATTGCCTGCTCTGAAGTACAGGAATTTTCTGCAAAATTCCCTGATGGGGATGCGGAGGTAGGCATCTTTTAGGTCAAGGGTCACCAGCAAGGCATTTGGTGTGAGCATAGGCAGGAGCTGCTGCAAGATTAGCATTTTGAAACTGGGGACCACCAAGGAGGTGTTCAGTTTGGATAGATCCAGGATGGGGCACCAAATGCCCTCTTTTCTGGGTACAAGGAATAGTCTGGAGGAAAAACCTTTTCCTGTTTGACCCAGAGAGACAAGTTCTACTGCCTCCTGGGATATTAGTGTTTTTACCTGTTTTAATGCCTCTACCCACTGGTTTATGGGGAGGTCTGGGTACCCTCTTGAATTGGGAGTTCGCTGAAGGAGAATCTTTATCCCTGAGAAATGATTTTTAATATCCATTGGTCCTTGGTTATAGAAACCCTTTTCCTTGAAGAGGGTGAGCCTTCCTCCTAGTTTTAGATGAGTGAAAGGAGGGCAGAGGGGGGAGGAAGAGTCATTGTGAGTGCTTACCATAGAAGCTTGGCTTAGATCTCCCTGCCTTAGAGGCGGAAGTGGTTCATTGTTTGCTTCTTTGCTGGGCCTGGGATAGGGGCCTGGATGTCCTTTCCCTGCGGGGCTTGCTTTGGCCCTGTCTGCTGGGTGCAGGGAAGGCCCAGGGCTTAAAGGGAAAGTTCCTACTGAATCTGGGCAGTTGAACTTGAAAGAAATATTTTACTGTTTGCATAGCTTTTGCTTTGTCTTCCATCTTTTGAAGCACCTCTTCTGCTTTCTCCCCAAGCAGGCGTTCCTTATCTAGGGGTGCATCAATAAGTTTAGACTTGACATGATCAGGGAGAGGTTGCTTCTTTAGCCATGCATGTCTTCTAATAACATATCGTGTCACTGCTGCCCTGTTAGAGGCTTCTAGGGCTTTGCGGCTCCAGACCCAACCGAGGCAGAGACAGCCAAAGGCTCGGTAGACAAAGTGAATTTCTGCAGCATTCTGGACTCCGAAAGGGTCTCAATAGAGGCCTCCATAGAAAGTGAGTCGGGCATCAGGGGCTGCGAAAGCACCTCACTGAATTCTGGAGAACTGATGACTTGCTTAGTGGTAGTGTCGTTAGAAGGCTTAGCCTTGTGTGGCCTGTCTCTATCTTTACATTTTTTCGGAATGTTGGCGGATTGTTGGCTGATAGATGTCATATCGGAATTTGAAGACAGAATATGAAAATAATTCTCTACAAAAAGAGCTCTATGGTAAATGGTTCTCGCATTAAAGAGGGCACAGAACCGGCAACGATGGAAGTCGTGGTCTGGGCCTAAACAAGTGATGCAGTAAGAATGAAAGTCTTGGTGTGGGATCTACTTTCCACAAGCGAGACAACTGTTAACTTTTTTTGGACATCGGTTAAAGCAAGAAAAAACCCCAACGGCGTACTTAGCTTTAGATATTTTCTGCTGAATTTCAACTTCTAGTAGTGACCGACCGGCACTCGTGCAAACTGCTTCTGCTACGGGCTCCATGGCAAGAAAGACTGATGTAATGACGTTGGCTGCTTTGCTTTATAGTACTGATGACCTGGCATCAGACTACAAGCAACAGCAGCCGGTGCCCAAAAACAATGACTCTGGTATTCAGGCTGGCCAAGGGCTACCACAGCAAGGATAACCCACAGGTGATGACGCAACAGTGAAACATGAAGAACATCCTCCAAACACTAGACCCATCTCAGTTTGCATTCTTCAAGGGCAGGTCACGCCTACTCAGTCTGGTGGATTTTTTTCGAAAAGGTCGCCAAAGCAATGGATGAAGGCAAAATAGCACATACTGTACACCTCTACCTGGCCAAAGCTTTTGACAAAATTTTCCATTCAGGCATAGTAGAAAAGCAAAATAAATTGGTAATAAACTCCTATGTTACCCTCTGGATTGCCAACTGGCTCACAGACAGGACAAAGATAATCAAAATAAAGGAAGTTAACTCAACAAAGAGAACAGTTACCAGTGCAGTTCCCCAAAGTTCTGTGCTGGGACCTCTCCTGTTTGGCATCTACTTTTCTAAAGTAAAAGCCAATACCAAAGGTCTCTGGCTGACTATATTTGCAGATGACTGCAAGCTAGAAGCAGTCACTGAATCCCCAAATGACTCAGCCATCCTATGGGAAGGTTTGTCTCAAATAAATGACTGATATCAAAATCATGGTCTGAAACTAAATGCCAAAAAATGTATTACTGTATCCTTTAGGAAGTCATCTACATCTGGTTTGGAGGGACAGGTATATCTCATAGAGGTTACCACTGCTATGGAACAGACTCTCCATCCACATAAAACAAAGTTCATCCCCATCCATTTTCAAGCGCAGCTTAGATGTATGGATGGAAACAAATCATTTACCCCAGGACTTCCCCCTGTACTACTAATGGACAGATGTAGCTCCTAAATGCTTTATCCTATGTAACAGTCCCCTCAAATTATCTATGGTATGATTCTAGCTATTCTCATTAGGGGTAATATTAAATGTTTGACTGTGGGATGAGTAAGGCCAACCTATAACCAAATGAGATGTGGTTATTTCAAGGTCAAAAAGGGAAATTGGCTAGGCTTAAAATGGCCTGCAAGGGCAGCAAGCCTAGTACTTACCTAAGTGGCTACAAGAAAGCAAGTCATAAATGCTTGCAGTCACTCACCTGCCTTTCCACATGAATGTACTGATTTTATAATGCTATCCCACCAATAAATTCCACAACTTTTTCAGTATTAGAACACATCAATACAAGACTTCATTGCAAAACAGAATTGTGAATTCAGATTTCTGCAGAATTTTAGTATCAGACAAACACAGGTAAATCTCAAGAGGGACCAGGACCTTGGCTCCCTCAACCTCACCACAAAGAAGAAAAAAACTCTTGGCATTGAATTTTTGCAGTTTTCTTAACCTGAAACAAATTGCAATGTTTCACAACACGATTATTAAACATGCCCAACAAAACAGGAATTTAGAAATGTAAGAGTCGATCATTTACATGTAAATTTTAAAAAAATAGGTTTTAGAACTTTGCTGAATAATGGGTTCAGTAATGAATACAAAGTAAATAATGAATGAATTAAACAAGGGTTCCAATACTGGCTACCAAGATTCTAACAGCACAGCTTGAATTTATTTGTTCAAACTTTTACACTTACAGAGGACTATGTATAATACAAGTTAACTACTCATCATTCAAAAGCCTTTGTACTTTCTTTTTAATGAGGAATGTAGTCGGAAACATGTCAAGATGTTTCAGAACACTGACATCTGCAAAGCTGGAACATCTGTTTAGAATACTGAATGAGAATGCTTAATAAAATATGGAACAGCTGGCAAAATAACCACACAGCAGATGGTAGGAAAGTAACAATGAGGGAAATGGTAATTAAAACCAGTTGTAGTCATACTGTATCAGACTGGAGGTGAATTTATGTACAGCAGAGTCTAACATTACAAAAAGTATAGTGTAAGGAAATAAATTATACTAAAAGTTAATCAAATATATCTATCTCACAGTATTTGCATTAACAAATTTTCAGTGTTATTTTTTGCAACCTGCAGTACATAATAAACCAAGCAAAGGTCAAATGAGATTTTTAAAAATGTGCACAGGTTGGCTACGTAGCATAGAGAGTTAAGACACTATACTGAACAAGCTATGTCTTGTGGGACCAGCTACTAACTGCTAACAGTCTTGTTTTGCATGAATGAGCAAGTCATAACCAAACAGTAGCTACCTAGTTGCCCTGAAAGCATGACTATTCCTTAATTTACTTGCGAATCTATGTGGAACCTGGGACTCTAATGCCCTTTCCATTGGTACAATGACATTTTGTTGGATGACCATACATTATACATTTGACAGTACCAGGACACAGCTCGCTAAAGCACAGCTGCATCATGTTTACTAACTGAACAGAAACTCGAACTCCTGTGACTCTGCTACTGATGAATGTTCATTTTATGTGTGGTCTTGAACTGATTGCTGTGTTATCTGTATGTACACAGTTTATCTTACTTGAATTCATCCGTTTCATAATCAGCTTTACTCTGCTTTACATAGAATAAGGATACCTTATTTGTCATTTGCTGTCAGAGCTAGATCATGATCAAATAGGGCCCTAGGCAGGGTAATGGATCCCCACCACCCAAGTCATTCCAGTGTCCCATTACTTGGCCATTTCTCCCCATTTGCCATAAACACTGTTCAGACCTGTCAGTATACATACTATTTTCTTCTTTACTGCTATATTTGGATTTAATAATATAATAACATTGCCTTTTGGTATTTAAATTCTGTTTTTGTTTTTCTATGTTTTATTGGCATGCATTGATCACATTAGCTGTGTGCGTTCTCTTTTAAAAATTTTCTAGCTATTTTATTTACTGGGTTGTGATTGGTTCATTGTTACACGTGATTCATGGAGGACTTTTTTTAAATCAGATCTATTTTCAACCACTATTTTTTGATGAAGTTCTGTATTTTAATTAAGGAACGAAAGTGTTCAAATTAATTTAACTGTTGAGTCAATAATTTTACTGTTAAGTCAGTTTCCCCAGCGCCTTTGTTTATATTAGGATTTAATGCAAAACTTTAATTTAAATTGTATAACACAAACATTGATAGCCACCTGATAAACAAAACAATACAGTCTCACAATGAAAATAGACATGAACAAAATTACATTTTCTGCCCTTGAAATTCACATTCATTTTAACTGCACTGTCTGAAACCCACATTCATAGAAAATCCATCACGTTAGTGGCAGATTAAGTTTAGATGTGGGCTGTTTTCAAACCATAGGCCCCTTGCACACATTTTTGTACCATGCATACAAGCATGTGTTCTTTGACTCATCTTCCTATTACATTATATCCCTTGTATAATACAGCACCACTTGTTGAGTGTGTTTTTAATTTGTAGTTTTGAACATTTTTCCAGTAAGCAATTAAAAAAATGTATGAATGAATAATGACAAAACTACCCATTGTAGACTATTTCAAGCATAAAAAGCCACTCAAGCTTCTGTCATTACAATCCACAATATTAATCAATATGCACAATCTCTGCAGAAGTAAAAGTCATCCGAATAATTCCACATTAAAGAGAACTCTAACTAATGAACAACTTGTTGCTGGCAAACAACTTTGCATTTCAGTGTTTCATCTACAAATTCAGTGCCTGCTGCCCATGAAGAATAAATTGTGGAAGTTATATTAACAAAAACAGAACAAAAAATGGTGTGCTGGTAATACTGCAATATGGAATGGCTGGCAAATTGACAACAGGTTCATAGTTACAAGGGATCTCATCCAAAGAAGGACACACTCAGGAGTGCAGAATCCCATTCCCCCTTATGCTGCACAGTAGTGTCAGCAATCAATCTACTTATTGTGGAAAGAGAATCCACACCTTTCTGCACCAAAAGCAAGTGTGCTATCGGTTGCACCACTGACACTGAATACAGCTTTGAAACTCTATAAATTACATTGGCAGATTGTAATCCCCAGTGATTAACAAAACAAAAAATAAAAGTAGAGGAGAACTGGCAATTGGTGTGGAGGTTTAAGGCACTTGCCTGACCTTACTTATTAAGGTCCAGGGTTTGACTCTGAGCAGAATCACCTAACTAGAAAGTGCCCCCCCCCACACACACACACACACACAATCATGTTTTAAAGAAAACAGCTTTGCACTCACCCATGCTACACAGTGATTCTGTTTTCTCTGTATCATTGGTTTCCCATGTAGGTTTAGATGATGTTAGGATATTGTCATAATGAGGAGGTCTCTGGGGCTTATGGAAGTTTTGAGGCAATGATGTTCTCCAGTGGAGTCCTAATGCTTGCTGTGTTTATTGAAGGATCCCCGAGGGTTGGCTTTTTTTTTTTTTTACTTAACTAATATACTTTTTTTAAATTTTATAGCAAAACTGGACTCCCCCTAGCCAAACATCCCTAGTCAGCTGCCTAGGTCACCTAGTGCTGGATCTGGTTTGGTTTGCTATATATTACACATTTATTTATTCCATGATCAAACAATAAAATATTGCCTTTGTCTTCAGTGATGCAAAGACTGTAGTTGCTTTTATTCCAGTATTCATCTGCTGCCTTTGGTTTAAGCTAAATGGACTTAAAGGCTCGTGCTGAATAAATGACTTACTTGACAAACAAGCACACAAGCAGTCAATGCATAATTACAAAAAGTCTGCAAAGTTCACATCCATAGTCCTTAACATAAAGTAATTTTAAGGGGGCACTGTGAAAGAAACTGCTGGTACAGACAAAAAATGTACATCTGTGTGTGTGCATGCATGTGTGTGTCTGTGTGAGTGTGTGTTTGTGTTTTTGCACTTGTGTGTGTAGGTCTCACACTGCTTGCATCAGCACCTCTGTTGGTCTTCACAGGGAAGATAGTTACCATTAAGAAAAGCCCAGCCGGATATTGGTGAAAAAGAAAATAGGTATACCCTAATATTCTGACTTACTCTTATAATGACCTCTCCTTGAGAATTGCTATTATAGCACAGTTGTGCAGGGTACTTCCTATAAAAGTACATCTGCTTCTACAAAAACATTATGTAAGCTTGGTTTTCCCACACTCTCTAACTATATATTTCAACTCCACAAATTGCACAACAGTGGGAAAAGAGAAAAAAAATCCACTGCAATGCACCACACAGCTGCTCACACAATATAAGTGCATGCCATTTCAAAAACTGTGATTAAATGAAACAGAAGAAAAGATGATCATTGCATCTACCCTTATCATAATGTATGTATACCTTTACAAACCTAGTGCTGTTCTTAAGAGGATTGTATTTTTTTTGGAGGGGGGTGAAGAAACACCCTAGATTAGAAGTTTTAATCAGTCTGTTTTGAAGGCACCCACTCTGTGCAATTACAAAGAATTATGATTGGGTCTCCATAACCCTAACACAGCTGCTCTATGTTCTCAAGGTAGATCACTCACCTTTCTTAACATTTAACATCAAGTGCTCTTGTATAATGTGATATAAGGGGTTTACAAGAATGAACACACTTTCTATTTCTGTAGAAATGATGTTGTATAAACTGAGCTATTACTAGTAGTCTGCATTTTTCTATGGTTATTTCCTGCTAAGAGGAAAGATGTGGAAGTATGATGGTTGTCCAAACACAGTGATGTTGAGTGTAGGAATCATTAACCACAGACACCAAAGTGCACTGTTTTATGAGTTAATGTTTCTGTTGTTTGACTTTGGTATTATGGTGAAGACATTTTTTTTTCCTGTGGACTTTAAGGGACTGGATGCTGAAGCTGGTAGATGTTTTTATACAATATGTACATTTTTGGGGACCAGCCACCAGGTCAATGCCTCACCTTTGCCCAAAAAATAGGCATGAGGTAATGCTTGGTGAAGGTATGTACAGAGCTCCAGGTATCAGCTTCTAGGATGTCTCCTCTGAGTAAAGCTGTAGAGGTAGATGCAGCCCTGGTGGAATGTGATCTTATCCCCTGTGGGGCAGGTTTTCCATGCTGCTTATAGCTGAAATTAATGCAATAGACTATCCATTTAGAAATTATTTGCTTTGAAATGGCCTTCCCCTCTGCCTCTGCAGCAAAGCCAACTAGCAGCTGTTCAGACTGTCTGAGAGGCTTAGTCCTGTCCAAATAAAATCTAAGTTGTCTGTGCATGTCCAAAGAGTGCAGTATTCATTCAACTTTGTTTTGTGGATTCGGGAAAAAGGTAGGCAAATGAATGGACTGATTTAGGGCCACACTAGACACCACCTTGGGCATAAAGGAAGGATTGGTCCTGAGGGAAACCCTGTCTGCATGGAAGATAATGAAGGGCTCCACTGCCATGAGGGCCTGTAATTCAGACACTCTTCTTGCTGAAGTGATGGCTAGAAGGAAGGCTGTATTCCAAGAAAGGAATTTCAACTCTGCAGTTGCAGCTGGTTCAAATGGAGGGAGAGTCAGCTTTTCCGATACCAAGTTAAGGTCCCAGGCTGGAGTAAGGGCTCGCTTGGGGGGATCTTGAATTTTTGGCCCCTCTGAGGAATTGCTTTAGCAGGGGGTGAGAGAAGAGGGGTGGTTCAGTATTATAATGTGCTGAAATGGCAGAGGCATGGATTTTAATTGATGAGAAGGATAGGCCCTTGTGCAGCATTTCTGTTAAGTACTGAAGAATATGAGGTAAGCTGGGCATTGTTGTGCCCATCCCCTGAGTCTGGCTCCAGGAACTGTATCTTTTCCACTTTTCAGCATAAAATTTTCTAGTACTAGGCCTCCTTGCCTCCAGAATGACATTTACCACCTGCTTACTGAGGGATGCTATTGGAGAGCTCAAAGAATTAGCCAGGCTGCAAGGTTCAGGGTTTGAAGCTGAGGGTGCAGAATCTGGCCCACCTGCTGGGGCAGCAGGAAGGTGTCTGAGGTAGGTGCCATGGTTTCAGCAATATCATACTGTGCAAGAGGGGATACCAGTGCTGGTGTGGCCAGTCTGGTGCAATTAGTATTGTCCTTGCCTTGTACTGTTTGATCTTTATTAGAACCTTTGAGAGGAGAGGCAGAGGGGGAAGGCATAAACTGAGAGGCTTTCCCAGGTAAAGGACAAGGCATCCACATTCCAAGCTTGACCGTGGGGAGTCCTTGTACAGAATTTGTCCAACTCGTAGTTTTGAGGGGAACCAAATAGGTCTATCTCTGGAGTCCCCCATTTGTTCCTCAAGAGGTTGAATATTTTTGGTTCCAGTTTCCATTTGTGTGGGTCCATGAGATTTCTGCTTAGGTCATCTGCCAGTGAATTTTGCTTGCCTGGCAGGTATTGAGCTTGTAGGTGCACTTGGTAGCTCAAGGCTGTATTCCACAGAGCCATGGCTAGTCTGCAGAGAGTGTATGAGTGGGTTCCCCCTGCTTGTTTATGTACCACATAACTGTGGTGCTGTCTGTCTTTACCAATAATTGTCCTGGAAGGATGTGGTCTTTGAAGGCTGTCAGGGAATTCTGTAAAGCTAACATTTCTTTTTGGTTGATATGCAGGTGCATCTGACTTTTGTTCCATTTGCCCTGAATGCACTGCCCTGCCAAGTGAGCCCCCCATGCATAGTCTGATGCGTCTGTTGTTAGGGTTTGGGTGGCAGGGGGTAGAGTGAAAGTAGCCCCTTGTTGTGGTAGCAGGCCTCTACCCACCAAATGAACTCTGTCTTTATACAAGGAATGATAGGAATCATTGATTCCAGGTCCTAAGAATGTTGGCACCATAGGTTTAGATACCTTTGTAGTTTCCTCATATGCAGTCTTGCATATGGAATTAGTAGAATGCAAGAGGCCATGAACCCCAATGCTTGCAGAATTCTCCTTGCAGATAGCTGGGTCTTTGTGGCCAGTAGTTTGAAGTAGGCTGTCAAATAAACTTGTTTCTCTGGAGGGAGGAAAGCCATCTGGGAAGTTGTGTTCAGGCTTGCTCCCAGGAATACAATCTGTTGACAGGGTACTAGGTGAGATTTATTTTCATTTATGGTGTACCCCAGTGAGGTTAGAAGCATCTTTATGAATGCGAGATGTTTTAATAGCAAGTCCTGGCTTTCTGGCTGAGTCAGACAATCGTCCAGGTATGGGCATATTCGAATATTTCTCTGCTTGCAAATGCAATGGCTGGAGCTAGACACTTTGTGAATACCCTGGGCACAGTAGATAAGCCAAAGGGAAGTGCAGAGGAGCCTGCCCTGAAAAGTAGGTATTTTCTGCTAAATTCCCTTATTGGAATGTGCATGTAAGCTTCCTTTAAGTCTAAGGTTGCCAACCAGGCATCTTTGCCTAGCATAGGAAGCAGCTGCTGAAGTGTTAGCATTTTGAATTTTGGGATTACCATTATCCATTATCCAGTTTAGGATGCCAGGAGCTGTTTTTTCTGGGTACCAGGAAAAGTCTTGAATAAAAACCTTGCCCCCTTTCTTCTGCTGGGGCAGGGTGAATAGCCCTGATACTTAGAAGAGAGAGAACCTGCTAATGAGCCTCTGCCCACTGATTTGGAGGTAGGTCTGGCCAACCGTTTGGGGTTGGTAGGGTGTGGAAGTAGAATCTGTATCCTTGGAAAACTATATTTAAAACCCATTTGTCCTGGGTTATGAGTTCCCAGTTTTTTGCATGCAGGGTGAGCTTCCATCCTAAGGGAGCAGGCAGTTGAGCAGGGCTTGGAAGGGTTAAGGTTAAATCATAGTGACATTTTTCTATAGGGGGTGTCTTACTACTTCCTGCTTTGGAGTGGGGCCCCCACTGCTTATAGGGCCAGTAGCCTGAGACCTGTAACCTGGTGGTCTGCTGGTTTTTGGGACTGGAACTGAGAAGAGAGAGAGAAACTGGAAAGTTCCAGTTCTTTGATAATGCCTATAAATCTGCTGAGGCTGAGCTTGCAGGAAATCAAAAACAGTTAACAGTTTGCATAGATTTTTTTTTTCTTTTATCTTTTCTTTTGCCAACAGGCTTTTATTGCCAAACAGGCAGTCTTGGTTTTAAGCTTTATCCAGTATCTTAAGTTTTTTGTTTTTGTTTGCGTTTGTTCTTTTTGCCAAGCATGCCTTCAGCTAAATTCTGTAATTCTTTGTGTTCAGCACAGTCAGAATCAACATCATTTCTGTAGTCCCCAATATATGCTGCTGGTACTTTAACATAACATGCTGGCAATTTAAAAGCCTAATGGCCAAAAGCAGCAGAGTATGCCTTATGCATTCAACCCATCATCCAAGGCTCTAGAATCTCAGGTCAGGGGTAGGATTTTTGCAGCAGTGTGGCTTTGACCCTTTTTTGGGGACCTGGAGTCTCTGGATGATCTGTAGATTCTTCTTGAAAGAGAGAGGAGAGTTAGGTATCTCCCTAAGAATGTGCAAGGTTTCAGCAAAAGAAAAATCTTCTGGAGAGGAAGCAGAGGGAATGGAATCCTCTGCATCAGAATCCTCATAGGTAGATAAGGGCAAATCCTGGTAATCAGAAGAAACAGAAATATCAGAATCCTGATCAATAGAATCAGAAGGAAAATCAGTTCTAGGTCTCTTAGAGGGGGAAGGCTGACTTCCCCTAATTAAAGTAATAAGGTCTTCAGCCATTCTAAGCATTTGTTTTTTAGGCATATGGGCCTGACCATGCGGTTTGGAAGTTGGTTTTCTAGGCGTGGGTCGAGTTTTAGGCCTGGATGAAGAAGATGGCGTCAGTTTAAAATGCAAGTCTGTAGGCCTGAATACACCCTCAGAAATTGGTGCCTGCACAGCGGCTATGGACCCATCCAAGATAGAGACATCCGCAGGTTCCATAGTCGAAGAAGCATCTCGTGGCATACCGGACTCTGAATGGGTCTCAGTAGAGGCCTGGGAATCTGAAGTAGTGGGTATCAGGGGCTGCAAAAGCAACTCAGTGAACTGGTGACTAGCTTAACAGAAGCGTCGGCGGCGGTTTTGGACCTATGCGGCCAGTCTCTGTCTTTATCCTTATGTTTTTTCAGAATATCGGTAGTCGGATGGCTTACCCAAGCCATTTCTTGATAATTATACCAAGTACCAAAATAATTTGCTGCAAAAATAGACCGATGACGAATCACAAAACCGACAGCGAGGGAAGTCATGGTCTGGACCTAAGCAAGGAATGCAGTACAAATGAAAATCTTTAAGAGGTATTTGCTTTCCACAGGTAAGACAATTGTTAACTTTTACTAACATCGGTTAAGAGCAATAAAAAGGATCCCCAAATGGGGTACTTAGTTTTTTGAAGACTTCAGTTCTGAAACTCAAAAATGAAAATTTCAGGAGTTGGCCGACCAGCACTTGCGAACTCCTTCTGCTTCGGGCACTGCACGGCAAGAAAGACTGATGTAAAGGCATTGGCTGCATGTTTTATACCCCTAACAACATGACGTCATGGAAGAAGAGACAGCATCCGATGCAGGAATCCAAGACTTTGGTATTCAGGCCGGCTAAGGGCTACCTGCAGGCAGATAACCCAAATGTAATGACTGCAACAGTGAAACACAAAGAACATCTGGGTCTGAAACTGTGTGATTTCTTAATTCATCAAGGCATAATGACAAAAAAGTTCAGACTTCCATGCTGTTTCATTTTCATGCTCCTCTGGCATTTGTCTGGGCGCACATGACAAAGCATGTATTTGCCCTTTTTGCAAACAATATTGAAATTGTACTTTTGCAGTTTTAACATCATGCTCGTACTGGGGTGGCATGCATTGGCTTTTTCAACATTGTCTCTTGTGTTTGGTGATCAGTCTTTATTTGGATAGGTCTGCCACAGATATAATCATGCAAATGCTACTGCCAAAAGTTCTTTCTCTATTTGTGCATAATGCATCCCTGTTTGAGTTAAAGTTCTTGATACATAAGCTACTAGTATGTCTTATTGAAAACATACTGCACCAAAGCTGTACTTTGAAGTACCGCAAGAAACAGTTACAGGTTTTGAATACATTAATATCTTAATGTGGATGGAATGGCAATTTTCTTCTTCAGAATATCAAATGCTCTTTGGCGTTGTTTCAACCAGGGCCAGTTTACATTTTAGTGTGTCAACTCATGTAATGGGGTAGAAAGCTCACTCAAGTCTGGGACAAACTTTTCTAAATAGATTACCATACCTAGAAAACGTTGTAAAGATGTGACATTCTCTGGAATTGGCATCTCAAGAACTGCTGTCTGCTTCGATGGATCTGGTTGTAAGCCAGAACTGGCAAACAAATGTCCCACATAAGTAACTTCTTCCAGTTTGAATTTACATTTCTGAGGTTTAAGATTTACTTCACGTGCATGGTCTAGAACTTCACGGTCTAAAACTTTCCTGAGGTTTCTATCATGTTCATCTTCACCATTGCCTCTGTCATAAACTGAGAGGCTACCAGCCTAGCTAGATAGACTTTTGTAAATAATTCTATGACATTGTAAATATTAATATGATCCACAGGCTATGTTATGTGCAGAGCTTTAAAATTGTAACCACAGTGCACTCTGCTGGAAGAAAGCAGAAATGTGTGTAAACTCTATACCTATGTAATGCATGTTTTCATGGTAGAAAACTGGGACATACAGAGTTAACTGGCACACTCTAAGAAAATAAGCTGATACATAAAGAATTTTACGATGTGTTATAAAGCCAGTTTATCTCAAGCTAGGAGACAGGATGTCTGGCCTAGGAGTTTCTTTCTATTGTCTTAAGACAGAGTTAATTACTAGGTTTCCAAGGTAACTGTTTTACGACATCCAGCTCAGGCAACCTTCAAAGAGATAATTGTCAGCTTTTGAGAGAGAAAGATTCTTAACATACACATGTTAAATTTTAAGTTCTGTGAGCCTGGGAAACTTAAGCAGAAGTGTCAAGAATGATGTAATCTGAAATGACTCAACAGTAATGTGTATTATCAATTTAAGTGCTATCTCAGAAAGTAAGAAGAACATTTTGTATTTTGTTCTGAAGCTGACAACAACTCACCAGCACCTTGCTCTGTAAGTAAGATATTTAGAACAGTGATTTCTCTTACAGATAGATAGATAGAAATAGTAAGATTAGTCTAGCTGTTTTCTATATTTATGTCAGACTACCCGACAATGTTGTTTTAAAGTATTTCCTGTGATTTCTGAACTCTCTAATGTCATTGTGTTAAGTATTGCCTTGTGTTTTTATTATTTATTATTAAATATATTTAAACCATTTAACTGTGGCTGTTTTATGTAGAGATAATTTAAGCTCATAGAGTACTTGCATGTATTTGGTGATTCTGTATAAGCCGCTCCAATAGCCTTGCTATTTGTCACACTTACTATTTGGATAATAATAACATTGCACAGTAGAACTGGACACCCTTTGGTAAGGGCCTTTTATAGTAGATAATAAGAGTAGTTGGTTACAGTGATTATTTCTTTATAGCCTGGGCAAAAGGGGGCATAGTTAGTGAACCTGTGCCAGCCTTCCCCAGGAGTGTCTGTGTGTTTGCATATAAATCAAATCTCAAAGTGTGTGTGTGTCAGCTACTTGGGCAAGGACACAAAGCACTTGTTGGACAGAGAGGGTACTGTAGGTTTGGCTTGACTACTCAACTGAGATCTGAACCCTATAGCTGTGCCAGTGGGGAGTCTAATTGGGGATCTGGAGAGAAAGGGAGAAACCCTTTCTGACTGACTGTGATCTCTGAATGCTCTTAAGGGAAATTGTACTTTACTGTGTGTGTACTTGTTATCCTCCCAATGTGGTTGCCCCTAACTCGTGCTTCTGGTGAGGATTGAGGCTCCTTGATTACTGGGCCAGTGCACGGCGTCACAGCCTCCAACAATAATGTTCTCTACTATAAAGCACATGGATAACCAGAAAAAATTAGTTCTATCTCACGTTGAAAGACTACACTGACAAAACTGATTCCAAAAAGTATTCTCAAAAATCTGTATCTACCTAATGGTGTAATGAATGTGGTTAACGATGAAGACTTGCGATCCAGATAAATTTGCCAAAAGGAACTTTTTGCATCTAAGACTGAAAAAACAGTGGAATTTGGCATGATCGAGGTTACCTCTTCTACTGTACACATCAGATGATGATGGCACTTAAGTTCTTTGCTTAAGTCTCTTGTATAAATACATATTTGAATATCATCTTAACTTTTCTTATGAGCTACAGCCATAGAGGATACCCAGTCAGTCGGTTGTTCTACTGGAGTAAGGACACCTAAATTCACCATTTTGCCTAGTTCTGCATTTATTTTACTCTGAATTGCTACTGGACTCTTCCATGCTGGTCTGACAACTGGACTTACTTCATAGTTTAACTTCATGGAATATGTGACTGGAAGTTTACCAGTCTCGTCTTTGAAAATATCAGCATATTCACTAAAAATGCTCTGTGTAAATCTGCTGCTGTTATTCATACTTATATGGTGAACCTTTTTATTAAACATAATCAGTTCCAGTCTCAGACTGTCTTTGGGGCCTAACATTGACTGCACATATCTTTTGACTAAGTAAAACTGCAAGTCATAACTGTTTCCAGCAAAATGGCATGAAAAAAATACTGTGACATCAGTTTGAATCTTTTCACCACCATAAGCAACTCGTTTTGCACACTTTGCTGAATCAATTTTCTCACCAGCTCTTACTTTAGCAAACATTTGTGCTGATATAACATTGCACTTAGACCCAGTTTCTATTTTAAGCTCTACAGGTTTCTCATTAATTTGTACTAATTTAATTGTTTGTACAGTATAAAATATTTCACTTTTTGCTGACAACTGATAATCTACTCTTTCATTGATCACAGGGACACCATCAACATAGAAAGTTTGCCCACAGCTCTCGGAGTTTGCTAGAGTCTCTATCTGATCTATTTGCTTCTTTGAATACTCTCTTTTAATATAAGTTTGTGACACTTTGGACTTGCAAAGCATTTTGAAATGATTCCACTTTTTACATCTATAACTCTGCAGACCAAAAGCTAAACAATTTTCCCTTTTAGGTTCATGACGTCCTCCACAATTGCAACAGTTAACAATGAAGTTGGGAGTAGCATTGCCTCTCGGTTTATATTTCTTTTTCATCTTAACTTTCTGCTGCTGTACACTATCAATATTCGTACTAGCAGATACTGCAACCATGCTTTTCTCATTTGTAACCATATTTGTATGCTTTTCTGTAATCTCATGTATTTGACAAATCTCTATGGCTTTGCTTAATGTTAATTCACTATCTTGATGCAAAATCTTTCTCACTGCATCATAATTAACACCACATACAACACGGTCTTTTATCAACTCATCTCGTAGATCACCAGATCTACATGTTTTTGTTTTATTTCTTAAATCAGTAATATATGCTACAATAGATTCACCAGTGTTTTGATTTCTTGTGTAAAATTTGTGCCTTCCCATTGTAATATTCATTTGAGGGTTACACATTTCTCTAAATTTATGTTTCAAGCACTCAGGGACTTCCTGCACTTCAGCCTGTATCACAATGTGGCAATTCTCCCCCTCCTCTGCATAAACAGCAAGTACATACACAAATGAACATTCTTACTCAATGGCTTCAGAGGCCAGCTAAATTGAGAATTATAAATGTTCTTGTACGTGCATCATTATCAGAAAATGCAGGCTGTATGAAAATATCATATTCTTGTTCAAACACAAGCCAGCTACCTGCAATATGATTATCAAACACCAGCGGTTCAGGTCTGCAAAATCTATCTGCCATAACAACAAATTGCTTTTAAACATAAGTATAGACCTGCTACTTGTAATATTGATCAAGTGCACAGCAACCTCTCTGAAAATGCTTAATTTTAACATGGCAAATATCTTGAACACTTCAGATACTTAAAAAAAATCTTAGTTACTGAAAAAAGTCAAACATTGTGAAAATAATGTGGAAAATTTAGCCTTTAACACTTCAGAGATTATTTCAAACACTTTAATCATTATGTTACTATTTTGGACATTTTGAAGAACTTGGTAATTATTCTGAACACTTTTATTTATTTATTTTACATTTGTTAACCAGGAAAGTCCCACTGGATGCATGTCCATTTTCAGCGGAGGCCCACGGAGAAAAGCTCCACAGTTAAATTTTAAGCGAAATATAAGCTGTATACAGAAGCATTCAAATTTACATAGATAGTACCAAACTTAACATTGACTAGTAACATATCATTGAAGCTTAAGATTTAATGTATTTACATAGATTGAACACATCTTTTACAGTTTTAGGTTGAGGCATTACATAATGGTGAACATTGTTAGTAAGGGTTGCATTTTTTGCTTTATACAGTTGAGTTGTGAGCAAGTTAGCCACAGTATGGAGTGTAGCAACAAAGAGAGCAAACATTAGACATAGTACAGAGTAGTAGCAGGAGAAGAGACAGACATGGAAAATTGGACAACAGATTAAGTAAGAAAAGCAGCAGGAGTCTGTAACTTAAGTATAAAGTAAGAGTAGAGGTATAAAGAGAAAAGTAAAGTTTAGCGGTCAGACAACAGTGTCTCCTAGCAGTGACATACGGGTACTGACTAAGGGGTTAGAATTAGAGGTGGAACTGGAAGGAAGCTAGAGAAGTTGTATTTTTTTGGTGAGGCCAGGTGGGGAACATGTGCATATCCATTTGTGCTTGAGGTGTTCTTTCAGGAGTCTTTTAAATGTAATCTTTGAGCCTGCTGAGGTAATAGCAGTAGGTAGGGTGTTTCAAATGTTGCCTATGTAGTAAAGGAAGAGGGAGTCCCCTGCTGTGTTGTTGGTCTTGGTAACCTTGATTATTTTTTTGTAGCTAGAGTAAAGTTGCCTAGTTTTAGCTTGTAGTTCTAGTAGATTGGCCAGAGCTGGAGTTTTGTCTGGGAGTAGTATGAGATTATGGGCAAAGGAAAGTTGATAGTAGTTTAGGAGATTAGGGAATTCGAGCCAACCAAGTTGTTTTAGGGAATGGCAGTGGTGGGCTTGGTAAGGGGCACTGGTAGCAAATTTTGCAACTTGATTGTAACAGGTGTTGAGTTTGGCAATTTTGGTTTTGGGTAAGTTGGTGAGAATACGTGAAGCATAAAATAGTGTGGAAAGGAGGTGAGTTTGAGCAACTGTTATCCTAGCAGGTTGTTTTAGAAATTATTTATTTTTATATAGACTGCCTAGTTTTTTTGTGGATATTTTTAATGGTCTGATTTATATGGTGATCAAATTTGAGGTTATTATCAATGGTCACTCCTAGCAATTTAGTGTGAGTGTCAGATGAGATAACAGTCATATCCCTGGACACAATATTAAATGGGCTGGGTATTGTGGTAGATTTGTTAGGTGTAAATAGCAACAGTTTGTTTTTTGGGGGATTTAGTATTAGGTGTTTGTTAAGAAAACAGTTTTTGGTGGCATGTAAGGCTTTTAGGGTTACACAGAGGAGTTTCTGAGGATCACTGGCTGAACAGACAAGTGTTGAGTCATCAGTGTATTGTATAACTGTTGCATCTTGACAGATGATGTGGAGGTTATTGGTGAAAATGGAAACTAGGAGAGGAGCTAAAATGGAACCTTGTGGGACTCCTGTGGTGATGGGTAGCAGTGTGGATAGGCTGTTGTCCCACCAAACTGCTTGTTGACTTCATTGTAGATAGTTCTGAAACCAAGCTAATGCTTGGGTACTATACTAAGGCCAAGGTCAGTAAGGGCTTGTGCTAGTTTAAGATGGTTGACCATATCAAAGGCCTTTGATATTTCCAAGAATGGGTCTATGTTAAATGTTTGAACATCCAAAATGTCGAACATTACATGGTTGAGACCAAATGTTTGACATTTGGATGTTCGAACATAAAAAAAAAAAAGAAAACACAGAAAAAAACACTTTAACAGTGTAACAGCTGTGCCCCCCCACACCCCCCTACTTAAATATACCAACGACGAGACCACACTTCAGTGCAAAAAAGGGAAATTCTCCCTATCTGCACCATACGGTGCCATTGAAAGTCTTATCTTTGAGCACTCAAAATTTCGAACATTTGGTCTCGACCATGTAATGTTCGAAGTTTTGAGTGTTCGAAGATTTGACAGGTATCCCCAAGAATATGGCAGAAATTAGATTGCCTGCATGTTTGTTTTGGTTGATGAGGTTTGTGAAAGAGAGTAAGGCAGTGACTGTGCTATGAGAAGGCTGAAATCCATGTTGGGTAGGAGGGAGAAGTTGGTTGTTAAGCAGGTATGGCATAAGCTGGTGGTGTACACACTTCTCAAGCATTTTAGCTAGTGGAGGCAGGGTGGCTATGGGGCAATAGTTGGTGAGGTCGGTGGAGGTACTGCCTTTATGGAGGGGATAATAAAGCAGGTCTTCCAGATGGGTGGTATTGAGGATTCTGAGACAGATCTGTTTAGAAGGATGTTTATAGGGAAGGCAAGTTCATTGGCAGCCAACTGAAGGTATTCAGCAGGTATCCCATCAGCTGCTAGTGTAGTAGATTTAAGACTGGATTGCAACCTTTTGACATAGTTGGTAGAGATGAGTTGAAATTGGAAGGTTGTTTTGGGACTTTGAATGCTATGCCACATGTTTGGCAACTGAAAATCATTTAAACACATTTAAGTACCTTTGACTAACCACTGACCTGTTTGTGAGTTCACTCCTGTATATTACTCCACTTCTAGCCATGTGCCTCATGGTTTGCGAGCTGCTTCAACTTTGGATCCCATTCTGCTACTTTATGGATATAATATTCTGCATGATTATTGTTATTCTCCTTAAAGGCCTGCATCCAACATCTCAATCTCTCCTTGTTTCTTGAGCTTCTTTACTGTTTCACCATCATTCCTTTCCACTTTGAATTATAGTTTTCTGCTTGTGCTATGTACAGTAGTCTTAACTGTGTAGCTCTGAAGTACCCCTTCAAATTGTGTAATCCCAGTCTGCCCTGTTCAATTGGAAGATTCAGCTTATCCCACTTGACTCCTGCCATCTTCCCCTCCCAGATAAAGTCCTTCAACTCTTCATTAATTGCTACCCACAACTTCCCCTCTGGTTGATAAAAATATGTCTGACCTATGTATAAGACTAAAGGGACTAAAAACATTTTTACTGATTGTATCTTACTATCCATATAAAAAAGCTTCCATTTTGGTTCCAAGTCATTTACTGTACATAAACACATCAGGAGCTGTAACTAGAGCATACACTTTCAACTTCATATGCTTACTGACTGATTCATTACTTCTAACACACTCACATGTGCATCTCCATTCAAGTTAGCACTCAACTCTGAATGACTATACAAAATGGCACTGATCTCACACATGCTCAGTAACTTATATGCACGTAGTCTCTGACTACAGTGGCTGACTAGGTACAATATACACATTGATCTAGAATCACCGCACTATCCCGGTAAACGAATATAAACAAAACAAAATAAATAAGCAGCAGTAATCACTTTTGCAAGTATTTTAGTTTTTTTTTTACATTCACAACTTAAAATCACTCACAGAATCAAAGAACACTTACAATTGCAGCAGCAGCCCATACCAATTTAGAGAAAAAAAATTAAAAATATACTGTGGTTGCTGTACCCCAAGATGGATTTAAAGTAAAACATTGTAAATGGACATTGTTTAATCAACCGCCACAAGGCAAATGCAATGACATTGTTTCACAAAATGTTCTTTCAGGTCAGTCTTAAAACCAGTTAATTTGTTATTCCTCCTTATATTGAGGGAATGTGGTTCTATGTGGAGGGGTCAAGTCTAGTAAATTCCCTTTCCTCTATGTCTCACAAAATTTAGGCTGCCATCTTGTCTGTTTCTGAGCATGTATGCCTGTTCTTTGAAATTTTGAAATGAGGGAAAAAACATTGTTGAAGTATGAATGTCTTGAATAACACTGAGCTGAGTAGTTCAGCGGCTCTACTTTGCAATGGCAGCCAGCTGACTGCCTTTAAGAGGTAACAATAATGCATCTGGCCTTGTGCTAAAAGAGTATAATCAAAGTATTTTATCCTCTGCTGCTTGTAACAAGTTTGTTCCAGACAGAAGAAAGAGTAACAGGAGGTCATATTCCATTTTAGGGATATGAATGTCCATGGCTATTGATTTTCTAGAGATAAAAGGTGTGAAATGTTATAAAACAGCTTCAACTGAGCAGCTGCTGTACTTAAAACATTTCTGCTGTATTCAGTGAAGGTCAGGAAAGGGTCAAGAATATACCTAAGTACTTCTGCTCAGCAATGTTGGGAATTATGGTAATTAAGGTAACTTAACACTTAGTCCCAAAACAGTGGTCTTCTTCTTTCCATTTAAGCATATTTTCAGTTCCACTTGGAAGGGTAGCATAACATGCATTTTTGTTGTAAATGCCGAATACTTGTACTGTTGCATTTTGAGTACCTATTAAGATGGCTCCTCCAATGCACAAAACTGTTTGTTCACAGAAAACATTTTTCTAAAGTTAGTCTTTTATTTTGAGAGGGCAATCCTGCCACAAGCTCCCTTACCCTCATGTAGAAAGCTGTGCCCTCACACTCCCTGATAACATAATCACCTCCAAGATCAACATTCTTTGGGGAAAAAGGCATTTTTTTTCATTTGTACAAAAGTATTAAACATTTTCATTTCTCCATTCATTAGATGAAAATAAGAAGGATTGCCAAACCTAAGGACCTGTGACAAGGAAAATAACAAGAAACCCTATAGAGGTATTTGAGATATTTTAGAAATCCTAATAAAAGTTGTATAAAATAGTGGAATTGTAAAACCAAAAAAGGCACAAATAGAAATATTTATGAAAGACTTAACTATGCAAAGGCTAGAGAAGATATAGCTTAATAATTAATAAAAGGAGATGTATAATCAATCAACAAAGAAGTCTTCAGGAATAGATGGTATTCCTATGAAAGTTTGAAAGTAAGGAAGGAAGAAAGTGATCTGGAAGGTTTTGTTGAACAATTAAAAAGGACAATACTAACTTCTTGGAAGAAAGATGTAAAATCTGTAATACCCAGTGTAATGACAATTCATACAGTTTCATATAGATCAATTTCAATTTATGATTACAAACTGCTTATGTCAATAATGCACTGCTAATATTGATATATATATATGGATCAATATAGTTTTGTGACTGGGAGTCAAACATTTGACAACATTAATAGAATTTACACTCATGTAAGGTAAACTTTCCATAACAATAGATAACTGCATGATCACTGCTGCAGTACCCTTAACTATATGGGATATAGCCTGCCAAGGATATAACAGATGCCCAGCTTCCAAGGCTTCAGGGCACCTTCCAGATGTCCAAAAGTACAGTTGTGTACCTACCATAAATGTAGATGTTTGAGTGTATTCACTGTTGCAGTCATTACACCTGGGTTATCCTGCTGGCAGGCTACCCGCAGTCGGTCTGAATTCCAAAGTCCTGGTCCGGCGTCGGTTGCTGTCAGCTCTTCCCTGACGTCAGTGCGCCAGGGGTATAAAAGATGCAGCCGATGCCATTTTCTTCAGTTTTTCTTGCCCCAGATGTTAGGTGCCCACAAAAGGGTAGGTAAAAAAACACTGCTTATAAAAACCTGTACTGAAATAAATTAGAAGTTATGTACCTACCATAACGTTCCATGTTAGTTGTCTTCTCTTTTAGCTCGAGAACTCCTTTTACCAGCTCGAGGCAGCCCCATATCCCATGATGCAAGGCAGGAAGTACCCAGATCTCGATACTTCCTAAAGGAAGAAGAAACTTACAGATGGAAAAAGACCAGGTTTGAATGGTCTTAGCATAATAGTTTCTTATACAAGGTCTGTCCAGGCCAGGGGAAGGAGGGAGGGTGCCAAGAAGAAAGCGAGAGAAGACAACAAACATGATTATGGTTTCTTGCTTGATGGGACCGCTCCCCTAACACCTCTATCCTGGGTGGCTCAATGGAACAAACTCTTGAGGACTGTAGAGCCAAAACTGGCTCTGTCCCTGGAGGCCAAGTCCAATTTGTAATGGGAAACAAAAGTGTGAGGAGTGGCCCAAGTGGCGCTGCACAAATAGTGTCCAAAGGCAGGCTAGCTTGAAAGGCTGCAGAAGAAGCTAAACTCCTAGTTGAATGTGCTTTACGTTTTGTGCACAGCTGTTTCCCCTGATGTCCCCTGATAAATTTCAGTGATGACCGAAGAAGCCATCTGGACAAAGTCACTTTAGAAACAGGAAGGCCTTTTTATTATCCGCATAGGAAACAAAAAGTTGATCAGATTTTCTAAATTTTTTGTTCTGTCCAAATAATATCTCAAGATAATGTAGCTTTTGTTCAGCTCTATCTGAACAGTTAGGAAAAATACAGGAGATCAATGGATTGATTCAGATTGTTTTTGAAGCAACCTTAGGCAAAAAGGATGGATTAGTTCTCAAAGATACTCTATCTTTGTGAAAAATCAAATAGGGGGTCAAACCGAAAGAGCATGAAGTTCAGACACCCTCCTGGCAGATGTAATAGCTACTAGGAATAATGTTTTCCAAGAAAGATATTTCAGGGAACAAGAAACAGCTGGGGGGAAGAATCAAGGATGTCAGCACTAAATTTAGATCCCACTGAGGAGGAGGATTCCTAATTGGAGGCTTTAGTAGGAAAATTCCTTTCAAAAGGCCCTGCAGAGCCTATGGGACATAATATTATGATCTGCTATCCCGACATGAAAATTAGAAATAGCAGCCAACTGAACTCTGACTGTGGAAGAAGAGGAGCCTGCATGAAAAATCTCTGCTAAGAAGTCCAGAACTGCCTGAACAGGGGCAGTAAAGGATCAATATTTTGGGCCTTAGCCCAATAAGAGAAATGTTTCCACTTGCTTGTGTAAATCCTCCCCTGGTAGGATTTTGGTGTGCTACTATGATATCTCTAGCTGGGTTAGAGATCAAAGGAAGCCTGGCTAAGGAAGGAAGTGGAGCAACCATGCTGTGAGGTTGAGAGAAGGGATTGACCCGATTGGTGAATCAGAAGATCTGGCACTGGGTCCAGATGCCACAGCTGCACCAAAAGGTGATGATGGAGGAACGGGAACCAAACTTGTCGAGGCCAGTAAGGGGCAATGAGAATCAATTTGGCTCTCAAAACGGTAGCTTTCTGGATCACCTGAGGGATCAGAGGAAATGGAGGGAAGGCATAAAGAAGTCCCTGGGGCCAATCCTGGGTCAGAGCGTCTCTGGGGGGATGGCCTGATAGAGGGAAGAGGCTGAAGAAGTCTGGACATTTGCTGTTTTGGGGAGTAGAAAAAGATCGCAACATGGACGACCCCATTCCAGAAAAATCTCTTCCGCTATGGATTGCTTGAGAGACCACTCGTGAGGCATGAGAATAGCTCTGCTCAATCTGTCCGCTATAATGTTGGTTTTCCCAGGGATATGCGTTGCTACCAGAAACCGATGAGAGGAGATCGCCCATTGCCAAAGTCTGAGCGCCGACACAAGGGGTAGGACTTGGTTCCGCCCTGTTTGTTGATATACCAAACTACAGACATGTTGTCTGTGTGGACTGCAATTGTCCCTACGGAAGAAAGTCGTTGAGGGCTTAAAGCACTGCTCTCATCTCCAGGACATTTATGTGCAGATGGTACCCATGAACCATCCTGCTGATAATGACCCCCACCCGATCAGGGAGGCATCCGTGGTGACAGTGGCTATCGGGGGCGGAGGTAAAAGCACCTGCCTTGGTGAACCTGAGGCGATGTGATCCACCAAGCAAGATGTTCTTTGCATGTTTGTGTCACCAGAATCTGGTGAGTTGCTGGTATGACCACTTGAACAGCATCCACTGCCAGGGAAGAAGAGTAATGGCCGCAGCCATGAGACCTAATACCTTTAGAACCATTCTGGCCTGTACTTTCTTGCTGGCCAGAATGATCCTGACATGAGTCTGAATGTCTGAAACTCTTTGTTCTGTAAGGGTAGCTGACATCCGAACAGTGTTTAAGTTTTGAAGGTAATAGACTGGCAGGGCGATAAGGATGACTTTTCGAGTTGACTGAGATGCCCAAATGAGAACAAAGGTCTATTGTGTAATCCCTGGCTTGTATAAGCTGATGCCTGGTGGTGGCTGACAGGAGCCAGTGAAACACCTGGAATCCTTGGCGTCTCAGGTGAGCCGTGACCACTGCCATGCATTTGGTGAACACTCTGGGGGCTGTAGTGAGACCAAAGGGCAGGGCTCTGAACTGGAAATGACTGGACCCCAGCCGAGAGCGGAGAAAGCTCCTGGAGCGTCTGTGAATTTTGATGTGATAGTACGCATCCTGAAGATCTATTGAGCACATCCAGTTGTCCTTCTGTAAGAAGGGCAGAATTGACTGAAGAGTGACCATTCGAATCTTGTCTTCCTGACAGACTTGTTGAGTCTGCTGAGATCCAATATTGGTCTCCAGTCTCCGTCTTTTGGGGACCAAAAGAACCTTGAGTAGATTCCTGAATGGTCTGATGTAACTGGCTGAATGGCTCTTTTGCAGTAGTTTTGCTATTTCTAACTCTGCAATGTCCCTTAGACCGGTGGTACATCTGGAAGGGAACTTGAGGAAGGGACTTTCCTCGAAAGGAATTATGTAACCCTTGGATATGATCGACTGTACCCATCTGTCTTGAGTGAGGGAATGCCAGGCTTCTGGGTACAGTGATAATCTTCCCGACTGCCTCCAAGGAGGGACAGCCGGGCAACACCTCAGGGATGCTGAAAGGGCTTATCAGAGAGAGGCTCCCTGTTTCCCTGGTTCTTGGACCCCTCTGCCTCTAGAGCTCTGTTGTTGTTACCCCTCTGCCTCTAGCATGACTCCTTGGGATTTTTCCCACCCTTCTGTCCTTTGGGATAAGGCCTAGAAGGGGTGGAAAACGGACTCCAACAGCAGAAAGAGTCTTGCCGTCCTGCTCGCACCTGGTCAAGGTCTCCTTCACCTGAGGGCCAAACAAAGCTGACCCATCAAAGGAGAATCACATAGCATCCAGGCAGAGCCACACCTGTGCCTCATGGAGGAGTTAGCAATGGAATTGAGGGTTCCAAGCTGCTTTCTTGAGCCCCTGCAGCTGTAGGATCCTGAACTACTTCTCCCAGCTCCTTCAGGATATCTCTGGAGTCTGGTGAAGTGACAAAGATAATTCAGCTTAACGAGCAAAGGTCGCTGAGGAAAACATCCGCTTGCGTACCTATCCATGGTCCTAGAGTCCTTATTAGGAGGATGGACGGGCACGGAAGGATCTGCAAGTTCCTTTTTTTTGAGCCACCACCATGGCATCAGCGGGGACACCCTTGGTTAGGAATTGTTTGTCACTAGGGGCAGTGATAAATTTAGAAGGCCTCCTAGGGACTGGCTCAGTCAGGAGCTGTCCACGCCTTTCGTGCAATAACCTGCATAAGGCGGAGACACCCAGGAGGTGGAGGGCCGAGATCCAAACGCCTCTAGGTATACTGACTCATCCTCAGAGGGATTGTTGGTGGGCCAGTTTCCCTCTGTTTGAGAAGTTCTAGGATGTCTGAAAAGGAGACATCCTCAGAGGGGATCTAGGGATCCCTCTGACTCATCAAAGTCAGTATCCAGTGACAGACTCGGGAGTCTACATGCTTCCTCTTACAAGTCCTCTTCCTAGGAGGATCCCCGAAACATCAGGAGAATCCTCGGAAGAGGGAAATTCCCAATGGGGAAACCTGAGGCGGAGGATCTCTGGGTCCTGTAGCAAGAGAAGTGGCAGAGATGTCAACAGGTACCATAGAGGGAGGAGCTACGGGAACAGACTGCTGACTGATACCAGTGGCCAGTACACTCTTCATCACCTCCCTCCCAGGCAGGTCCGAGAGAACCCGCTCGAGAGCTAGGAACTCCAGGAACCACCGAAGGAAGTCTCCGAGGCAGATGTCGGAGCCGAGCTCACCAAGGCCGAGGCTCCAAGGGAAGGACAAGGGTCCGATGCCACTCACCCCTCGGAGGAGACCATGGAAGCCCGACCACCGAATCCCTCTAAGGAGGAGGAGATAAGAGTAGGGGCTGAAGGAACAGAAGGGGGTATCCATCCTCCAGCCGTAGCAGTAACCATGCCCGTAGACTCCAACTCCAAACTCTGGGGTAGAGTTGAAGGAGGAACTGTAACGGGGTGTGGACCAACAGTCGTCTGCTGAGACGGACTGTGCAACATTTGGGCCAGTACCTGTGACTTGAGTAATCTACTGACCACTCTCTAGGTCATGATCTGACAACCTGGATGACCTTGAAGATAGGAAGGAGACCTCGACCTCTTCCTGGAATGGACCATCGGCCGATACTACTGATCCTGGACAGAACGTCTCGATGTATCAGCTCCACATGGGTGTCGGAGCCGATCAGAGCCGACATCGGTGGTCCGATAGCCATCGGCGCCGAAGCTTTTGATGGTTCAGAATCGCAGCCGCCCGCGATCGACTCGCTTAGAAACAGAAGCCTGGGCCTTGGCAGTTTTAGTTGACTTCTGTGGAGCCGACTTGGCGGAGAGCCCTCCGGCCCTGAGAATCAACTCTCCTGCAGGACTCTCTGGCTGAAGGAGTGGCAAATAGCACAGGAGTCCTGCAGGTGAAGAGGGCCCAAACAGTACAGGCAAGAAGTGTGACCGTCTGTCAGAGACATCTTCTGACAGCACGTGTCACACTTCTTAAAACCTGAAACCCTCTCCTTAGACATGGTGCCTGACACAACACACACAGACACACCAGTCAAAAATAAATTAAACAAATACCAAGATGTATTTTATAAAAAAAAACACCAACACACACACCCTAACAGGGGTGGGGATGGGATAGGGAAAATTGACTAACTAAAAAAAAAAATTAAAAGAGACAGGGATTTCTGTCAGAAAAGGGTTAGAATTAATATTAAACTATCAAAAAATTAGTTTTAAAGTAAAAGGGGCTTGAAATATCACAAATGTGAACTACTTACCAGGAGCTGGTAAAGAGAAGACCTCCCAAAGCGGGCGCGACAAGATCTGGGTACTTCCTGCCTTGCATCATGGGATATGGGGCTGCCTCGAGCTGGTAAAAGGAGTTCTCGAGCTAAAGCACAAACCCATCAAGCAAGAATGAAGGCGAGATTGACAACTTAACATCAATACCTTCATCTACAAGCAAATACACCACATAGGTTGTATAGGATAGAGAAGTACAGATGAGTCCCAGCAAAGAAAGGGGGGGTGGTGGGTGAGTAACCTGGACTGCAACAGTGAATACACTCGAACATCTACATTTATGGTAGGTATACAACTGTACTATGTTCATTGTGTTTCACTGTTGTAGTCCTTACACTTGGGTTGAATCCCAAAGCTGAGGTTGGGTGGCTGGGTCTAAATAGAATTAGGAGTGGCTATAAGGCCCTGCAGAACTGCAGTGGAAAAGCTTGCTCTGGATTTAGAGTAAAGAGGTAAGTGGTAGCGCTTAGTAAAAGTGTGCACTGAAGTCCAAGTTGCAGCCTCTAAAATTTCCTTGGTTGGTACTCCTCTGAGGAAGGCTGCTGAGGTGACTGTTGCCCTGGTAGAATGTGGTCTAATGCCCTTAGGCACTGATTTGCCATGTTGTGAGTAGCAGAAACAAACGCAATGTCCTATCCATTTTGAAACAGTCTGCTTTGAGATAGCCTTTCCTTGTGATCCTGCAGCATATGCCACTAAAATTTGCTCAGTCTTTCTGAAAGCTTTAGTTTTGTCCAAGTAGAAGAGTAGCTGTCTGTGTATGTCCAAAGAATGCAGAAGTCTCTCCCCTTTATTCTGTGGGTTTGGGTAAAAGGTAGGCAAATGAATGGTTTGGTCAAGAGCCACACTGGGCACTACCTTAGGCATAAATGCTGGGTTTGTCCTTAGAGAAACCCTGTCCGGATGGAAGATAATAAAAGGTTCCACAGCCATTAATGCCTGTAACTCTGAGACTCTTCTTGCTGTTTTCCATGATAAGAATTTTATCTCAGCTGTATTGGCTGGCTCAAAAGGAGGCAGTGTGAGTTTTTCCAAGACAATATTGAGGTCCCATGCAGGTATTGGTGCTCTCCTTGGATCTTATGTTTTTGGCCTCCCTAAGGTACTGCCTAAGCAATGGATGTGAAAAAATAGGTGGGTCTGTATTGCAATGAGCTGAAATGGCAGAGGCATGGATCTTAATTGATGAGAAGGATAGGCCTTTGTCCAGCATCTCAGTTAGGTATTGTAAAATCTGAGGAATATTTGGAACAAGTGTGTCAATTCCTTGTGCCTGGTTCCAAGCATAGAATCTCTTCCATTTTTCTGCATAAGATTTTCTGGTGCTGGGCCTCCTGGCCTCTGAAATAACATCCATAACCGCTTTAATGAGAGGTGTATTCTGAATGGTTACACTATCCGCCATGCAGCTAGATTTAGGGTTCTGAGTTGGCTGTGCAGGATCTGATTGTTTTGTTGGGTCAGTAAATGAGGAATTTGAGGCAATGTCCAGGCTGGGCCTTGAGACAAGCTCCTTAGGATTGGGTACCAGTGTTGGCGTGGTCAATCTGGGGCAATCAGTATAATTTGTGGCTTCCTTTGTCTGACCTTTAGGAGTACCTTGGGGAGGAGAGGCAGTGGAGGAAAGGCATATACTGTAAAGTTGTTCCAGCTGAATGACAAAGCATCCACTTTCCATGCTTGTTTGTGGTAAGTCCTTGTGCAGAATCTCTGAAGTTGGCAGTTGTGAGGGGAGGCAAAAAGATCTATGTCTGGGCATCCCCATTTCCTTGTTATCATGCTGAAGATTTGTGGATCTAGTTTCCACTCATGAGGATCCATGAGGTTTCTGCTTAGTTTGTCTGCCAGAGCATTTGTTTTTCCTGGCAGGAATTGTGCTTGCAGATGTACTTGGTAAGTCAATGCTGTGTTCCACAAAATCATGGCTTGTCTGCAGAGGGGGGTAGGAATGGGTGCCCCCCTGCTTGTTTATGTACCACATAACTGTGGTGTTGCCCGTGTTTATCAGCAGCTGTCCTGGATGAAGTAGGTCCTTGAAAGCTGTCAGGGCATTTTGTACAGCTAGCATCTCTTTTTGATTGATGTGAAGATGCCTTTGGCTTGGGGGCCATGTGTCCTAACTACATTTACCTGCCATGTGGGCCCCCCAGGCATAATCTGATGCATCTGTTGTTAGTGTTTGCCTGGCTGTGGGTAAAGTGAATGGCTGTCCCTTGTTGTGGTGACAGGCCTGTACCCACCATCGAAACTACTGTTGCAGGCAGAGAATGAGTGAAATTAATGATTCCAGGCTGTGGCAATGTTGAGTCCAAACACTTTTTAAATACCATTGTAGTTTCCTCATATGCAGTCTTGCATATGGAATTAGCAGAATGCAGGAGGCCATGTAGCCCAGAGCCTGCAGAATTTTTCTTGCAGATAACTGGGTCTTTGTAGCCATGCTTTCGAAGTAAGAAGTCAGTTGCCTTTGTTTATCTGGCGTGAGATAAGCCATCTGAGCAGTTGTATTTAAGCTTGCACCCAGGAATATTATCTCTTGAGAGGGTACTAGTTTTGATTTCTTTTCCTTTACTGTGTACCCTAGGCAAATTAGTAATCTTTTTACAAATGCCAGATGCTGTAGTAGAATGTCTTTGGTCTCTGCTTGAATAAGGCAGTCGTCCAAGTAGGGATATGTTTGAATTCCTCTTTGTCTGCAAAATGCAATTACTGGTGCCAGGCATTTTGTGAAGACCTTGGGCACAGTAGATAAGCAAAAGGGCACTGCAGAGAATTGGTAGTGCATTGAGCCAGCTGTGAATCTGAGGTATCTTCTGCAAGATTGTCTGATTGGGACATGCAGGTATGCCTCTTTGAGGTCCGAAGTTACAAGCCAAGCCTTCTTGCCCAGCATGGGCAGAAGCTGCTGCAGAGTCAACATTTTGAATTTTGGAACGTCCAGAAAAGTATTTAGAATAGACAGGTCCAGAACTGGTCTCCATGCTTTGTCCTTTCTTGCTACTAAGAAAAGTCTTGAGTAAAATCCTTAGCCCTGCTCTTGTTGTGGCACTGGCTGAATAGCCCACATGTCCATGAGAGATGAAACTTGTTTTTGTGCCTCTGCCCATTGATTGTGTGGCAGGTCTGGTATACCTTTTGCCTTTGGAAGGGTGTGAAAGTGGAACCTGTAGCCCTGAGACACTATATTTAAGACCCATTTGTCCTGGGTGATCATGTGCCAATATTGTGAAAAAAGTGCTAGCTTTCCCCCTAAGCATGCTGCCAAAAGATAAATGCTTGGCATTGGCAGAGGGAAGTCATTGGGACTGTTTTCTATATGGCTGTGATTTGTCTTCTCCGCTTTTGGAGGTAGAAGCACCCCATTGTTTGGGCCTGTATGAGCCCTGGGGCTGTTGTCTGCCTCTAGGGCATCTATATCTGCCTCTTTGTGGCCTGTCTGATACGGGAAAGGACCAGTTCTTAGAAGGCCAGTTCCTGCTAAATGTGGGTGGCTGTACCTGTAAGAAATCCTTCACTGTCTGCATAGATTTAGCTTTATCCTCCATTTTCTTCAACACCTCTTCTGCCTTAACACCAAACAAAGTATCATGCTGTAATGGAGCATCCAATAATTTTGCTTTAACATGATCAGGCAGAGTCTGTTCCTTTAACCAAGCATGCCTTCTAATGACAGAACCTGTTACAGTGGCCCTGCAAGAGGCCTCCAGTGAATCATAACCACATTGCAAAGTATGTTTTCCCACTTGATCAGCTGCATGCAATAAATCCTGCATTTCCTTGTTCTCAGAACAATCAGAATTTGTCAACATTTTCTGTTTTAGCAAAGACTTTAAGTATTGATGATATTTAAGCATATGAAACTGACAATTTAAAGCCCTTACAGCCAAGGTAGCAGAAGTGTAAACCTTTTTCCCCCATCTGTCCAGTGCCCTAGAATCTCTATCTGAGGGGACTGGGTTTTTTGCAGTAGCAGCCTTGACCTCTTTGGAACCCTGAGAAATAGTTTCTGGGTCAGCAGCAGGGTTTTTATATAGAAATTTATGAGAATCTGGAACCCTGTAGTATCTGTCTGGCTTAACAGGTGCAGGAGGTAAAGAGTCGGGAGACAGGCTGGACACTGAAAATACATCATCTACAATGTAGAGAACAGGTGGAATAGCAAGATGTCTGTGCTGAGGTTGTAAAAGAAAGTCTCTGAGCCTTTTCTTAGAATCTGAATAATCTTGGCTCTCCCAGTGGAAATGTTCCCTCATGGTATGCAGGGTTTCCCCAAAGGAGTAATCATCAGGAGGAGGAGAAGCTGAAGGGATAGATTCTTCAGTATCAGAATCCTCATAGGGAGGAATAGAGTATCCCTGTCCTGAAGAGGAGTCAGAGAAAATGGAAACCTCATCATATAATCATATTCAGTGTCTTGCCTAGGCCTCTTATCAGGAGGGGGATGGGAACCCCTGATCAAAGTAATTAGGTCTTCGGCCATTTTGAGCATCTGTTTCTTAGGCATGGAAGTCTGTCCTGGAGAATGCTGTACTTGTTTCCTTGTCTTTAAAACTGTTTTAGTCTTTGTCTTGGATGCTGAAGTTGGCTTGATATAAAGCTGTGTGGGTCTGAAAACACCCACAAAAGCCGATGCCTGCTCAGCGGCTCCGGACCCATCTGAGGGATTAGTTTCCGAAGGCCCAATACCTTGAGTATCCAGAGGCCTAGTTGTCTTCACGTGGGAGTCAGAGGCGGCCTGTGGCTATGAGGTAGCGGGTGTCAGGGGCTGCGAAAGTGCCTCACTGAGAACCGGCGAACCGGCAACTGGCCTAGAAGAGGCTTCGTCGTCGTTTTTGGACCTCGGATGCCTGTCCTTTTCTTTTTCCTTGGCTTTTTATGAACTCCGGTCGTTGGCTGTTGCGATGGCATTATATAGTTAAACCTTCGGCCAAAGTAATGAAAAGCAAAATCGTACCGACGCTTAATAGTGCGTTGGTTAAATCTAGCAAAAAACTGACAACTACCAATGTCGTGGTCAGGGCCTAGGCAAGGAATACAGTAAGAATTAAAATCCTTATGAGGTATTTGCTTCCCACAAGAAATACAATTGTTAACTTTTTCTGACATCAGTCTGGAGCAAGAAAAAAGTTTCCCCAATGGGGTACTTAGCTTTATAGAAGACTTCAGATCTGAAATTCAATTTTGAAAATCTCAGGAGTCATCCGACCGGCACTTGCGAACTGCTTTTGCTTCGGGCACTGCGCGGCAAGAAAGACTGAAGAAAATGGCTTTGACTGCATCTTTTATACCCCTGGCGCACTGACATCAGGGAAGAGGCGACAGCAACCGACGCCAGACCAGGACTTTGGAATTCAGGCCGACTATGGGTAGCCTGCCAGCAGGATAACCCAAGTGTAATGACTGCAACAGTGAAACACGATGAACATCTTTCAGGTAGCATGAGCAGAGCTGACGAAAAGACAAGTTTTGACACCAAGCCCTTCAGAGCTTTCCTGCTAACAGAGCAAGGAAGGCTGACCATGAAAGGACAATGCAGGAAGAACAAAAAATAAATAATCATACCCTGACAGAAACAACATGGCAAAAAACAGCAGGGATGGAGAGAGTGATCATTTGAACATCTGCAGTTAGGGTAAGTTTACTTGCACAGCTGTGCTGTTTATCATACTAATCACTGTTCCAGTAGCCCTAGCTAAGTGGGTAGATTACCCTAGCTTACTACATTTGGGAAGTGGAAGGAGAAGAATCCAGGACCCCTGGAAAATGGTTCTTGCAAAGCCTAATCTAGACCTAGAGATGGAATCAAGCACATAGTACATTGTAAAAGCATGTACCATAGATAAAGCTGTTGCTTCCAGAATATTACTGGAATCCTACTCTTTCCAAAAAACAGGGATGAAGCCAAGACCCTGGTAGTGTAGGCCTTGAACCTGCCTGGAATAGTTTTGTTGTGGTAAGTATAACAAAAGGTAATACCCTTAAGCAACTATTTAGAAATAGTCTGTTTGACATAGTCTGTCCCTTCTTCTTTCCTTCTCAAGAAACAAACAATCGATTAAAAGATCTGAAAGATTTATTCTGACAAGATAATACCCGGGTTGTCTGTGAACATCCAAGATACAGAATATCCTTTCCCCTCATTTTTTGGGTTCAGGAAAGAAAATGGGATAATGGGACATTTTGGCTTAAAGTAAACTCAGATACTACTTTAGGCATAAAAGAAGGATTGTCCTAAAAAAAAACCCTGACCCTGTTGAAAATGAGGTAGGATTTGCCCACCATAAGAGCTTACAATTCAGATACTCGTCTTGCAGAGGTCAGAGCAGAGTAAAACTGTTTTCCATTTTAAGAACCTCACATCAGCTAGGTTAGGTGATTTAAATGGAGTGAGTGTTACATTTCTCTAACACAAAATTAAGATCCCAAGGAGGGGCCACTGGTTTCTTGGAGGCCTCTAATGCAAAACCCCTTTCAGGAACCACTGGTTTCGTAGAGACCTCCAATGCAAAACCCAAGAACATTTTGACATGAGACTGCAATGACAGAAGAGGATACTTAGGCAAACAGGCTGAAATGGCATATACATGAACCATGATAGTGGAGTCAGAAAGGCCATAGGATAGTAACTCAAACAAACATTGTAACACCATAGAACAGGTTACCTTGAAATGGAGCTGGTTAATATGTTGGCACCACAATGTTCTTGGGCAATTCTTTCTGAATCTTCAGAGGTACCCTGTATATTAGTGGAAAGGGTAGAAAATTACTAAAACATTCCTGTCCAAGGAAAAGAAAAGGCTTCTGTCTTCCAGGCCTTTTTGCATGAAGTCCTGGAATAGAATTGAGCTAGCTGATTATTCAGAGAGTCTGAGGTGGCCCTACAGTAGGAGTGGATTATGACACAACCAAAGAAACTTAAGAAGATGACTCCATATGGACAGCAACTACCTTGGCCCTACAATTGAGAGTTTTTGCACAGAATTTTGCAACAGTCAGGGCAGTTAGAGGCATCATGCTGAAGCCACAAACAGAACAGACAAAACAAGTAAAGATCTTAATATAGGATCTGCTCCCTACACTTCAAGCAATTTTTTTTTGAACATTGAATTATTAGAGATTCTCTAGAAACATAAGCCAACCAACAGACTGAGACTGTACTGAACACATGTAAAGTGCATCAGACCGCATGTCTAGAAAGAACAGAAGATGGTGCCAGTGGACACCCTCCTTACACCCTGATGTCCAGTCTTCAGTTGTCAGATGTCTGCTGGCCAGGGATTATGCAAAGACTCTGAAAATTGGGTTAGTTATGGGATTCAGCATGGCAGGAAGACCCAAGAATCAGTACTGCAACATTGACTATGAACATCTGATAATGTGATCCAGACACACAATAACTTAAGCACCTGAAGTCTGAATGAATTGGGATGTGGTGATACGCATCTTTTAAATTTACTGTTACCAGGAAACCTTAATGCCGAAGAAGAGGTAACAGATTGTGAAGCAACACTATTTTGAATCTGGGCACTGTTACAAACAGGGGTAGGAAAGAAAGATCCAGAAATGGTCTCCAAGAATTTTCTCTCTTTGGCACTAAAAACATTCTTGAATAAAACCCCTTTCCCACATCAGAAGGGGGAACTGGTTCTATAAGTCCATGGAATAGCATGCAATGAAGGACAGGTGGAAATAAGAGCATCTGGGGGATGAGGAATTACCCCTTGGAAAGGAGGAATTTCCTCCCATCATCACCTGTAATCTTAAGGAATGATCTTCAGAATCTATTTGTCTGAAACTATCTGACGCCAAAGAGACAAGTGGAATGCAAAAGGGGGTAGCAAAGTCTCTTAAATACTCCTTCTTATTTATTGGACTATCCTTGGTTTTGGAGTTTCCAGAAGTCTTCCTGGAACCCACTTGACATTTCTTCTTATGTCCGTTTACCAGCATTTTGTTGAGACTGATCACAGGAGGTTACTACTCTTTCAACCTGGAGGTCATTTCAAGTCTAGCCATTTCATCCCAATTTAATACCATAGATACTCTAGTCAATAACCAGGATTGTATTTAGTAATGACTGCTCATGTCCACAAGGGTTGTGAGTGCTATCCCCAGTATGGATTTACGGTGACCCCATCATCACATTTAGGTTCCCTTTGAACAATGTCATAGAGGTGCACTGCTTCACATAAATTGTCAGCCTAATCAAAAGATGCAACAGTTGCTTGGAGACAAATCTGCCCCTCCAATACATCCTATTCAAGTTGCAGGCCATTTTAGGTCCCTAGGTAGCTCTAGTCCTGTTTGATTTATGGATGTGCAGCAACTTCATTAGGTTTCGGTAGGAGATTGCTCTGTAAGCCAGGCATAAGTCTCTCCTAAGAAGTCTATACGATACAGAGGATAGTGACATGGACTTTAGTCATTCTGTGTAAGGCACATGCTGGAGTACTGGGATCTTCTTTGTTAGAAATCTCTGAGGTCTCTCCAGTTGCTGCAGGTGCTTTGTACCGTACATGCCAAAAGTTGCGTTACACTCAATTATGGACCTGATTAGTGACGAGTATGGAGGGGTTATAATCTACTTTGCTCTAGAGGCTATGCCTTTGCAAATCAGTGGGCTACATAGAAAGCCTTCCTTATTACAGTAGACACATGGTGGTCAAAGTTAAGGATGCAATTGACTTGTGATCCCAGATCCCTTACCACTTTGCAGGTATTTAGGGTATTGTTAATTTGATAGTGTGAAGGGACATTGTTTTTACTGAAGGGAAAGATGATGCATTTCTTTGCATTTAGTTTCAGACGTGACAAAGACACCTGCTGCTGGTCTATGTAACACCCTCCTGAAGTATACTTACATAATTTGGGGATTCGATAAATGCACCCAGTTTGCAGTCATTGGCAAACTTTGTCAGCAACAGCCCCTTACTTTTGGCCTGAACGTCTGATAAGTATATAACAAACAGTAGGGGGCCCAGCACTGACCCTTGTGGTACCCCTCTGATGACAGGTCTGCTGGTTGATGTGGAGTCACCCACTTTGCTAGTATGTGACCAGTTTGTGAGGAAGTTGGCAACCCATCTTACAACAAAGGAGTTTAAATTCAGTTTGCTAAGTTTATTGGTAATGCCTGAGTGTGGGATTGTGTCACAGGCTCTGGCTAAGTCGAAGTATGCTGTGTGCACAGATTTTCCCTTGTCAATGGCCCTGGTCACATTTTTGAAAAAATCCATCAAGTTAATAGGAATGATCTGCCCTTGACAAGGCTGAATTGGGTCAGATCTAGGGATTGGAGGTCTTCTATGTCTTTATTTATGAGGTCAACAATGATATGTTCTATGGCCTTACAGGTGAGGCTTTTCAAACTTATGGGTCTATAATGCCTCGGATCTATTGCTAAGCCACCATTGTGGAGGGGAATAACTGTTGCTGTTCTCCATTCTACAGGAATATAGCCTGTGGTTAGGCTGTGAGTGAATAGGGTACTTAATGGTGATACTAGTTCATGTTTTAGTTTGTTTAGAAGACAGCCTGGGATGTCATCTGGTCCCATGGAGGCTGTATTTTTTGCCTTTAGACAAGGCTTTAATGACCTGCTCTTCGAATATGTATGGGGGGGGGGGGTTGGAGGCAAGGTTTGTGATATGTTTGAAGAGGAAACGGTGGTGAAAATCTGTCCACCAGCAGGTTTGCTATCTCTGAGTGATCAGTGTGTGTGTGATACTGTTAGACACTAGTTTGGCACATGCCTGGGTCTTATCTTTTAGGCTGGGTATGCAGCTGTAAAAGGCCTTATGGCTATCCTTGGCTGTGGCTGCTAATTTTTTTCTTGAAGTCACCCACTGAGGGTTTGACAGATTGTCTTATTTGCCTGTTGAGGCTGAGGATGGTGCTTTTCCATTGTTAGGGCCTCACCTTAGTTTTCCTGTACAGCAACATTTTGCTTTTGTTGTAAAGTTTGTTGATGCTTAAATGTCCACCAGGGCATCTTGTTTTTACTTGGAGCTCTGGCTTTGATTCTCTCTGGAACAGCCGAGTCTTTACACTTATACAAGTTATTGTATAGGTCTTTAGTGTAAGCTTTGGTATAGTTACCACTTCCAGCTGGGGGATGGGCCTGGAAAGCATTTATACCTTACCCGGGAGGGTACAGTTTGCCTTGGTGAAGTTTTTTAGTCTGACTTCACCCTTTGTGAGTAATGGTGCTAGTGCCAGTTTGAGGGCGAATGATTTTTGGTCAGATTTAACTAATGAGGGTCCGACAGTCACATGTGGTGCATCTGTTTGTGATGTTAGTGAGGACCTGATCTAGTATGTTTGTTCTTCTTCTTGGGGTTTGATCAATTTCTTCCAGGGCATTTGAATTAGCAAAGTTAAGGAACTTTTGCACTAGTGAGTTAGGGCTAGAGTAGGTTTCCCAGTTGATGGCAGGATAATTGAAATCCCCCATAACCAGAGTGTTTGGCAATATATGGATTGAATCTACTTTGGTCAAGTAAGCATCATGATCCATGGAGGGGGATCTATAACTAGCTCTGACTTGAATGAGGTTCTTATCCATACTAATCTAAACTTGCAGTAATTCCATGGAGTTGTCATGTCTAACTAATCGGGAGATGAAGTTATCTCTAATATAGATAGAAACACCTTCTCCTTTGGTTTTCATGCATTCATTTTGTGGTCCAAAGGTGTGGAAGGCATTGTAACCTTGCAAGGCCAGGGTACTCTCTGAGGCCTTGAACCAGGTTCCTCCAGTGATTGAAGTACTTCCAGTGTGTGCAGTTTTTGGTTTAAGCTCCTTGCTTTTAGCAACATAACTCTTATTGTGTTATGATTGGCAAATTTCATGTCAGCAATTTGGTTTTTGCGACATGGCCTAAAAAAGGCACTATGGGGGAGGCAAGAGCCAGGAGTCAAAAGCATAGTGTTGCCAGGTGCAAACTATCTCTGCCAAAGCAGCGAGACTTGCTGACCACATCATCCCAGACTGACAGAAAAGTATAGTTTTGTACTCTTACCATAAATGTAGATGTTCGAGTGTATTCACTGTTGCAGTCATCACATTTGGGTTATCCCTGCCAGAGTAGCCCTCAGCCGGCCCAAATACCAGAGACTTAGTATTTCTGTGTCAGTTGCTGTTGCTTGAGGACTTACATCAGGTCGTTATGAGTATAAAGTAAGGCAGACAATGCCATTACATCAGTTTTTCTTACCCTAACCTGTCAGGAGCCCCCAAAGTAGGAGGCCATGGTTCTGGTGGAAGAACCCCACCAGTGGAAAATAATTACCATCAGTTTTTCTCACCCTAACCTGTCAGGAGCCCCCAAAGTAGAAGGCCGTGGTTCTGGTGGAAGAACCCCACCAGTGGAAAATAAATACCAATATGTCTCTTGTAAGTAAAAGGAAGAATCGCAATAAAAGGAGACAGAGACTAAAGGGAGATGGAGGGAGGAAAACCAGGACTGCAACAGTGAATACACTCGAACATCTACATTCATGGTAAGAGTACACAACTGTACTATGTTCACTGTTGCAGTCATCACATTTGGGTAGATACCCAAAGCTGAGGAAATGGGTGGAGGCAGTCAAGGAACTAGGGGCTGGCTAGGATGCCCTGCAAGACTGCAAAGGCAAACCCTGCCCTGGATTTGGAGAAGAGAGGCAGGTGGTAATCCTTGGTAAAAGTGTGAACAGATGCCCCAGGTGGCAGCTTCCAGGATGTCCCTGGTGGGGACTCCTCTGAGGAAAACTGCAGAGGTAGAGCTTGCTCTGGTGGAGTGTCTCCTGACCCCCTTGGGGGAGGCTTTCCTCATGCTGTTTGTAGCAAAAATAGATGCAGTGCGCTATCCATTTGGAAATAGATTGCTTGGAGATGGCTTTGCCTTCTGCCCCGAAAGCAAAGCTAACCAGCAATTGATCAGACTTTCTGAAGGATTTAGTCCTGTCCAGATAGAATCTGAGCTGTCTGTGCACATCTAGAGAGTGAAGAATCCTTTCCCCCTTGTTCTGGGGATTAGGAAAGAAGGTGGGCAAATAAATGGATTGGTTGAGTGCCACACTGGACACCACCTTGGGCATGAAGGATGGTTTAGTTATGAGGGATAACCTGTCTGCATGAAAGATGAAGAAGGGTTCCACAGCCATGAGTGCTTGCAGTTCAGGGACTCTTCTGGCTGAAGTGATGGGCAGAAGGAATGCTGTCTTCCAGGAGAGAAATTTTAGCTCTGCAGAAGAAGCTGGTTTGAAAGGAGGCAGGGTGGCTTTTCCAAGGCTCAATTAAGGTCCCAAGCTGATGTTGGTGCCCTTCTGGGGGGCCTCAAGTTGCTAGCCCCTCTGAGGAACTGTTTGATCAAAGGGTGTGAGAAAAGGGGCTGCTCAGTGGGAAAATGAGCAGAAACAGCAGAGGCATGAATTTTTATGGAGGAGAAAGAGAAACCACTGTGTAGTAGGTCAGCTAAGTAGTCCAGGATGAGAGGGATGGAGGGCTGTGCCATATTGTCTACCTTAGCCTGGATCCAAATGCAGAACCTTTTCCATTTATCTCCATAAGACTTTCTGGTGCTAGGACATCTGGCCTCATGGATAACATCCAGAACCTGTTTACTGAGGATGGCAGACTGGTTCAAGGTTAGGGGATAAGCCAAGCTGCCAAACTGAGTGTCTGCAATTGGGGATGCATGAATTCCCCTTCCCTCTGGGTCAGGAGGTTTGGAATCTGAGAAAGATGGCATGGGGGCAGCGGGGACAGGCTGCACAGCAAGGGGTACCAGTGTTGTCGGGGCCAGTCTGGAGATATAAGAATGGTCCCTGGTTTTTCTTCCCTTATTTTGAGTAGTACTCTGGGGGTGAGAGGTAGGGGAGGAAAGGCATAGACCAACAGACTGACCCAGGGTAAGGATAGGGCATCCACTTTCCAAGCCATGCAGTGATGCTCCCTGGTGCAAAATTTGCTGAGCTGATGGTTGGGGTGGGAGGCAAAGAGGTCTACCTTCAAGGTTCCCCATTTCTGTGTTATGAGGGTGAAGGTACTTCTGTTGAGTTGCCACTCATGTGGGTCCAGAAGGTTTCTGCTTAATTGGTCTGCCAGAAAGTTGTGAGAGCCTGGTAGGTATTGTTCTAACTGGTTTAGTTGCATGGAAGAGGCTGTGAGCCAAAGGGTCATGGCCAGCCTGCATACAGGGTAAGAGTGAGTCCCTCCCTGCTTGTTAATGCACCACATCACAGTGGTGTTGTCTGTTTTGATCAGGAGAACCCCTGGAGAGAGAAGAGGTTTGAAAGCTATCAAGGCATTCTGCACAGCCATCATCTCTTTTTCACTGATGTGCAGAGGGATTTGCTGTGGACTCCACTGGCCCTGTATGCACCTGCCGTCCAGGTGTTCCCCCACAAGAGTAGTCTGATGCGTCTGTAGTGAGGGTCTGGGTGGTGAGGGGAGGGGAGAAGGGCAGTCCCTTGTTGTAGGATCATGCTGTTGCCCATCAAAGAAAATCCTTTTTGAGGCAAGGAATTATAGGTAGAAGAGTTTCCAGGTCTTGAGAATTTTGACACAAAAGGCTCTTTACGTACCACTGAAGTTTCCTCATATGCAGTCTGACATATGGAATGAGTAGAATGCAAGATGCCATGAATCCCATAGCTTGCAGGATCTTCCTTGCATATATCTGGGTCCTGGTGGCTAGTTGAGAGAATCAGGCTGTCAGGGAAATTTGTTTCTCTGGTGTAAGGTATGCCATCTGGGATGCTGTGTCCAGACTTGCTCCCAGGAAAATTATTCTTTGGGTGGGCACCTGTTTGTTTTTCTTTTCATTGATAGTGTACCCTGGGGAGGTTAGTAGGGTCTTTACAAAGGCCAGCTGCTTGAGCAGCTCTTCCTTGCTGTCTGCCTGAATAAGGCAGTCGTCTAAGTATGGGTAAATTTTAATATTTCTTTGTCTGCAAAAGGCAATGGCCGGAGCCAGACAGTTTGTGAAAACTCTGGGAGCAGTAGATAAGCCACAGGGAAGCACAGAGAACTGAAAGTGTTGAAATCCTGCCCTGAAGCAGATATACTTCCTGCATGATTCCCTGATAGGAATGTGAAAGTAGGTCTCTTTTAGATTTAGAGTGGTTAGGCAAGCATAATCCGGACCCATCCAAGGTAGAGACGACCGCAGGATCCTTAGTCGAAGAAGTGACAACGGAGGACATCGTGGTTTGGACCTAAACAAATGACGCAGTAAGAGTGGAAGTCTCGGTATGGTATTTTCTTTCCACAGGCGAAACAATTATTAAAGTTTTCTGACATCAGTTAGTGCAAGAAAAAAGGATCTCCAATGGGGTACTTAGCTTTAGAAGACTTCAACTTCAATTAGGAGATAAAACTCAGGTAGCGGCCGACCGGCACTCATGTTAACTGCTTCTGCTTTGGGCTTCACGGCAAGAAAGACTGATGTAATGGCTTCGGCTCCCTTACTTTATACTACTGATGACCTGACGTCAGTCCTCAAGCGACAGCAACCGACGCAGAAATACTAAGTCTCTGGTATTCGGGCCGGCCGAGGGCTACCCTGGCAGAGATAACTCAAATGAGATGACTGCAACAGTGAAACACAAAGAACATCTGGATCCCTTTGGAATGACACCAAAAACTAAGCTAATTATTGAAACTGATAATTTTTTGTTTATACTGTGGCATTATTCTAGCTGAGAGTAATATGCTGCTCAAGGCTAGAGATATAATTGCCTGGGACACAAACTCAGAGAGCTCAATTATGTCTCTTTTCATATAGTCCAGTGAGGAACATCTCAGGTCATTCATTCCAACATGAGCTATGACAGAGTCATAATGGTAGTTGCTGCCGAGAGACATGAGTGCATGTGTGATCTGACGAATCCTGGCACTGGACAGGCAGCTGACCATGACTTTCTCCGTATCTAACTTGGCGAGTGGGACATTCGTGTGTCTCACTATGGAGTCTCCAATGACAAGAAAATTTGGTTTATGGGTGTTATGCCTTAAGGGCTTGATAAGTGAGACACTGGTGTTGCTATGTACCTTAGGTGCGGGTGCTGTGGGATCTGTGTTAGTTGTAGCAGTCTTGTGTTTTGGAGGTCTCTGGTATTTTGGTCAGTTTTCTGAGAGAACCTCCACGTATGCTGCTTTATGTGTTGAAAGCATACTATGTGTATTAGCAGTGGTACTATGTGCATGAGTAGTGACTGGTGAGTTGACAACCTCTACAGTGTTACTGTTTCGAGTGCTAGAGAGCAGGGATTCAAGATTCTTGGTTTAGATACATCTCTCATACTCTACTAGAGTGAGTTGTTAGTAGAGGGTTATCAGTGTATATAAGGTAGTTGCGACACTGCCTCAGGAGACCCAAGTCAAGAAGGCTGGCAGGAGAAACACGGGTAGCCCAACAGTCCACAATACTAGGTTTGAAGAACTGTTATCACAATGGGGGTGCTTTCAGAACTGATCTAGGAGGTGCTCTGTAGATGGGTGTTTCTGATGGGGTTTTTGGATGGTGGTTTAATAGGTCACATCTCACTAGCAATACTTCTTAGACCAGAAATGTACTAAAGATGAGGACTACACTAATGTACTATAGCTGTATCCAAGGGAAAATTTGTCAAAATTATCTGTCCAGCTGTGGAGTGCAATTGCGCTGCAGAGTGCAGTGCTGCACAAACAAACAGAAATCTACTCAAATGCACGGCTTAAATACCAGAAGCTAAAAACTTAAAATTTTTTTAAAAAGTTCAAAAGAATCAAGCTGTAGACCAATCACCCTTCACCAGACAGGTTCCAATCGGCACACTTCTCTCATAAGGCTGCAGAAGGTCGCCCTCTAATCAAAGATGTCTTGGAAAATGTGGTTAGAGTACAGCAGCCACTACAAATAGACCCAGATGCAGCAAACCTGTATCTGGACTACGTTACAGCTTCTAGCTACACTAATTTAGGCAGGAAATATTAAAAATGATTTAAACAGCAGAAAAACAGTAGTGAGACACTAAAATGTTTTAAAGAACAGAAAAACAGCAAGATGACACTAAAGAATGTTTTAAACAGCAAACAAATCAGTTATTTAAAACACTGATTGGCTGGAAAGCAGAACAATCAGAACAGATGCTTAGCAAACAGTGAAAAGTAGCAAAAATTACCTTGCAATCAGTGAAAACAGCAAAAAAAGCTTTGCAAACAGTGAAAACAGCAACAAAATATGATTTAGCAGGCACAGCGAGGCAGACAAATGCAGTACAAACAGTGAAGTTTAGTTTACAGTATTAAAATACAGTATTAAATAAGCAGAACACACTAAAAAGTGCAGCAAATAGTATAATCATGGAAAAAAGGCAACTTATGGTTTATGGAAAGCACAGAAGCCTCTAGCTGTCTGGAATCTCAGCTCAAAATTATGGCTGGTAGCCCACCTCAGTTCAGCTCAGTTCAAACAAGCCTTATTTTGTTTCTCACCAAAACTGGATGAGGAATTAGATAATCCATTACAAAATTTGAAAATGGAAGAATGAAGAATCTTAGAGATTCCCTGTATTAACTTAACCCTTTCCTCACACTTTTTGACCACCTCTCAAGCAGAGGGGCCAAAAACTAAATCTCTATCCAAAGGAGAATTTAAAATCTAATTTTAACATCATCTGGGAGGTTCTAAGAATGCAGCCATGTAAACCTCCTCAAAACAGTACAAGTGGCCACAGTCCTGCACACACTGTATACAATGAGTAGTCACTTGAACAATATAAGGAATTAAATTATTTAAACAGATTTTCCTCACAAGTAGAAACAGCAGACAAAATATTCCTCACACTTTCACAGTTAGTCAGAGCAGCTGGTATTAACTGAGTTCTTAGCAGCAGAAGGATTGACTAAAGCCATAGCTGCTGGAACAGGTTTGGGGAGAGTGTATAAAAATTTAAAAGACTAAGTAACTAATATTATCTGCCTTTTTAGGAGCAGCTGTCTGACTGCAGGGAAACTGTAGGCAGTTACACACACATCCTCCAAGGCAGACAAAACTGCAGGCATAACGCTGGTTCTGGAAATTCTCGTAGTAGTTCCTAAGGGACTAAGAAACCTCAGTGCTCTCCCACTAAAACCACTGGCACATTCTTGAAACAGTCTCAGAGAAAGAGAAAGAAAAACCCTCAAAGGGAGAATCAGAAGCTGAGGTCTCCTCAGAGCCTGAATCAGAAATCTGAGGAGAAAACCCTGCATTTGTCCCTTTATCCATCTGTCCTGATTCAGAATCTTGAATCTCTTCAGGAAAGGAGGTATTCCTCTTTTTTTACCAGAAACTACCTTATACAAAGAATTACTAGACTGAATTACATTCTGAACCAGACCCAGTAAACAATTCCTGTCTAAGGAAATTTGAGGAGGAGTAGATATATGCTTAGTTTACTGCTTCTTTTTAACAGGAAAACTGGACCAACAGTGTTTCTAGTGGCAGCAGCAGCTTCCCTAGGGATGGGTACAGCATTCTGACAAAACAGGAAAGCCTTCACTGTACTCCCTCCCAGTACCAACAAAAATGGCTCTCCCTTGCCTACTAGGGGACCCCAACAGCCACAGAGGACATGAATAACCCCTGGGCCATATTGGCTGTCGATGCTACACTACAGGGATTTGGTGTAGAAGATGAGTGGTCTGCAGCATAACAAATGGCAACAGCAGAGTCACCCACTTACAGATGAAGCAAATTGCTAGCCTGTAGTGTTGCCGAAGGCAGCTTGCTTAACTTTTTCTTTTTGTGGTCAGGAAAGAGACCGACCATGAGAGTCTGTTCTATGGTCAAGCCAGAAATGGTGCCTCTTTTCTAGGAAAAACAAACAACAATGCCATTAAAAATAAAAAGTCTTTAAAAAGTCACTTTTTCCTAGACAAACACAGTAAAAAGCAGTTAAAACACTATGCTATCACCACAAATTTCTCCACAGAAAATATGTTTTTCAGATACTTTAAGCAAATTTTAAGCTGACATAAAAAAAGAGTGCTTTTGTTTAAAAGTGCAGCACAGGCTCATGACAATCCATTACAACACAAACTCCTAGATTTTTTATACATAGTAATTAAAATTAGTTAAATGGACGGGTTTTCCCCCAAAGGAACTTATCTGCCCAGCAAAGGAGCAGCACAAGCTGATTGTCAATCCTTGAACGCCTCAGAGGAGCATAATCTTTGGTGGCATTAAAGGTCTCATGGGCTAGGCACCCAAACTTGTGTTGTAGTTAGCTCCATTTGAACTGCCTAACAGTTTGGGCATGTGGAATGTGTCCTGAAGGTTTGGAAGCTAGCTGGCTGTTATATCATTGATAGGATATAACCCATTTAGCTAAGGCTACTGCAGCAGTGATCAATGATATATTAAGTTTGCACATATATTACATGGTGACAGATATAAAGCTACATTTAGCATCTGATACTGTTTTCTTCAACCAGTACTGTGTTTTTGGAAAATCAGAAACTGCTTTCTTCAATATACATCTGTTTTTTGTAACAAAAATCAGGCAAACAACCAGCTGGTAAACATAAACTGTCCCACCAAACAGGTAAAAGTAACAGCAAAGAAAAATATGGTAGCAGTTGTACGAAGTATAGCTCCAGACCACATAAAATAAACCAAGAACTTTAATATTCGGTAAGCGCTTTCACCACTATCCGTGGCTTCCTCAGACCATATACAAATGTAAAAACACACACAAAGAGGTTTTTAAAGCTGTTCCTGTATATCTCATTAACCTGAACGACCACTCCCAGTCAGTCAGGTTGCTGTAGTCACACCGTCTTTTAAAACATCAGTCCCTTCATCTATATTACATAGTACTACTTTTAAAATACAATTTTTATATCACATTAAAAATCTAGTTCAGCAATCAAAGCATTCATAGGCATCTACAAGCATTTCATATTTAGAAACATTTCAAAGCATTGCTTCTATCAGCAGGATATCAAATGCTATATATTATGCTAAGCATCATTATGTGAACAACAATGATACTAAAGTATCTATTCATTATATATGCTTTGCTAAGTTCATATTGCACTATGTTATCTGCTTTGTTTCAGATATGTACTGTTACTTAACAATTATTACAATATCATAGCTAGGTCTGACCTTCTATATATTCCTGTTACTTCTAACAGTATAAATAAAGCTGTAGTTTAAAATGCAAACAAGTTACCCATGCCATGTGTTCAGATTCCATTTTAAAAATACGACTTCTTCCCATCACATTTTCAACTATTAAACTTATCCAGCAAGTGTAATCCACTTAAGATTTACTTATACTGCAACCCCGTTATGTTGTTTTCCATTTCCAAAAGTTAGAAATGTTAAAAATGAGAGAGATGTGCTCGTTGTCATTGCAGCGCCTTCGCACATGCGCAATGATGTCATCACACTCGGCAAATGCTCCATTTTACTTCCTCCCACTTTCTTCATTCAACATAACAGACAACCAGGTATTATAAAATATATATCATTCTAGATAGTTTAAAGTACACCAAGTCACAAATTTGTATGTATAAACAGTTCCAGTCTAGGGACATTTATGCTTTTCCCATAGAATCAAATCATACTGTTGCATTTCTGTCTTTCATATGTCAGTCAGGCATGTGTGAATATAAGCACCAGACACATTACATGCATACATCCAGGCACAGTTTTATACAAATATAATAAACCAAACTTTAACTCTATACCTCTAGGCTCCCCGTTCAAACCATAAAACATAATTCTATGGATAATAATAGTTCAGCATATATATATATAAGCAGTTTACTGCAAATATATACATCACCAGTTTACTTAAAAACAGGACTTATTTCATATTCTTGTCCTACATATAGACCCCAAGTATATACTTCACAGCACACTTGGAACAATCTATTACTGTTTGCCAAAGGCATTCTTACACAGCTATATGGTACTTTAAATATAATGTACTTTATGTGAATAGGGGCTTCTAACAGCCATTTAAAGATGGATGGATGGATGCTTTGGTTCTCAAATCTTATTTTTAGCAATCTTATCATAGACAGCCCATATTTACAAACATATTTAAGTGAGTGCTGTTATGACAAGTTGAGTAAAACTCCAGAGTGTTCTTACTAAGTGGAAATATTTTTAATACCTCCTATTAAGTATAATATATATCACTATTTTCTAGATATTCCTCATGCTTCTAAAGCACTTTTAATGGATACTTTCCAATTCAGCCCATTCTCCTTATCTGCTCTGAGTTTCACCATCCATCTGAGCTCACTTCTTTCTGTCAGATTCTTGATATTACCCAGCCTTTGCCCAAAAATAACTTATTCCAATGCTATAAATTTAAAATCATGTTATATACCACTTCTCTCTATGTATTTAGACAAGACACTTACAGAATTCCTATTTCTTATACTACTAATATGTTCCTTAATGCGTTCTCTAAATGTCCTGTTTGTTTTGCCTACATAAAAGTGTAGACAGCAGTCACATTGTGCTGCATAAATGATATTCATACTGCCACAAATTACTGCTCCATTCAATTTATATTTATTACCAGTGACCGGGTGGACAAACTCATCAGTATTTTTAACATATTGGCACATACTGCAACTGGCACATGCTCTGGTACCTTTCCATGTACTTGGATTACTTCCAGGTAAATCCCTGGCGTAGCACAAGCATACATCTGTTTTTTTTTTTGTTTTTGTTAAGAGCACTCCAAATGTGTCACAATCATCTACAACAACCAGACAAGTCCATTTTCTAGTTTTCTAATTTGTATTATAAATCTTAATGTAAAAAGCTTTTTCACATTTCAACATTTCTGTCACAAATTCTGTTTGAGTATTACATTACAGTTAGATTTATTAGAATTTGCAGCTCTCTCTTGCATACATTAATTCAATTTTTACAGATAACTTTCAGAAGACTACTGAACCATCAATCCTTATTGCTGAAAATCTTTACGTTGGCTCAAAATGTCATCTCTTCAACCACCAATCTTGCTGGAGCTGCTTGGTAACTTGCCTGAAAGCTGGATATTCTGAATTCAGAAGCTGAAGCTATATCTCAGTGTTGGAGGAACTACAGAGAGTCCAGAAAATGTTCAGTAGGCAGTTTTCTTTCTTTTTGTAGATGAGGAAATAACTTTTAGACTCAATGAGCAGGAAAACAGAAGTTAGCAGTGATGAGAGAAAGATTTTAAATATGTATATGGATATATTTATTTGTTAACCTAGTAAAGCACTGATCCAGATGGACAATTTTCAGGTTTATACCGGAAAAAAGACAATCTTTGAGATCAGCCCGACATTAAGTCTTACTGATTCAAAGACACAATAAAGCTACACAGAGAAACACATCATTAGAAGCTCATTACCATGCCTGTAAATCAAACACTGCATTGTCAGACCTGACAGCAACAGTTTTCTTCCTACCAGTCCCCAAATTGTAATGGCATAGGCATCCCCTCTACACATATGCATACACACACACACACACACACACACACACACACACACACACACACACACACACACACACACACACACACACACAGCTCTGCTAGAATTAGCATGTATTGAACTACTTCCATAGGACTGAACTGGTGATCACTCTGTTGAGTTAATCTAATGCAATTGTTATTTTGGAATAGACCACATGGCTAATTAGCATAAAACACCCTTCGGGACCAATTCATTAGCATTTGATTTCCCAGCGAGACCACTCTCTGTGCTATAGTCACCATCAGGGAAAAATGTATTGAAAAAGCAGTTTCAGAAAACTTCAGAGCTAAGGCTTAGACATTGCAGTAAGCCTTTCTAAATAAATGAAACAATCAAATAAAACTGAAAGCAGGTGGAAACTCTATCTGGTGTAGTAATCCTTGTTGTGTTGTAGAGCTGTCCAGATCCAAATTTAATCCAAGAGAGTAATTTTTGTTTACTATCCAGATTTAAAATTAACAAATCAATATAAAAATCTCCTGTAGGTAATCTTTGTTATCCTCTGCTGGTTAATATATGAGCTCGAGTTTTATTTATTTACCAAAAGAATGCAAAAAGAGGATTCATAATTTTAAAATACTAATTTTATTAATCAGAGAGCAAGGCAGATAAGCGCTGTTATTAGTTATATATAGAAATGTTGATTTTTTACACATTTCGTGATTAAAATCATAGTGCAAGAACATTCATATCAACATTGTGAAAACACTCACTGGTCACTTTGGTAAGAAAGCTATTATAGTAAAAAAACATTCATAGTAAAAACGTGGGTTGATTGGTTGCTTTTGTGCAAGATAAATCTTTAATAGGTAAATGACAATTTTAGGGTGGCCATTCATAAGTGTCTCACTTCATGTTAACTGATAAGATATTGTAGCTGAAGGAGAGGGCCAACAATGTGAGTGCTAGAGGCTTAATTAGCCAATCGGTGTGGCTTAAGCTCAAGCAAGGGGAGTGCTTGGAGATTAGTGATGCTGGTAGACAGGGGGTCAATGAAAGGGAAGATGGCGGGAAAAAATGGAGTGGGAAGGGGGGGTTTGTGTGAAAGGTGGGATAATGACCCAATGCATATGTGTGAATGTTAAAGCCAGAATATCTTATGCTTAAGCCAATGGAAGGAAAGGTTAAGTGCAGTGAATCTATGAGCAGAAATAGTTTAGGAGCTTATGGACTGGTTGAGGATTAAGTGCAAGATAGTGACGAAGCAAACTTGGGGCCTATGGGGTGGTTACTGGTGGGAAAAAAATATTTGTATGATTAATAGGAGCGGAAGTAGGGGTTGTGTGGGGAGGGGTAATGAATGGAGATGCATTGTGGAGCTTCACTGTACAGAAATCCACATGCATTCTAAGTCAAGTTTTGCTTAATTACAAGTACAAAATCAGAAAGTACAAGCTAAAAGGTTGTAGCCTTCATAAATCAGATAAGGCAATCAAGTACATTGGGTTGTAATGCTTGTGAGAAACTTGAAATGATTAACAGGAGTCAGAATGTGCAGACTGAAAAAAGTTTCCCAGATTTGTACAAGAAGCTGCATGACTTTTTTGACAATGTTTCTAAAGTTGCTTACAATGAAAGTATGCAAAGCAGCTAGAAAAATTGGCATTTATGTTCAGAGAGGCAAAGATCATAAGGATGTTTCCACTGGGAAGATCCTAGTCACTCTAGAAATGGAAAATGCTCTGATAGTGTTAGTAAGTGTAATGACAGGAATACAGTATGAGTACCTCACTCAGTTCTGAAACAGAATCCACACTTCAGTGCAACACTCCATGGACAAAAATAAGTTTTAGAAATTTGTGTTTTGCAATATCATCAGCCACCTCAAAATGCAGCATCTGAAATGACTGAAGGCTTGCATTGAAGGTGTAGTTAGCATAATAGGATACATCTTAGTGTGGGAACCTACCAAGTAGCAGCATGACTCATGACTTTCTAAGTTACCTGACAGGCTGATATAGAAGGCCATGAAGCTGAACAGAAGTAAATGTCAGATCTGTATACTATTAAAGAAATGGGTCATGTTTTGACTTTGGAAGATCTTAAAATAGACTGATAAACTGTATGCCATAGTCAATATGTAAAAGTCCCTTGACAAGTCATTTATTATACAATTCCTAGGTATGATACAGTATCTTTCTAGGTCTATTTGAAACTTGCTAGCAATAGCAATGCCACTGAGGAATCTAATGTAGTTTGCTGCTAAATGACTTTAGTCAGAGGAACAAGATGTTCTAAGATGTTAAAAAAGCTGCAAACATTAAGCTTCTGTTCTGAAGTTTTATAACACCTCACAGCTTGTAACACTTCAAATGGATACTAGTCAGTAAGGGCTTGGTGGTTTAAAAAAGAAAAAAAATGTAGACTTCAAATACTATTTTAACTTCAGTTTAACAAAATACTAAAGCTACCCAAATTCCAAACTGAAACCATTGTCACCACCTTACAGCATTATAACTGAAACATATAAAAAACTGACACTAAATGACACTATCTCAGAATTAAAAATAACTTCCAAAACATACACAACAACATTGCCATTATCACTCCATGGCTATCCATGGCTCTAAAGGAATATCAACCAACTTATGAAAGAAAGAGCTAAAGTTTAGAAAACATGACTACAAAGTAAAACTGTCTCAAACAACTTAAATAATAAAGTCAGCATCATATAAGAAATGACAAAACAATATTTTTATATCAAGCATCAAGGCACAAATAAATCTAATCCAAAATTAATCTGAATCTCAATCAAAAACTTTCTAAACCCATGCAAAACCACCTGTTACCTCTACCCCTCACCAAAATCAAAATAGACCCTCCTAATTCAATTCCCACTTTATTCAAACAGTAGCTTTCTTACTCAAAAATACTACCGCCAACAACCTACCTTTTCCAACTCAAACAACCATCCAAGGCAACTTTTTCTCATTCAAACCAGTCCCAAAAACTCCTTCAAAAAACAAAATCTACCACTTTAGCCCCTGACAACTTCCATCTAGAATGCACCACGATTAATGCAGATGCATTGCCTTATCCCATATCTGTTTTACTCAGACACTCAAATGAAAACTTTTATCTCTCAACCGTGGAAAAAATCCTTTGTCATACTCTGACATAAGGGTGGGCCTTCCATTGACCTCTCCAACTATAGACCCATTGCAGTTCTGCCACCTCTAACAACAATTCTTGAGAAGTGCTTTCACTCTCAACTTCTTAAATTTATTCCAGAACACAAGCTCATAAGCTCTTCTCTCTAATGGAGAATGTTTTCAAACCATGTTGCAGCACCACTACAGCACTGCTAAGTTTCAGTAAGACTGTTAACCAAGAGAAACTCAGACAACCTATCCACCCTCTTTCTTTGACTTATCGAAGGCTGTTAATACTGTCTGCTATAAAAAAACTCGTACATAAACAGGTAATATATAGAAATTCATTCAGATTGTTATGCTGTATAAATGCACTCACTAATGCATATAACATGCCTTTGAACCATGTGAAAAAAATCACTTAAAATGGTAAGACAATCTTTATTTAGATCACCAGGATCAATTAGGTCATCTGTGATAGCACTTCCATGTCATCTGAAACCTTTTATACACTTGTACAGCAAAGATGACTGTGCAAAACTATCAAACACTTAAGTCTGTTTAATGGTTGCCAAAAAACAAAAGTTATGCCCTATCTGCACATATGAGATACACAAATCATTATAAAACAGATATAATATATCTGCAAATTACATTAAAGCAAGCACTAGTTTAGATATTTTTAAGAACAGCCTGGACACTTATTATAGGAACAAGTGTTTTGGTAAATTGGCAAGCTAGAAGGGCATTTATGCCCGTGCTTGAAATATTTGTATGTATGTATGCATGTACAACAGTTTTAACAGCCAACATGATGTAAACATTAACATGATGCAAAAGTCTTACTTCATGAAGTCACGTATTATAAAAAACGCAGATCATACTCATTACAGATACACATGCACACGTACATACAAACATACATACATACACATAAACACAGACACACACACACACACACACACACACACACACACACACACACACACACACACACACACACACACACACCAACAAATGGCAAAATATACAGAGAAATACCTTCAAAATGTAGGGATGAACAAGAAGCCCAATAAAGCACTAATGCATCAGACAACAGTTTTAAATTTTACTAAACATGTTTTTTTTATTATTACTGAATTTTAATTCACTTATAATGTTTTTCACAGTTTTTGATTAGTGTGCTCACTATATGACAGTTGTATATGTGTCATATGAAGAAATTTTTGATACTGCAAGCTGATTTGCCTAAAAGGAATACCACAAGAGACCTTGGCACAATTCACAAATTGTCTTTCTTATACACTCTCCACTGATTTGGTTGAAAATGTGACAAAAAGGAATGAAGCCCTGACTGTGACCTAGATGACACACATTTGATTAACAGCTAAGGAATACTGGGTCTTGGCACCTGTTCCGAATGTGTCTGTTGTGTACACACTGCCCTGTGGTGCACTGTGTTATGTATTAGCAGTAGAAAGACATACGTGGATGCACATATGCTTCCCATGGAAGGCAGTACATAATACAGTTGATACAAGTTTTAGCAGACAAGGGTTTGAATGGAAGTCTGTTGAGTCAAGCAGACTTCCCACTACCTACTGCCCAACTCTTGCATTTTTGGAGACAGAATGGGCTAATTAAGCCCTCCAGCCAGGAAATAAATGGGGTGTAAGGCTCTTGCCTGGGATGGCAGATGCCAGGCTCCAACATCTCTCACCTGTCCTGATTTTGTAAGATGTCCCTGATATTTTCTAACATTTTTGCAGTCTCTTGTAAACTTTGGACTTTTTTGGTAAATAACTGAGGATTGCAGTCTGTCAATAATGCCAAAGATCAGAGTTTCATACTACTTATTTTTCAGTGAATGCATGTCTATGTAAAACCTGATGGTCTATTAAATTTTAAGTGAATTGCAGTAGTACTTAAAAATTGTCCCTGATTCTGAGCCATTGTTCCCCACCACCATTTTTTCCCAGAATTCCTGAGCAGATTTTTGAGTTGAGATTTGTGATGCAGCTTCTGCTCTGAGGCAGGAACAAATGGGACAAAGGAAGAGGGAGCTATTGGGCAAGAACTTGGGGGGGGGGGGGGTGCAACCCTCCTAGTCCATTTAAGAAAAAATAAATAAAGCATGTATCTATTGGATGGGCAGCATTATTAAACAGCAATAATTAACCATGCTGTAGAACTTGGGGACACTGCAAAAGTCTAGACTGCTGCAAAAACTAAATAAATAAATACATAATTTTCCCTGAGGACAGCTGTCCATGAAAGAAATACTAAATCCACATTGAAAGCAGCTGTATCACTGATCAGAAATACAAGTAGTTACATTCCTGACTAGGCACTAGAAAATTAACTATAATTATACTTTTGTTTGGAGTATCACAGGGAAATTAAAACATTCAGTTGCCTAACCTCTTGCATGGGGATGGGGGGGGGGGGGGGTGTTACAAAATGCCCTCCCTTTCCCATGAACAGAGGATATGTCATACAGCACAAATCCATATGTTTATTGTCAGCTATAACCACGTCTTAAGATAACAAAAGTTGTATTAATAAAGAGCTTAAATTATGGTTACACTGACAGCAGTATATACATTGTTAAGATAAAGGAAGGATGTCAAATTATTCCCAGACCTCTGCTTTCAAAGAAGGACCTATATAAACAGTGTTATTAAAACAGTACAGCAGTGAATGTAAATCACCAAATTATTGCAATTTTTTTCCTTTCAAGAAAAGACAGTGTGTTTATAAAATATGCATAATTCTGGTATGTACAGCATCATGCTTCTTTCCACTATCTGCACCACTGGGGGGTCTGAATGAAAAGTAAAATTTTCTGTCAGATCTACGAATGACATCTTTTTTACTATGCTCTTGATTCTGCACGACTTTATAGCAAAAGTTAATTATAAGTAAAACATGTACAATATATACAACAATATATACAAAAAATATAAACATGTAAACTCACTACAACCACCCCTTGATGGGAATAACAAAATGCAATGCAAAAACCAATCCACCTAGAAATAGTTTGTTTTGACACAGGCTTGCTGACTGAGAACTCAAAGCAAAAAGACACAAACAAAGACTGCACACTAGAAACCACCTTAGGCATAAAAGAAGGATTAAGCTGAAATTGCTGCAGCATGAATCTTTATGGAAGAGAGGACACCTTTGTCCAATAATTCAAACAGAAGATATTGAAGAACCACATTCAAGTGGAGGCTCAGAATGCTGTGCTGTGCTGTCTGTGCAAAAAAAAAAATCTCTTCCTTTTGTCTGCATACACTTTCTTTGTACTAGGCCTTCTAGCTTCCATAATCACATTTAAAACTTGTTGAGGTTGAGACCTTCTGAGATAACAGATGAGGAATCAGAGGTAAAAGGCCATGGAGGCTTTTTTACCAGACTCCGTAGTAGAGGTACACCAATGTTAGGCCGAGGCCAGTCTGGCTAAATCAAAATCATCTTCTTCCTGTCTTGTCTGACCTGTAACAGTACCTTTGGAAGAAGAGGTAGAGTAGGAAAAGGATACATGTTTTTGTTTTTCCAAGACAGAGAACAAGACAAGAGCATCTGTGTGAAACCCCTGTGTGACTGCAATTTTTTGGCAGCTGAATTACGAAAGCAACAGATGAAGCGAACAAGATCTATGTGTGGAGTTTTCCCATGAATACATGAAGACTGACGAACATGAAGATCCCAGTTCCATGATTTGGGGGATCCAGCAGTTTAACTGTAACACACATCTGCTAAGTGCTTCTGTGCTGAAGGCAGGAAACCTTACCCTGAAAGAGTTAGTTGCAGGCAAGCGCTCAGTAAATCATAAATAAGAATGTGTGTTGATGTACCATGAATACTCTGGGCATCTTAGCACTGCAGGGCAATAATTCCAGTGCTGTAGAAGAACTTCTTTTCCTGAGCCCCAGAATCAGGTTTCGCCCAAGTAAGGATAGATTTGATTCTTTTGAAGTGAAATAGAAGCTTAACTGAGAGCCAGAACTTGATTGTGCCGCATAGATAAAAAGCTGTTGTAACGTCAACATCTTGAACTTGGATATCAGAGATGAAAAAACCGTAGATAATAAATGCTTGGTCTACAGGGACTGGCTGAATGGCCCCTATGTGCAGTAACTGAGAACTTGCTTGTGTGAGCCTCTTTTCTTTGTGGAGGAGTCTGGTCTGGCATTGAAAGGGGGGGGGGCATTGTATGGAAATAAAATCTGTGGTGTTGAGTAATTAAGTCCCAATTTTCTTTGAAAAGAGACAGTCTTCTCCTCTAAAAGCTGCCAAGCAAGATCTGCTGGCAGCTGAAGACAGGTCATTGGGTCTGTTCACGAAAGGACCCTCCATTTTCTTTAAAACTGCTTCCACAGGTGATCCAAACAACACATCAGACTGTAAAGGGAGCATCTAAAATCTTGTCTTAACATAGCTAAATTCCACCCTCGAGGAGCCCTGTACAGCATCAAAACCACATTGCAAAGAATGCTTAATGAACCAAATCCAGCAACTCTTTACACTCAATATACCTTCAGCAAAAGCATCACCTTTAGATTTCATTTGTGGAGAGCAGGAGGCAAAGAATCAGGGTTCAGGGAAGCTCTGCAAAAATCTTCCACCACATTCAACACAGGAGGAATAGGGAAAGGCCTATGGGGGGGTAAACAAGAAAAGAACCCCTAAGCCCTGGAGTCAGTCAGTCCTGGCCTTCCTTCCAAAGTAGTGCTCCTCATGGAATGTGGTCCCTCCTGAAATGAGAAAAAATCAGTCTGGCTGCTGGGAGGGATACTCCTGCATATCTTCCACAGAAGATCTGAAGCCCTCTGACACTGTTCAAAAACTATCAAACCTCGTTCCACCCTAGCCCTCAGGCGCCATTTTAAGCATATGTTTCTTAGGTACAGAACCGAATGCTAGGAGAAGCCCCCCCCTGAGAAGAAACTAGGCCTACTCTCTTAAAGAAGCTTTGCAACAGAAGGAGAAGCTCTAGCTAAGAGAGGGAAGAGAGGGAAAAAAAGCCACTCCTAGAAGCCCCCCTCTACCTCCTACCTCTCTCTTGAGAAGAGTATTGTTTCTGAGTATAGTTTCACCTGGGGACAAAAACTCGGCTCGGCTGGCCACTGGAGCATCCGACGGCATTTTATATTGCAACGCTTCAAACACTACAACCTGGCACAGTCTAACCTCCTCCTGACCGACGCCAGCCTTTCCTCTCTGTATTTGACGGACCTGAACTGCAGTTATACCCAATAGTCAGGACTGCAGCAATGGAAGACGAAGAACATCTAAGAATAGTCAAATTTATTTCCTATTTCTTGAACTGTACTTCTCAAAAACTGACAGACTGAGTGACAGAAACAGAAAGTTCCAATCTTCTGTTGTCCCATTTTTCTTGTAGAGTGACTACAGATGCTTCCATTTCTAGAAGGCACACAGAAATACAAAGTATAGTCAAGGCAATGACAACAAGAAAAAAAGAGGTGTTAAAATATTATGATAAATTAATACTAATGCCATACAAAGTCCCTAAAGTTTCAGTGAAACAATTTATCACCTTAAAGTCATTGGGCCGGATTCATGAACTCATGGGTTCATAAGTTCATAGCATGATACTAGGCTATTGGCCTGGAAGCCCTTATAAGCCTTGCCAAGAATTTTGCCCATGTTCCCACAAAGTTAGTCCCTGTTTTCCCTGTCTAGCAGGAACACAGGTGGGATCCCAGGGGTGTATTTTTTGTTTCTCATCCAGTCATCCAGGTTCCTCTTAAAGCGGGTTAGTGAGGTACTCTGCTTGACATGGAGAGGGAGTCTTTGGGATACAAATCTATCACACCAAAAGTTCTATTAATGTCACAGACCATGTTGAGGCCTTGCATGTGGGTTGCTCAAGTGGAGTTAGATTTACGGATATGCAGCAACTCCATCAAGGCTGGGTCTGAGATGGCCTTGTATGCCAGACACGAGTCACCTCTGATCAGTCTGTACGAGACTGAGTAGAGGGACAAGACTTTTAGCCGTTCTGTATAGGATAGGTGTTTGAGACCATGGATTTTCCTGGTCAGGAACCTCTGTGGTCTCTCCAGCTGCTGCATGTGCTTGGCAAGGTACATGCCGAAGGGGTCACTGTACTTGATAATGGGTCTGATAAGGGTAGAGTACAGGGATGTTATGACCTCCTTATAAATGGATGATATATCTTTACTTATGAGGTGGGCCATGTAGAAAGCCTTCTGTACAATGGAGGCAACGTTGTGGTCAAAAGTCAAGTTGCTATCAACCTGGGTGTTCAAGTCCCTCATAACTGATTACGTGCTTAGTACATTGTTATTAATGGGATAATTAGTGGGGAAGCCATTTTCCTCAAAGGGGATAATGATGCATTTCTTGGCATTCAATTTGAGGCCATGCTTCTTGCACCAGTCATTAGTTTGGGTAAGGCCCTCTTGGAGGATGTTCACATCACTAGGAAAATTTAAGACAGCACACAGCTTACAGTCATCTACAAACTTGGTTAGCCACAGACCACTGGTTTTGGCCTGCACCTCAGAAAAGTATATCCCAAACAGTAGAGGCCCCAAGACCGATCCATGGGGTACACTGCTCGTTATGGGTCTACTACTAGAGGTGGCTTCCCCTACTTTGACAAAGTGGGCTCTACCACTGAGCCAGTTACCTACCCATCTGGTAATATACGGACTTGATGCCTAGCTCGGAGAGTTTATCTATTATGCCTGAGTGGGGAATAGTGTTGAAGGCTTTGCCTAAGTCAAGGTAGGTGGTGTGCACCATCTTCCCCTCATCTGTGGCTTTGGTGGTTGTTATAAAGAAGTCAACCAAATTTAACAGGAATGATCTCTCTTTGACAAAACCAAACTGTGTGGGGTCAAGTGTTTGGAGGTTGCCAATGTCCTTGTTCATAAGGTCCATGATAATGTGTTTTGTGGCCATGCAGATCAAGCTAGTTAGGCTGATGAGTCTATAATTGCCTGGGTCAGTGGACGCTCCACCTTTGTGTAGAGGGATGACAGTGGGCGTCCTCCATTTGACTGAGAAGAAGCCGGTGCTCAGGCTTTGGTTGAATAGGGTGCCTAATGGAGCTGAGAGCTCATGTCTGAGTTCATGTGGGATGCAGCCAGGGATGTTGCGGGTCCCATGGAGACTGTATGTTTGGTCTTTGAGAGGGCATTAAAGACCTGCTCTCTGGCGATGATGGGACGGGGGCAGGTGCTGGTGATGTCCTGGTTTACTGATGGAGGGGGGGGGAGTTTTCACTGAACCTGTCTGCCAGCAGGTTGGCTATATCTATGGCACTTGTGTATGTGGTGTTCTTGACCACCAGTTCAGAGCAGATTTGGGTGTTACCTTTGAGATTGTGGACGTATGTGAAAAAGGCCTTGCGACTGTCCTTAGTGGATGTGGCCAATTTGGACTCGAAGTTAGCCTTACAGGATTTCACCAGTGACCGTATTTGCTTGTTCAGACAAAGGAGAGATTGTTTCTAACTTGGCACCTACTCCTTTTTGGTCCTGGACAGCAATTTTTTTCCATTTATTATAGAGTTTGCTTATTGCTGCTGTCCACCAGACGGGTTTACTCTTCCCTGAGGAAGTTGATTTGGTCCTGTCAGGTATTGCTAAGTCCATACAGCTATGTAACCCAGAGGTTATGGAATACTAAGAGTAGACTGGCTAAACAAGAAAGGAGGTGGTGTAGCTATAATATTTAAACAGCATCTAAACATCCAGATCTTAAAATCATCAGCTCCACAAATAGTCAATGAAGAAATAATATATACCAACCTCAAAATAAACCAAAACAAAACCATCAACATAATTGGATGCTACTTCCCACCTGGCCAAAACATTCCTCCACTAGAAAACCTCCTCAGCTGGTCTACCCACCATCTCCCCCAAGAAACTATCATTTTAGGTGATTTCAATATTGACTGGCAATCCTGTTCTGGCAACCATCCAACCCATCATGTAAACCTTCATGGCTTCACCCAAACAGTCCAATCGCCAACCAGGATAAATAAAAACTCCAGCAAGCACACTACCCTGGACTGGATACTAGTCAGTAAGAGCCCCCAGTCATATATAACAGGCTGCTTATCAGATAGCTTCAATGATCACTCCACAACATTCCTACTCAAAAAATACCTATTCCAAGCTAAACCTGTTATCTACCGTCAAATACGTAAAAAACTAAACTTTAACCCACTCACATTCATCTCATCCCTCAAAGAATGTAACTGGCATCCTCTAATGTTCCTCAGCCTTGATAACGCAGTTGAATTTTTTAATACTACCTTCCTGAGCATCCTTAATTGCCATGCCCCCATAAGACTTTCCAGAATCAAAGCACAATCCTCCCCATGGCTACAGAAAACCACTAAGTCAGAAATGAAAAACAGGGATAAAGCCTGGGAGCACTGGCGCAAAAGCAAAACCTCCTCAACTATACAGAAATTCCTAGAACTACGCAATAGAGTCAAAAAGCTAATAAAACAGGACAAATTCCAATACTACCAGTCTGCCCTAGACTCCTCTCAACACAACCCCAAACAATTCTGGTCCTCCATAAACTCCATCATCCACCCAGGTAAAGTCAGTACCCCTCCTCCTTAGAAAATATTGCTACCTCATTCAACACACACTTCACACAAACCATACTATCACTAGCTAAACAACACAACCCCCCTCCCCTCCAACCCACACCTTCAACTAGTAATCTCCTCACTGTCTTCTCTTTTTCTCCTGTACCTACCTCCAACATAAAAAAACTCTTAACTAAACTTAAGCCCACCAGATTAGCAGCAGACAACCTCCCAAGTGAATACCTACAAATCGCAGCTGATGCTCTGGCCTACCCAGTATCCATCTTGATTAACCGATCTCTGTCAGAAAGTTACATTCCCACACTGTGGAAATTATCACACATAATTCCCCTCCAAAAAGGTGGACCCTCCACAGAACTAACCAGTTACTGCCCCATAGCTATTCTCTCTCCACTCTCCAAAATACTAGAGAGATGCATACGCTCTCAGGTCTCAGACTACCTCCTTACTAACAACCTCCTTTCCAATACTCAGCATGGTTTCCGACCAAACCATAGCACTGCCACTGCCTTACTCTCCTTTACTAACACTTTACTAACACTATCCTTCAGCATAAAAACAATGGCTATCTCTCCTCTGCTACTTTCCTAGACCTATCTAAAGCATTTGACATGGTCCCACACAAACAACTTATCTCTGTCCTCAATAACCTATCCTTCTCACAATCGGTCACCAACTGGTTTCAGAGTTACCTGTCTGACCGCCAACAATCCATTGTATGGCAGAATGACATATCTCCCCAACTACCTGTCTCCATAGGGTTCCCCAAGGATCCATCCTTGGACCCCTACTCTTCTCTGTTTTCACCAATAATCTAGCCTCTGCCACCAAACATGGCACACTCAT